>NC_051221.1:15545021-15900021 GCF_015220715.1 Pygocentrus nattereri | reverse complement strand
ATATTTTATGATTTTGAACTGTGTGCTACAATTTCTCATTGGGTAGAATGGGATTTTTTTCAGTGTTCGACAAGGCCTGTCCAACCTTGTAACAGTAGAGATCAGTGAACGCTTTTTTGAATATATCATTGATTCTATGACTGGTATAAAGCTGTAGAATCATGTACATCGTGTGCATGAAGTTGAAGTATTTGAAACTGCCAATGAAATACATTTTAAGCTTTGTAACTGTATCGTAAGTAACTTGTTTTATTTGTTTCTATCAAAAGTTTTCCACATACTTTCCTGGATATTTTGATGGGCAGTACTGGCTGTGGTGGGTTTTTCTTGTCGTAGGTAAGTATGTGTTTGTAAATGTACATTAATTTGGAAGAAATCCTTTGTATCCTTGTGGAGGGTTAACTAAGCGTTAATCTTTTAACTAAACAGGGTTCCTGCTGTTCTTCAGAGGATTTGTTAATTACTCTAGAGTGCGCAACATGGCTGATCATTCCTTCTCCACTCTTCCTCGGACCAGAGTGCTTTTTATCTATTAAAGGTAAAATCTAATATGTGACATTACATTGTTTTGTGTGTGAGAGAGGGTTCCAGCTGTGTGTGTGTGTGTGTGTGTGTGTGTGTGTGTGTATGTATATATATATATATATATATATATATATATATATATATATATATATATATATATATATATATAATATATTTATTATTTGTTAAGTAATAACAAATATAAGTAATATCTGTGATAATTTTTATTTATATATATATATATATATATATATATATATATATATATATATATATATATATATATATATATATATATAAAATATGTATGTGTGTTTTTACCTGCAAAAACATCATCAAGATAAACCCATGATAAATTGTTTTAAATAGTTTGTTCAGGTGCCTAAGATTTCTGCATGGTGCTGATATATTTATAAAACTATGTATGGATGGATATTTTGTGTTTATATTTTGGATTGTTTTCTTAAATTATAGTCAAATAGCTACTCAACTACACACTTAAAGGGGAATTCCACCAGTTTTTCAAAGTGTGTACATAATTCAGTCATCAAGATGTAAACTGAGTCATTCAGAGCAGTTTGATGTGATTATAGAGACACTTACAGTGGTGGTGATGGGAACCAGAGGGCACCATGTCTAAAACACAACTGCAGTCATTTTATGTACTATCTGACATGACCAGTGAACCTACACGTTTCTTCTGAGTTTTTATGTGTAATGTAGATAATGGTGATAAATCTGAATAAAGGTACTTTCTACTATGAATGAATTAACATGATTTAGGCCAAAAATTCTAATCTAAACAATGTTTCAGGCATCACGCGATGTATTCATAACCATTTCATATAGTAACGTTCTGTTAGGGAGCTTTTAGAGGCATTAAATGCTTCAGACATCTGGTTCCTCTCACCACCACTGTGGGCAATTCTGATTTGTTAAGTTCTAGAACAAGTAGAACATTGCATTTCACACCAAAGAGCTCTGAAAGACTTCGTTTACATATCTGTGACTGAATTTTGGAGCAGATTTGAATATGCATGGAATTCCCCTTTAGCTGATTTCCTTGCAGACTTGCAGTCATTTTCATGATCTCCTGATCACTCTTTTAATCGGATGCTCTTGTTTGTGTACAGAATTTGCACCTCAGGACTATTACAACATGAACAAAAGAGCAAAACTCAAGCTTCAAATCTTCAGGACTTAAAAAGCAGAGCAAAGAAGAATATGGCCGCTTTAAAAGTCTACACACTGCTATTAAATGATTAAACATTTAGGTACGTTTCCGTACATTTACAAGGATGTTAATAGTCCTTCAATCATGTATTTATCAGCAACTAATATTCAGTGCAATCTACCATGGCAACATAAATGCATTGTCTTCTGCTAATGTTTCTTAAGTAGCACACACCAAATGTCATAAAAATCAGTCATAAATTAAAACACTTAATTCCTTGCAAAACTCCTAGTTTACCCAGCTGATATCTTGGGTGATGCAATGGGCCTGTTAGTTTTCTCATAAATAGTGCTGGGGAAATTTTAGTTTTACTTTGTGAGTAAGTATTGTAACCAAATGTTTTTTTGTGTGTGAAATACAAAGAGTACATGTATTAGGAACCAGACGATATCAGTTGTTACTTACACATGCACTTTGACGATACATTGAAAGTAGAGAAACAGCCAATTTTAAAGTCAGGGAAATATTAGGCCTTATGCAAAAATCTGAATGAACAGTCTTTCTCTAATGGGTGTGATTATAAAAACAAAGCGTTTGCTGTATTTACAATTATTAATATTATGATTTATTATTATTATTATTATTATTATTATTACTATCATTAGGACCAAAAAATCAGGACAAGATGCAAAGCATTTCAGTGTCATGCAGTCTGATTTAGCATGCAGTGAAACACCTGAACATGTAAGTTTATCTCTTCAGTGATCTGTGTTGAACAGTAATTCAAGATGCCAAAGTAGCTGTAGTTAAACCACTGACCCGCTGATTTTTCTTAATAAAGGTTTTAGTGAACGGCATGTTAATGAAATAGTTCTGCACAATGTGATATATTGTGATTTGTATGTTTACACTTGTGCAAAGTAACTTTTAATAAAGATTGCTTCTATAGTGAGATTACATGGTTTGTGATTCTCTGGGAGGTTTATTTGCTTATTGTACAAGTCTCTTGAATATGTGTTTCAAAACAAACTGATGAGCCATTTTCCTTTACACATAATTACACTGGTGGTAAATAGCCTGCAGATGCCATGCAGCTTTATTGTTACTCAGTTATTCATTTAAAACAGTTCTCATACATTTCTACATGTGCATTTATAGGTTCTGTGTTATTTGTATGCTAGAATATTAGACACAAGTTGTGATAAAGATGTTTACGCTCGCATCTAATAATTACATGTTATTACATAACTATTAAATATATCAGGGATTGGAAATACTTAATTGTGCTTTCTAATGCTTTACCAACTTAAGTATTTTTGTTACTACTAAGTATTACTTAGATTTGTACTTTACAAGGTATTATTGAAACTAAACACGTTATTTTACAGAAAACATTTTACTGTAAAACTCAGACCAACAGTTTTTTTGCCAGTCAGTTGAGTGTCTTTTTGCCTTTGAATGAATTAAACCATCCAGTCAAATAAATATGTCTAAAATTAATCTGCCGACAACTATGCTAATTCATCTTTGTCTAAGGACTCATTCGTTGCTGCAACACTTTAAACATTTACTTATTTTATATACTGAAATTTTTAGAGGTTTTATGCACTTGGAAGTTTAAACGTACTTTTTTTTTCCATTCAAGTATATTTCTACGCTATTCATTAAATAAGGTTTTAACACCGTACTTGAACATGTAGTTTTTCTGTACTTTTTACACCCCATATAATTTGTAATAAACAGCAAAACATGGCAAAATGATATCAGTGAGGGTTTATTATATTTCATCAGGTACCTATTCTATAAATTAAGTTTAGGCTTAAAATAAAAGTGCAGGTTTATAAGAACAAGACTCAAAACATGTAAACTGAAGTTAAAATCGAGGGAGTAACTTTCTCCCCATCACAGTAAATACAAGTAGATCATTTTCAGTGAGGTTTAGCTTGGCATACATTCAAAAGTCTGGAAGCAGCAGATCATATATCTGTCTAATAGCTTGCTATTTCAGTCTAAGGCTTGATTTTAAATACATCAAACATTTTGTTACGACAATGTTAATATGAATAAGAAGAAACTGCACTAAAGACGGTGTGTCCACATGCCTCTGGAATGCTGTAAGTGTAGTAAATGAAGTGCTCTGTGTATGTTGTGAGACTGAAGCTCGCTGGGTTCATGTACTCGTACAGTAAACACTGTAGTGGAATTGCTACTCATTAGCCTGTGAGTGTTGGGCCTCAGTCTTTCGTTTGGTCCAACCGTCGAGGGAGGAAGAAAATGGCCTTCTGTCCGATGTGAGTCCTCGAGCCGTTTTTCGGTTTTCCATTCTTTTTTATTCCTACGTACCAGTTTGGGCCATGCTTCTGTGAGCGGTACGTGTTGTAGTGGTTCTCCTCTATTTTTTCCAAGAAGTAACTTTCATCTGTTACTGACAACTGCAAAAGCAAACAGACACAAGTGATAAAGCGTCGTTTACAGTGGTAAAGTGGTTACGCTGTGTAGTAGATGCTACACTCACGGAGCCATTCAGTGTGCCATCCTCGCTCATAGAGAGGAAACGTCCGGCCTCTATGCCCTCAATGACCACCACTCCAGGACTCACAGCTTTGATCCGCAATACACCTTTAAAAAGGCACAGATGTGCACAGAAATAACAGAACAACAACAACAAAAAAAGATCATTATTCACCTTCAGCTTATAAGTTTGATTTAGTATATAAACTCTTAGAGCTAAAATGTATAGTTGACTCTTATCCCACACAGTCCATGGAAAGCTTGCTGCAAAAGCAGCCTCTTTTGAATGTGGATGACATTACATATGTCCACTGTTTAGCTTCACCCATTCACATGTATAAGGATATAAGGAGTGTCCATATAACTTATAGGTTATAAGATGTGTTTGTAAACAAAGTCATTCAGATTGGTTTGGTTTGAAATGCTCCGTTCTAGAGAAAAGTACTGAGTCAGAAGTGTTCAGAGTGGTGGTGATAGGAACCAGACGCCTGAAGAGTTTACAGCCTCTACAAGCTCCCTCTAGTATTGGTTCACAATATTTTTGTGGTGTTTAGTCCTAAAACGTCTTGGTAATCCATTGTGATCCATTTGTAGCAGAGGGGTAAGTGCAGAGCATTGTGAGGCAAAACAGTCCCCCAGAAATATGATATTTTTAAGATTTTCCACTATTTTCCCATCATTAACATTACATACAAAGCTCATAAGACATACAGGCTTACTGGTGATTTTGGATCATTCATAAAATGCACCTATATACACCAACCAGCCACTTCATTACGTACCTTGTATCTGCACTCACTGTCCATTTTCTCAGCTCCACTTTCTACATAGGTGCACTTTGTAGTTCTACAGTTAGAGACTGTAGTCCATCTGTTTGTTATACATACTTTGTTGGCCCCCTTTTATCCTGTTCTTCAGTGGTCAGGACCCCAACAGAGCAGGTACTATTTGGGTGGTGGATCATTCTCAGCACTTCAGTCACACTGATGTGGTGGTGTGCTGGTCTGAGTGGATCAGACACTGCAGTGCTGCTGGAGTTTTTAAACACTGTGTCCACTCACTGTCCACTCTAGACACTCCTACCCTGTTGCTCTAAGTTGTAGATGTAAAGTCAAAGACAGTAGCTCATCTCTGGCTGCACAGTTTGTGTTAGTCATCCTCTAGTCCAGGCATGTTGAACTGGGGACTTTTCACACCAAAGTACTACAGAGATTAGCGTTTACCTTCATCTAACGCTCTGAATTCAGTTCATGAAGGCTTTGCTAATTAGCTGGTGAGCTGAATCTGGGGTGTTTAATGAGGCAGTGTGCTGAAGTCTGTAGTGTTTTGGCCCACGAGGACTGGAGCCTGACACGAGCTCTAGTCCTTCATCAGTGGTCACAGGACGCTGTTGGCTGGATATCTTTGGTTGGTGGACTATTCTCAGCCCAGCAGTGACACAGAAGTGTTTAAAAACTCCAGCAGCACTGCTGTGTCTGATCCACTCAGACCAGCGCAACACACACTAACACACCACCACCACTCAATACCTGCTCTGTGGTGGTAACTATTGAAGAACAGGGTAAAAGGGGGATAACAGAGTATAGAGATGGACAACAGTCTGTAATCGTAGAACTACAAATTGCTCCTGTGTGGTAAGCAAAGCTGATAAAATGGACAGTGGGTGGAGACACAAGGTGTTGTCCCTAATAAAGTGGCCAGTCAGTGTATGTGTTGTAGACATGGTGACCCCTGGTTCCTATCACCACTAAGGTAAACAAGTCTCTACAATGAACCATTTCAGCCTAGACCACTCTGAACCAGGGCGAGCGCCCTACACTACACCAATAAGAGTCCTTGGGCAAGACTCCTAACACCACCTTGGCCTGCCTGTGTAAAATGACCACATTGTAAGCCGCTCTGGATAAGAGCCTCAGCCCAGTGCCGTAAACGTAAAATTATTCTGAGATTTTGGGAAATCGGTGGAATTCCCCTTTAAGTTTCCATGCATGGACTGTATGGATTTTGGAGTGAGATTATTCTGGATTAAATGATTTGGGGTGACTAAATATGTCCACGAATAGGCGGAATGATATTCTGCTCATCATAAAAACAGATATGAGCTGAGGCTTATTAGCGCAGCGCCGCACTTCAGGCAGTGTACACAGCTAACAGCTACCCTGAAGCTCTGTAGTTACCACACACCGGGGCATTTTACAGGTGAGCAGCCGCTCTTAGAGGGTTTATCTCGTCTTACTGTGGGGGTCGTTCTCATCCCTGGTTCCTCCCACTGCTCCGTCGGGCAGAATGTGGAGCTGGTATCCTCCGTTCATGCAGTGCAGGTGGGTGAGTTTCCTGTAGTCCGCTATGCTGGGGTGGAGGTCCTCGGGCTGCTGAGAGAGCTGCGTGATTTCTGCCTCCATCAGCTCCGCAGGAGAGGCTTCAGCGTGCAGGTTGATCGGATGTGGCCGAGTGCAAACGGAAATGAGGTGTGCACCCCCCCCTCGCCGCCCCCCGGAGCTCTGATAGTGGTCCCTGCCAGTGCACGTTGAACAGCGTCGTTATGTAGCTTAGCATGGCAGCAAAGACAGTGGCGTCTGCTCTGTGCTCAGTTCAGCTGACCCAGCGTTAATGAACACTGTGAGGGGGGAAAACAAAGCACCACCTACAGAAGGATGAACCAGAATAAACGACCTGCTGCTTTACCTTCATCCCAGATGGACTTTCTCCACTGGATCAACTGCACAGCTGCCCACCAGCCAAACAGGCCTAGGCTGTGATGTGGTCAGCAGCAGTGGGAGCTGATAGGCTGGTCAGCGTCAAAACCAGCATATTGTGGTGTGGGTGTAGGATAAGACATTAAGCTTTAAAGGCGAATGCTCTTTTGTTGAATAGGCGGTAAAGAAAACCCCCTGGGAATAGCAGGCAGGTCATTTCTAGCCACACATAGACCCTCACCAACACCCCCACGTCCCAGCACAGAATGACACAAACAACAGAATATGCACATCATTAAGACAACAACTTATTTACGCTGACGTCTTTCCTACCACTAACACAGCATTCCGAGAGCCTCCGTGCACAGCCGCTCTGCATGGCCAGGCATCCTGTGCAACAGTATGTTGTGTTTTGGTGCTGGTTTATCTGGTCAGCCAGCACTGTCATGGTCAGACCAGGATCTTCCATATTACACCAATCAATCTTCTTAGTTACTTGTAAATTTCTTTATGTATGTAACAGGATTGGGCAATATGGCGAAAGTGAAATACCACAATACTTCAAAACATTCGATACATAATGTGAATCACAATGTTTTGTTTTTGTTATTTTTTTAGTATTTGATAGGCTGGAAGAGATAGGTAAACAAACAAATAAATAAATAACAGAACCAGCACAGCCATATTTAAAAAAAAAAAAAAAGTAAAGAGAAATTCCACTGATTTTTCATAATCTCTACACAGTCCAGTTGCTGAGATGCAAACAGTTGTTCAGAGCAGTTGATGTGAGATGCGGCTTCCAGAGAAGTGTATCAACTTTGTTTTGTTTACAGTGGTGGTGACAGGAACCGGGAGCTGTGTGCAGTGCAAATAAGCCTTTTTATTTACTATACAAAACATCCAGTGAACCTAGATGTGTCTTCTAAGTTTTTCCAGGTAATGATGATAAAACAGTAATACATAAAAATCTGGGGAGGGACATTTTTAGGGGCTTTCTTAGCCTGTGTGCACCCCCCTCTAATAATAATGTTTTTAAATATCTATTTTGGCTCAGAACGTTTCAGAACTGTCATTACACAATGTCTCAGGCAGCAGGCAAAATGTAACCAAGATGTATAACCTTCTGTGAAGGAGCTTTTCAAAGTGAGTATCTGGTTCCTATCACCACCACTCTGAATGGCTGTGTTTACATCTCAACCATGTAATTATGCACACACACACACGCCTATTCCAGCGCTCATCAGGCAGAAGGCAGGATACTCCCTGGGCAGGTCGCCAGTCCATCGCTGGGCGGACAGACAGACATACACATTCACACCTAGGGGCAACTGAACATGTCCAGTTGGCTTGACTGCATGTCTTTGGACTGCGGGAGGAAACAGACACAGGGAGAACATGCACACTCCACACAGAAAGGACCCTGGTCGCCCGGCCGGGGAATCGAACCCAGGCACTTCTTGCTGTGAGGCGACAGCGCTACCCACCATGCCATGCAATTATGCAGAAAATTTGAAAGAATTAGTGGAATTTCCTTTATGTACCGACAATACCCTCAACATGCTCAGAGAAGATGATATAAATATTGCCATATTGCCCCCCATTTTGTAGAAATGTCCTTGTTTATCTTGTTGTAATGATTGTGCTTATTAACAGACTGTATATTTTAATTAAAACTATGTTTTAATCAACATGCCAACACATTTACATAAATGCACCTTCATAGCCCTCACCAGTTTAGCCCCGCCCATTCACTATGGCCTTATAAGAAATGTTTCAGCCTGGACTGCTTTTTAAACAAGGCATAATACAGGGCAGCCAATCAGATCAGACATATAAATATATCAAGGCACTGTCTTAAAACCACACTAACAAAAAAGTTTTTTGGCACATAAACCCACAAAGACATAGGTGGAAAAAAAAAATACAACAGAAATGTCAGATATGGGCCCTTTAAATGAGCGTTCTGAAATTCCTGATTTATGTCAGTTGAGTAATTAAGACTAATTTAAAAGACAAAATGTACTGATCAAATTAGTGGGTGACTTTGGATTGGAGGCACAAAATCCTGGAGTACTCAAACTCAGGCCCTGTCTTTAGTTGGCTGACTAGCAATCATTGTGTCATGAGCGTGACTCCACCTTGCAATTCCCTTATCACAGCTGACTCTATGACACGAAAGTCACCATTAACAAACGTGTTATTTTGCAATGCAGCATGTTCAAAATATTGTATCACAATTCAATAAGTTTGAATAGACAAAACAGAACATGTACTTCCACATATAGAAAATACTATAATGATACTATAATCCTAGTAAAATACTATAATAAAAAACCTGTAACTATTTTTATTCAATGTTTTACAACCTGCACTAAATCCAAATAAACAGGCCTAGTTATGCTCACTTTGTAATGAAACATGATTAGTCAGTACTGACAATATCCTCAATATGCTCACATTCTGCCATAATTCATCACATTCACAGTAGAGTAAATGCATTTTATGCAGCCCTTATATATTACATCATATATATTATACTGTATTGTTTTACTGTGACTGTCTTCTGGCTAATGAGTTAGCACAGGGCTAACATATTAGCTTATGGCTGTAGCATTAAAAGCATAAAGCACAGACTTTGTTTAAGTTGTTGCACTTCTGTAATGTTGAATGCTTTAATAAACAAAACATGGAACTATTAACATTGTCAGTTTTCAGCCGCTCCTTATTTTTGCTGTATTGAAAAACGTATGGAATTGAGTTGAATTGTGAATCATTGCAGCTCTACTGTAAGCATACTGCCCCTTTACAGTACGTATACACCCCTTTACAGTATGCATACTGCAATACGCACATATACCGTGAAACACAGTGGTGATGTTATTAAGAGTATTAGTGTGAATGCTGTTGCTAATATAATGGATGGAGATGGAGATTATAATCTGGTCTTTTTATTCATGTATTAAACATGTAATAAGCTTCAACAGAGGAAAATGAAAATATTCCATGTCTTTCTCCATTTCCTGCTCGACATAACTTTAGAACAGCTGTTAAGACAAGCACAGTTTTGAGATTTCTAAAAATCAGAAATGAATACACATTTGGCACAGAAAGAATAGATTACAACAATACAGGCTTGTAGAAATTCCCCGAGAAGTGAGTAGTGAGGCTAACATGTTGCTTTTCTCTGCTGCGATTTATCTGAGAAATGGACAGAAGAAGGTTATTAGCACTTGGAAAACTAAGAGGTTTAGGCTGCACTGATTAAACACAGGAGCATCAGCTAAAATGGGAACGTACACATAGACTACCATAACAAACACCCGGAGCTGAAAGAGGTACTGCAAAACGTAGAGGTCTTGGGCCTGAGCTGTGATGGCAGCGTTTTTTATACTTCTTGTAGAGACAAATGTATAAATATGATTGTACTGTACTCCATTATCCCTGTTAATAGACATTTTATGCTTTTAGGGACCCTTGGCCACTGGCATTCATTTCCTAGTACTAGTCTGGTAACAGTGACGAACTCTGTGATGTTATGGCTGTGTAGATGATTGGCTTTTTAAGCCAGAGACGCACAAAAACACAAAAAGACCAAACTGCGATCAGATCAGAACCATGATTCTCATTCTTATACCTTTCAACAAATGACAAAACAATTAAAAACGCTTCTCTCAGACAATACTTAACACAAGTTCGGCTTCTCGCACGTAAACCAGCTTCGTTCGTGTGACTCTTCTTTAAAGCATTTCAAAGGAGCGAAAGTGCTCAATTTGCGGGAAAGTATGGAGATTACTGGTGAGACTCCTAATTTCAATACCATAGCAATAAGGACCACTTTAGTTCACACTGCGTCATCATGGAGCTGCCAAGAACAAAATACACAGCCATGTTAAAAAGGAATATCACCAGTGCAAGTGGGTATAAAAATACAATCAAATACAATATCTAACAAAGATGGATGCAAAACGCTCGGAACGCACAGTTACAGAAAATTAATAAATGGGACGAGCTAAAAAAGGCACATATTTTCCCTTTTGCTATAAATGTGTAATTCTGTTAGCAGTTAGCAAAAAACGTGAGCTTCAAAATAGTAGATATGCTATGTTTAAGTATTAAATCTTCTCCAGCCAACTTCTAACATTGCTAAAGCCATAGCACTGTACATATTATTGAAATGATTATTTCAAATAAGATGTGTATCAGATAATCAGATGAAGTAATAAACTCTTTGTATTTCTGACCAACATAAAAATGAAAAGTTCTGAAAATCTAAAAACATACTATATATAAGTTGAGCATATCTGACAGTAAGTGCTATGGTGTTGCCTTTGCTCTAAAAAAAAAAAGAATCAATATGTGAAACCTATACAAACAGCGATCTCAGAGAAATAGCTTTTACTACTTATTGTAATGTTGAAAATCAAACACCTGAGACAACATTTATGGTATAATTTTTTTTTTATCCACCATAGAATATCATAGTTAAATCTTTCCAACTGTATAGCTATTTAACGTGAGCTCTGTTTTGCATTTCTTTACCCGTCTTTAAACTCAACACTCGCCCACCATGGTTCTACGCTGGGTTGGTTGCATACTGTTCTCCACTCATTGCCCCACAATGACAAACTCATGTCTTTCTCTCTCAAACTGTGTCTCACTGTCCCTCTGCATTTTCAGTGAGGAACGTTCTGTGATGCGGTGTAGTTTTAAGGCATGGTGTCCCGCTGCCGGCGGAAGTTTTTTTTTTTTTTTCTTTTCATTTCTGATGAAAGAGCAGCGGTTTCACACTCCCAGCTTTGATTTTTGGTAACTGGTTGCTGATGATTTCGGCGAGCATCTCGGGGAACTCCACGCTCAGCGACTTGTTCACAAATGTGTAGAAGCAGAAGTTCATCAGTCCACCCACCATCTGTGGAGAAGAGGAGAGAATGATGTGAAGTGAGTGAGAGGGAGAGTCACTGCTGCAGAGGCACTTTTGGAAGGGTAATGCAAAGTGAAGGGCCTCGTTATGCAACATGCCTCATGCACGAGACACGGCCCGTCTCAAACCATAAAACTGGTCCACTGCAGTGTTTCCTGATCGCTCTGCAGTATGGCTGCCTGTTTCAATACTTATTTTAACATGCCCTCGTAAACTGAGCCTTGCCGTTTACCTTTGGAACAATCCCCAATGGCATCTTAATAGCGCGTTTACATTATGACTGCGGATGGTCAACGACAAACCAGATATTCGATTGTTTTCAAGGGGGCAGCGATGGAAAACTCAGCCACAGCCGGTAGAAATGGCAGCGCATTTCCTAACTTTTGCCATCAACCACGGTGGTTTAAAAAACAACAAAAAAAAAAGATGTTAATTTTTTTCCAGAGCCATAGACAACAAATATCTCAAGTTGAAGTCTAGACAAAACTAATATTATTGCATCGAAAATAAAAGAGTACAGAGAGCACAGAGTCCTCCTGCCTTTCTCGATCTTAAATAAATAAGCATTCCTCTGATAATCACTCACTTTCACCAGTGACACTGTCGCCATGGAAACGGTTCCATAGCTCTTATAGTGCCCTCACATGTTAGTGGTAGACATATGATGGCAAATCAGATATTCAATTATTTTTAATAGAGCTGTGAAGGAAAATTCTGCCACAGCCAGCGGCAACATTCTGCAAACTACAGCTGTCACGAAAAGTTCCATCAAGAGTTCAGTTTTATGAACATATGCCGCTGACAACAGCAATGAAACCAGATGTTTGGAAGCCATGGATGGCAAACATCCTGGTATTGTATAACAAAAGAGTACAGAGTGTTCTCCTGTCTTTTTTCTACCCTAAATAATATACACTGCTAAAGCTCTCCTCTGAGGATCACTCACTTTCATCAGCAATGCTGTTACTTTGCCAATGTTTGTGTGGTTTCGTGCCGCTGCCGGTCGCGTAAAACCGTGAGGTGTGGAACAACAGTATTTCATTTTCACACAACATTTTCAACACAATCATGTAAACGCATGAATGTCTTCCAACACACTCTTAAAACTAAATGGATCCTAAATGGATCTCAGCTCGGAGGTACCTTTTTAATGGTATAAAACTTGGTAAAAAAGGACAGCAGTTTCAGAATATTTAAGACAAGATGTGGTGATCTAGGATCAGGTTTGTGACTAAAACGATCTTAAATCTGGGAGGAATCCAGAATCACACTGAATGCTTACGTCGTGCATGGAGTCCAGTAGCTTAGTGAGCTGGTAGAATCGTTGCCAGTTCTGGCTGGAGTTCCCCTCTCTCCTGACGATGGCTTTTCCCAGTTCTTTAATGTAGGACATCCTGATTTCATCAAACACACCCTGACTCTTCAGACCATCCTTTGGCACTGAGGAAGCAGAGCAGGGCATGAACACAAGCTTTCCATTCAGCACAGATATGTAAGTGCAAGCAAAACGTTTCTGACACGTGTCTGGGTTTGATTTGTGTGTAAACTAGGTGAAATGGAGTGGAGCTCGTGCTCACCTGTGCTGAGCAGCAACAGGACCTTCATGCACAGGTACTCCTCGTTCGACACCTGAAGCCTGACAAACTCACTGGATATCTTCAACATCTGTGCACACTGATCACCCATGTAGGGCAGTTTCATCCTCTCCCTGCAGAAACACGCATTCAGCAATCACTCGTCTGACTCTGATCCAGAACACTTACGACTCTGGCAGTTTTTTCTCACAGTTTTCTTCAGTACTGTGACGTATTTCTGAGAATGAAATAGGGTCTCTGAGATGGCTCAATGTTTCTCTCGATGATAGGTGAGGGTGGTGTGAAGGGGAGGTGAAACATGATATTACTGGATAATATTTTACCCTGCCCACTGGTGCATGGTGATGTAATCAAAGTTCAGAAGACGTTTTAGAGTCAGGCAAAAGTCCCTACAGGAATGCAGGAAAATCCGTTTTTTTCCCTGTTAAAATACATATGATGAATCGAGTTTAATGTGACCAGGATCTCAAACTAACAAGGCAAAAAGAGGTAATAAGTTATGTATTCACAGAAAAAAGAAGGCTATTTTTATTTTATTTTTTAAAGTTATTTTTATTTACAAGGCTCTATTAAAATAGCTATTCTGTAAGACGCACTGTATATGATTATAATGGTATAATGGTTAAGAGAAGCGGCTACAAGCAATGCAGTCTCCTTGGCAAAGAAGAACATTTCTGTGATGTTTTCTGTTTTTACTGTTAAGGTTTCAGTGTTTGCGTGAGAAAAACATTGCAGGAATGTCTGTTGTACACTGAAAGAACTGATAGACATTCTTGCCAAGGACATCACGTTCTGTTTATTTTACGGGCCTTTCACCGCAATAGGAACATGTGTATCCTTGTGAAATGCCACTAAAAGGCTACAAGTTTGAATGAAGCAAATCCTGTACATCAGTGGTAAATGTATCCCAGTAATGTACCAGGTCTGTTCTGCAGCAGTGTAAGCGGCTTTGGGTTGGCCTTGGTCTTCAAAATTAGCAATACCAGTCGGGCACAAAGTTGTAAGTAGTGATTAGGTTCTGGCTTTGATTTCTTGGCCTTGCAGACTTTTACCTCTAAGTAGAAAATGTCTAAGGATCTGACGGTCTGATTATAATGATTATCCTAAACACTGGCCCATATTTACAAAATGTCTCTGAGTAAAAGGGCTGATCTAGGGTCGGTTTATATGCCTTTTACATAGCACTGAACAGGATTCCAGGGACAGATCTTAGATCAGTGTTCTCACTCTGAGATGCTTTGATACATATGGGTGAAACCGGCCTCAGATAAAAGGGCATCTTGTCCCAACATCACAGAGCTATGCTAACAGTAAAGGCCATCAGTGAGCTACTTACTCATTGATCACCAGGTCCGGGGCAAAACAAAGCATGTTGCCGTTGCACTGGTGGTAGGACCTCCAGCCCAGGCTGAAAGACATGAGGAAGAGCCAGGATGACTGCAGCAAGGTCATCTGATCATCCAGGTGAAGATTACGGAAACCTGCATGTGAGTAAAGTAGTAGTTTATCAGCTTATAATACACAGACTACTTACCACTACAGTGTACAATCAAATGTCAAACAAGGTGCAGATAAATCTTTATCCCTAACTAATAAAGCACTAGCTTAGAGTCTTGTTTAGGAAAGCAACAGTTGCATTTATGAAATCAAATCCTTAAAGCCTGCAGGTTCAGCCCAATGGAGAATAAGCATGTATTGTATACAAGCTGCTGTGGGCAAAGATGCCAGCTTTAGCTAAATGATTAAAAGAAAGTATTTAGTACCTGGCAGAGCTTTGGCCCACTTGACAGCAGAGACGAACTGGCGGCCACCCAACCTGTTGAGGGTGGTCATGAGCCGAGTAGAGGTGTCAGTCAGTGTGCTGTCGTAGCCAGCATAAATGGTCTCTGGCTCGATGGCTTTAAGCAGGGACAGCATGGTGGGCACGAGCTGGGGCATCGCCTTGGGCACCAGTGCCCGCACCTCCGGCACTGGGGGTGGACTCATTTCGGCTGTGTTCACCTGCTGGACGCCCTTTAAGCCCTTCATCTTCTTGACTTTACGTGCTGGAATAGATAAAGATAGATACATAGACAGTTGTTTTTTTTTTTTTTTTTTGTGGAATCTTCCTTTATAACTGATTTGTAAACAGGCCAGTCATAATGCTGCTTGCTCCCTGAAGGCCAGAAGATTACTTTTTCCATACGCAGCTAAAAAATGACTCATTTACACTTTATTTTGACTTGTATGCTAAAGTTTTGGTGCCCCTTACATGTGTTGTTTAAAATAAGTAAATAAACAAACCTGTAACACATTTCTGCAAATTTTAATGCACAATTTAAAGTTGGAAAGCTAAATAAATAAATAAATAAAAGAAAACAAGAGGCCTGTGCCATAACTTTTGCACAGGCACATTTTGTTTTATTATCTTTTTCTGATATTAATTTCAGCAAATAAACAGTAACTGTGCATTAAAATGTGCAGACATGTGTTCCCTGTAAAGGATATTAACTTCTCTTCACTTAGAAAATAAAAATATAATTTGGCCAGGGGTGCATTAACTTTTACATTTGACTGTATACAAATTTATACAAATGTTGAAAATTTTCTATGTGTACTGTTGATGTGGCTGGAAAACCTCGTGTTAGTGTCATATGAAAACATGAATTTTTGCTGAATCCAATCCGATTTATTTATGGGGTATCAGCCAATGGCCGATTTTAATCATGATCCTTTTTTAACCCAAAAAGTTCACACAGTTGGGTACATGAAAAGTTAAACACACTAGTACATATCCTTTACTTTCTACTAGCCAAAACTGCAATATAAACATTTAGTGCTTTTAAGATAAGATAAGATAAGATAATCCTTTATCAGTCCCACAGCGGAGAAATTCACAGTATTACAGCAGCAGCAGAGTAACAGGAGTAAGGCACTCAGTAATAGAAACGGGAAACAGTATAAACCTTATCAACATTATAAATAATAAAAATTAAAGCTAAATCTCTAGACTATTTACAACAATGAGCCACATTTTTATGAGCCACATTTTTGATTATAATATTAACTGATAATAAATGAAAAATGAGTCACTTGTTTAAATAACATGAATCAAATGAAGTGCTACATGGAAAGTAAGAGGCAACTGGCAATTTAGCACGAGTTATGCATTAATATGCTACAACATTATGGCTTAAAAGTAGTGACGGTGTTCAAATACAGCACAAGCACACTTACCTGGTTCATGTTATTTACCTCAAAAAATTGCAACACAGATCGGCCCATTTAACATGACATGTTCGGACAATGTAAAAGGCAGTCGAAGTTCTCAAGCAATATAAAACATGTATAACGGCAGTGACAATGTGCTAATACATCACAACATCTTTGATTTTTACCTTCTAGGTTCATCCCGGCCATTAGGCACTTGCGGAAGCGGCAGGCAGGACAGTTCTTCCTGCGGATTTTATCGATGATGCAATCGTTCCTCCCAGCGCACAGGTAATTGTGTTGCCCTGTGAGGATTCAAGGCAGAGCAAATGAGATGTCAATTTAACAACAATCCTGGAAGACTCGGTTAGAAGGCACATCTTTTCTTTACTGCTAGAGCCAAAAGTCAAGACAAAAAAATCAGTTCATTTGGTTGGAAATTCATTTGGTTGGCACCGTTTCTGATTACAGTGACAAAAGACTAACAGGAACCATGTGGTTAATTTGAGAACAAACCTGGGTTAACTTTAGACTTTGCCATGATAACAGCAATTCTCAATCCCTGTCCTGGGGGATTCTTGCCCTACGCAGTTGGGCAGTTCCCTTAGGTCCACTTATGATGTTTGTGTAGTTTCAAGAACCAAAAACATGATGTTCACTTGTACACAACAGCAGGCTGTTTTTGTTACTGTGTCTTTAAGTTTGCTCAGATTGACTGCCGTGTGTTTTGCCCACAGCATGTAACTTCAATATAAACAGGCAGGGCCAAGCCGCTGTAGCCTGAATAGATGAAATTGTTTAAATGGACTGGTTCTTGTGACAACACGGAACAATGAATTCAAAACCTCCTTAGAATGAACTGGGAAGTGAACAGAACAAGTTGAAATTTTTCTAATGTTTGCATGCTCTTCTACCTAAAAACCAAAAGTCATGAAAATGTGTTTTTCTATGATATGGACCCTTTAAGCCTGTTAAAGTTAGCTGGAGAATTGCACATGGGGTGTTAAAGCAAAGAAGTGGTCCTCCAGGACAGAAAGTGATAGCCACTCTCTCAGACAGCTTTCCATGCATGAAGTTTCTTGCTTTGAGCATGAATTCAGTGCGTTGCTGCTATATTACACCACAGTAAAGCTTATGGTTGTCATTCAAAACAGCATGGGCTGGCCATGAGCACAAGCAGGCTGCAGCTTGAAGCCATTACAGTCTATGAATGCACTCTAATTGAGTACTTAACCGCTCAGCAGGGTGGATTGTCAGATGCAGATTTGGTTCTTTTGTAAATGGTGATTCTCCACTGAAAAGCCTTCTTAGTCTAGAACCAGCTGTAATTTGCATTTGGAAAAGAACTATACAAAATGATATTATTATGTTATATTACATTAACTACATTCGAACAGTCAATAATTCTAATTCTATAAATAAAGCAGCAGAATTCAGGTTAAGTATTAAGTATTTTAAGTATCACTTTATAGTGTCTATATTAAAATATAGTCACTAAGATACGTCATTATTGCATTGCAGAGATGCATTTTGCACCTCACACAAAAAAACAGAAGCCAATGTGACGATCGAATCAGCAGGCGCAGAAACATGCGCTCAGCTGTCACACCATGCTGATAATCTCGTCTTTACATGAGGAGGCACAAAGAGGCAGAGACGAGCGACAGGAGGGGGACAGCAGCATTTACAGAGTTTAGTTACCATCTGTGTTTTGTCTCGATCGCCATCCTTCACCAACGCAGGAAAACAAAGGGAAAATAACAATAACAGAAAACATTTTACACTCTTTGTACCGTGTACTAAAATAAATATACACTTAAAGGGCCCATATGTTACATTTTTCTTGTATCCCCTACCCCCCCCCCCACCCCCCCCCCCCCCCCCAATATTTGGTATTCTGTGATACAGGCCCTTTAAAGTTTGTCTCTGTCTGTCAACCACTTTATTATGCTAAATGGAACCATAACTAAGGCCATACATCTGGTAGGTAACCTAAAGAATGACTACTGAGCAAAGGAAATGCAGGGGTAGAAACATTTGTGTTTGAGAGTGTGAAGTATGGATGGGTGCAATTATTTCAATATGTGGATATTCAATTCAGTATTTATTCACTTAGTCATGGTAACTGAACATGAAATGTGTTGTGTGGATGAAAAGAAAGTAGATTACGCTGTAATTTTCCAGTTTTTCAGAGTGAATCAGAAACTACAGAAAAATTTCAGGACACAAGCAACAGCGATTTTTCATCTCATGTAGGGGTGAGTGATATGGCACAATACGTCAAGACATTTTCAAGATACATGAAATGCATCAAAATATTTCGTTTTGTTGAGGTTTAAAGAGTTGGTACAGAAGAGACGGAACCTGTAGAGCCACATAAAAAAACACTATAATAAAAATCTACAACTACGATGATTTTTATTTAATGTTAATGCACTGCACTGAATGAAATCCAGGTAAACAGGCCTGATTATGCTCACTTTGTAATGAAACATGTCGGTGTTCTTTACGTATCGATAATATCCATGACAGAAAAGTGTGCGGTGACATAATTTATCAAGATAATGATAAAATATTGTCAGATTATCGCACATTTACAAGAAATGCAACATGTAAAAGTGGAGCAATATGGGTCAGTCTCATCAAATTGCCTCAAACCATTTTAATTAATAAAAATGTTCTCAAAAAAATATATAATCTGGCATTCTTACATATTTTCATATTACCGGCATACATGAAGCTTGCTTGACTTTAATTAGTCTGTATAATTTCCAACTGTTGTAAAAACTGTTGTACAGTCTAAGGATGTGAACCAAAAGAACTAAATGTTATGTGGTGCAAGTAAAAAGACAAAATGCAATGGCTGTACATGTGTCCTTTAAACACCATTGCATAACACCAGCTACTTGAAGTGTTTGCTCTCACTCACAAAGCAACTTAACCACCACATCTGAAAGCTTGCTGGTTTGCGTGAGGTATTTTGGTGAGGTTGTCAGTTGTACAATGTCAATTCAGCGTGCAGAACTTAGTTTGCATGTAACAACAATCATGACACTGACACTTCAGAGGTCAGAGTTCTCACCTTCAACAGCTCTTTTGAAGAAGACCTTGCAGCTGCCGCAGGTGAGCACGCCATAGTGGCAGCCCGACGCCTCGTCTGAACATACCAGGCAGATTTTATGTGTGGCTCCACTGGTCTTGCCTGAACCCGAAGATGCGCCAATGCTGACCTCAGGCCTGCTTGTGGAGCTAAAACACACACAAACATAACAGATCAGAGTGGACACCATGCTTCCCAGATACTCTCGTCTGTCTGTAAGATTGATGTGACAGGAGAACAAGCTGCGGGCCTGATTTCGACGATTTATTAAAATGAAGTGATGGAAATTTTTATCTTCATGCCATTAGGGTCTGTCGTTTGTATTCAGTGAAATCAAGGTTTGTTTACGCTGTGGAAAAACAAATTTGCCAATTCTTCAGATTTTATAAAATGTCTTGCGTTTGAAAGACAACCTGAAATCCAAATTCCGTCTTGTTAGTTCATCTCCCTGATCATATGAAGTATGATTTAACACTCTTGTTTTTCTGTAATCTTTGGCTTCTGCCTGCCTATAAAACCTTTTGAGAAAAATAATGCCGACTCATACCATCATGCTTCACTTCACTCTTCCACTGTCAGCAACTAATATTGTCAAAAGTTTCGATCAGAAGTTCATCATGGTACCGAAGGAAAATGAGGTCATGTAGACTTTGACAATTATGAATAAACCTCATCTCTCGCACACAGTCTTATGCAAAAAATCGAACAGTACAAAACAGAAGTCTGTTGGCTTCTACAGGGAACAAAATTAAATAAAATGTTTTGGAAAACTTTGCTTAACTCTTGCACACAATTAATGTTTTATTTTTTCTCAAGTAGGTGAATTCAGCAAATAAACAATAACATTAAAACGTTTGCATATGACTCTACATATCTCACTTGCCCCTGTCCGCCCCTTTTTCTTCTCTGTCATATACCCTGTAATCACAGGCGCTGAATTATGCCTGAAAAAACACAGCTATTTTATCATCTGCTCTTCTTTATTTTCTATTGTTAGTCATTTTCATTTGCATAATCATTTATCTGACATTATCTTCTGCATTGTTGCAGGCGTAGAACAAACTCACAGTGTGTGTGCAAAGCCTGAAAGTCTGCTTATACATTATTTCAGCTAAGAAATAATGCAGTTACCACAATGAGTCATGTTAGTTTACTACTAGAGAAACTCATTTGGCCTGACTGTGATAGAAATGTCACCCCCACAGTCTGTCTAATAAAGAAGCTGGGAAACAGCATTAAGGAGCGTCCAAGCAGGGTCGTCAAATCCTAATGAAAGTCTGAAAGTCGCTTTCCAGCAGAAACCAAGAAATTTTTTTGGCCACCAGGGGGCAACTGTTGACTGTGGCCAGAGCACTGTGCCCTGCCCCACATCCACAGTGGCAGCAAGCAGACTGCATGAAGCCATATCAGCAACGCCCCCATACAGAGAGAGTGAGAGAAAGAGAAAAACAGAAACACACCACGTGTGAACAAACTACCAAGTGGATGGCCTACATGCAAATGTGACAAACGAAGCAGAAAACACATTAGAGAAAGAAAGCTGTCTGTCCTGTTTAAGGCCGATCGTTGCTGCAGCTCTGAGTCTTATATTCTATAATATGCTTCTATTTTCAAGCCTTTTTATATGCAGTTACATAACTGCAGGTTCACTTTCATTCACCAGCATTGGGCCTCATCCAGTACTGCAATATGCTCTCAGTAGGATATGAAAGGAGAAGATCAGCAGTTGGCAGCATTTATGACCTTTTAGGTCTCTCGAATGCATAACTAGATTTCACCCAGGGATTTCACCCAGGGATTCAAGACGGACCAAGAAAGACAGGCATGGTATGGGGAGTTAATCAATCACAGAGCAAAATCTGCATAAACACTACATGATCTACACTGATCATATTAGTAATCAAGTCACCCAGTGATTATTTTGTTCTTTAACTGAGCAATCAGAGTTTTAAATAGGCCAAACAATTAAAATGTATTTAAGTAAACTTCTTGAAAGTAAACCTAAAATTCCTTAAAAACCTTGGTAATTTCAGTTTGCCAGTATTGTATGAAGCTACACTAGGAAGCCTTTCAAAGCTCAGAATTTAATGCAGCAAAATTGATTTAACACTGAAACTAGGGCTGTCCCTATCGATTATACTATAATCGAGTATTCCAGTGATTATTCTTCAGATTAATTCAGTCACCAGAGTTTTCAAATGGCCAAACAATAAAAACTGGACTTGCCTGGGTTATGAACGACAACAAACAATGCATAGTCTTTTAAAGATACCAACATACTGTATAAAGATAAACTAGGAAGCCTTTAAAAAGTCTGAACACAATGAAAAAAAATTAAGAGTGCATTTAAATGGTTTAGACTCCTAGTTTTTAAAATGCTATCTTTATATAAACTGCCAATGACTTACTAATGTATTATGACGGTAAATTCAATGATTGATGACTTTCTAATGCAGTAACCGAGGCAAGTAAGACTTGGCCCGCTGGAATCCGTTATCAAAATGTTCAGATCAAACATTTTTGAAGCAGCCTCAGGTACAGACAGTCCACATTTTTGTACTTTTACAGTTCACAGCACTCCTAAACCAGGTAATCAGGGGCTTCACAGTACCTGGTACAGAGATATTCCCACCATTTTGATTCCAGTTCAGACAATGAAATGCCAAACAATATCTAGGTCACACCAACCGTACCAAAGCACAATAATCAGGCACGTTACAACACTTTAGATATGACAGCGTCTATCAGTAAACACGGTCTGAGAACCCTCATGAGGTGCCAAAAAGGCATTTGGAGACTGCAGAGATACTGATAGTAATCAACAAGCCAGGATCCATTGTTTTGCTGTGACAGTGCTTTGCAGTTAATAGTTCTCCAGAAATTACCTAACAAAAGCTTACGTTTATAAATAGGATTGCAGCAATTCTCAGAGACAGCTGTATGAATGACACCTTATACACATACATAATCACAATCCTTGGTCATTTATCAAATACTAGGGCTGTATATGAGGACCCAAGCAACACTGTTAGAGCCAAGAATGCTTCTTTTTATGAACAGAGTGTGGCACCTTTGCTTTAACTTTGTGTTTCAGAAGGCAGTGTGATATGGCAGCCATACAAATGACAGTGTGTATTATGCTAACAATACAATTCAGCTTCCATTTTAAAGCAGTGCCTCTGCCAAAATGAAATACTGAACCATCTCTACAGCTGTTGTGAACATGCCTACTCGCCTCATACAGGGGTACCACAGTGGTGTCTGGATTGAGATAGTGTGGTTTAAAGACTTGGAAAAGCTTTCTCTGATTAAGGATCGTGACGGCAGGGAGAAAGTCTGAAAAACTACAGGGCAGGCTGTTTAAAGCTTTTTTCCACTAACTGGCGAATGCAGAAGGAAGCCAGATAGCTTGCGTCATTGCTACGAAGCTGAATATCACGCCTCTATTTATTGGCTAATAAATACAGACGTGATATTTATCTTCCTAGCAATGAGTGGAACATCAGTGGATTTCTTTATCACAGTGGGAGCACATGATTATTTGTGTAATCCAAGCTGGGTATTGTACTAAGAGAACACTGATGTCTAAACACACCAAGAGGATATGAGCATGAATTCTGTCAAATATATTAGGCTGATAGATGCAATACTATGCTACACAATATAACCAAAAACAAAATTTTTACATTTTTTTTTTTATTTTAACATAGTAAATGTTAGTTTTAGACAGGAGTGCCCCTTTAAATGAATAATATATCTGTGCATGATATTCTATTTCAGGTTCAACTACTATAAACATTGTTTTTGGAGAAATATTGGGCCTTATTTTGGAAGAAATATCAACAATTTGTTATGTTTGTCTTTATTCAATGTAGCCATATTAAATATAGGTCTGGTGTCTTGGGCAACCCCAGTTTAAATTCAATTCAACCAGTCAAGCATTTTCAAATAAATACAAGTATGCAATACAAATCTACCTAATTTTGAAGTGTGAATCGAAATATAGACTAAGAGCTGTTTACAGCACCATCTGGCTGATCACACGGTCCAGCAGAAGACGTCATGGCTTTAGCCTGTGTGCAACTATCCAAACACACATTGCCAGCCGACGTGAGATTTTAGATCAATTAACAATATCACTGTGGAACAGAGTGGAGCAAGACTGATGGGTCTGAATCACAGCAATGAATCTTGCCTTGACTTGTCTCTGTGTTTATTTGATTCTCTAGTAGAGAATAACTGAGTTGTAAATGAACAACACACACCCTTCCCCAAAATGGAACAGCTGACTCCATCTTAGTGGTGTTACATGCTGAAGATTGCATGCAAACAAACCAAGAAAAACTTCACAATACGCAATGACTTTAGTGACATACTTAGTTTTCTGAGGTTTTAAACAAGTTGAACAGGTACAGCAAAAAATGTGTATTGTAATTAATTCCAAATTTGCAAAAACAAATTAAGCAGGAACTGGAGGACCAATCAAAAATTAAATGAATAAAATAAGATGGTGTCATCATGGGCTGACATCCAATCATCTACTACTCATTGATTGGTGTTGTTCACAGATTCTTAGTAATTGGTCTAAATCTGTCCTCTATGATCTTATGTAGTCCACGACTGTATGTCAAATCAAATAAAGTACAATCCAATAATATTTCAATAATATTTGTTGTCAGGTTTCACACTGAACTGGACAAATTATAAATAACAAAGACTCTAAGGTTTGTGTTTTGTCTTGTAGTGATGCTTGACATTACTGCTTTTAATAATCGCCAGGGCATCGGAACATATGAAACATACTGGCTTTGAACTGCCTGTGGGAAGAAGAAATATGTAGGAGTCCATCCATTCTTGATTAAAAGTTTGCTTTTTGCTGTCCACTTTTCTCTTTTTAGAGCCTGCCATGTGAATGAACTTTCCTGACTTACTTTCTTCTCTGACTGTTGTTTCTTCCTTCTTCTTTCACCTCGTCTCTCACTATCACTCTGTAACGTCTCTCAACTGAGTCACAGTGTTCATCGTAATGCACATATTTGACTGGCTAAGTAGCGTAAATGTGATATTTACAACTCATGCAATCGGTCTGCAAGTTTCCTGGGCTGTCATTCCAGTACTGTAAAGGCTAGAAAGGTTACGCTGGTTAAAATAGAAACATTATTAAAATTAAATAATAAAGTTTATAGGTCCAGGGCAAGATAGTACAGCATCTGGGTCCAGACCTAGACCGCAGTTTGCTTATCAATGACCTCTGCCGTAGATCATCACAGCCATGATGCTATTTGTGATAACACATGCTTTTATACAACAGTTCTGCAAAACAAATAAAGTAACACCAAGAAGCCCCAAGTATTATTTAAAATTTGCTTTTATAATGGCAATTGCTTCCACCGACAAAGTACCATCCTTTTGCCTTCCTCATGAAATAAAAGTATGATCAAAACTACACTTTCTCACTGCTGAAAGACACAAACCAAACTACAACCAAATATTTAAAACATATCTGTTGTAGGTATTTGCTGAACATAATGCTTTGGAATGGTTAGTCCAGGTTATTACTGAACTGCCAGTCTCTTGGGGTAATGCCTTTAGCCTTAGGCTACCCTTTAGCATAGCAGGCTGCTAGTCAAGCTAGTCCACTAGTGGTGCACCTCAGTGAGCTGCTTCACACAGTAGCATGGTCTTGTGGCCTGTTGCTTCAACCAATTGCTCATAGTTGTGACTACTCACAGTATGATTAACTGTAATATTTGCTAAAATCCAACAGAGTCTGATGCTCTGTGATGTAAGCGAGAGCAAGTATGAGACAACTTACTTTAGTAAGACAAATAACTTAGAAATTCGAATTACTAAATATATGACGGTAAATACTACTTATATACAGTATCTCACAAAAATGAGCACCCCCTCACATTTCTGCAAATATTTTATTATATCTTTTCATGGGACAACATTATACTATCATCTGAAAATAACTCAACACACAGTCATTAATGTTTAAATAGCTGGCAACACAAATGAGTCCACCTCACAGTGAAAATGTTCAAATTGTGCCCAATTGTGTCACTGTCCCTCCCTAGTGTGAAGTGACTCTTTAGGGTTACAAGGATCCAGGTGTGAAGGGTGAGCAGGGCTGTTAAATTTGGTGTTTTGGGTACAATTCGCTCGTACTGGCCACTGGATATTCAACATGGTACCTCATCCAAAGAACTCTCTGAGGATGTGAGAAATAGAATTGTTGCTCTTCACAAAGATGGCCTAGGCTATAAAACACCCTGAAACTGAGCTATAGCACGGTGGCCAAGGTCATACAATGGTTTTCCAGGACAGGTTCCACTCAGAACAGGCCTCTCCAGGATCGACCAAAGAAGTTGAGTCCATGTGTTCAGCGTCACATCCAGTAGGTTGGCTTCAAAAAATAGATGCATGAGTGCTGCCAGCATTACTGCAGAGGTTGAAGAAGAGGGAGCTGTCAGGGCTCAGATGCATACGACGCACAATGCATTAACTTGGTCTGCATGTCCTTCGTCCCAGAAGGAAGCCTCTTCTGAAGCTGACGCACAAGAAAACCCGGAAACAGTTTGCTGAAGACAAGCAGTCCAAGAATATGAATTACTGGAACAATGTCCTGTGGTCTGACAAGATCAAGATAAATTTGTTTGGCTCAGATGCAGCCCAGCATGTGTGGTGGCACCCTGGCGAGGAGCACCGAGACAACTGTCTCTTGTCAAGCATGTTGGTGGTAGCATCATGGTCTGGAGCTGCATGAGTGCTGCCGGCATTGGGGAGCTGCGGTTCATTGAGGGATACATGAATTCCACCATGTACTGTGACATTCTGAAGCAGAGCATGATCCCCTCCCTTCAGAAACTGCGCTGCATGGCAGTTTTTCAACTCGATAACGACCTCAAACACACCTCCAAGATGACCACTGCCTTGCTGAAGGTAAAGGTGATGGACTGGCCAAGTATGACTCCAGACCTAAACCCAATTGAGCACCTGTGGGGCATCCTCAAGCGGAAGGAGGAGGAGCGCAAGGTGTCTAACACCCATCAGCTCCATAATGTCATCATGGAGGAGTGGAAGAGGATTCCAGTAGTAACCTGTGCACCTCTGGTGAATTCCTTGTCCAAGAGGGTGAAGGCAGTGCTAGATAATAATGGTGGTCACAGAAAAAATATTGACACTTTGAAGACAGTTCACTGTGAGGGGTTGTTGGACATGTGTTGCCATATATATCTATTTAGACATTAATGGCTGTGTGTTGAGTTATTTTCAAATGACAGTAAATCTATACTGCTATACAAGCTGTACACTGATTATTTTGAGCTATATCCAAGTTTCATTTCTATAGTGTTGTCCCATGAAAAGATATAATAAAACATTTGCAGAAATGTGAGGGGTGTACTCACTTTTGTGGGATACTGTATATGTAAAATAAAAAAAAATAAAAAAAAGCATTCTTTAACATCTTAAACATTTTTTAGACACGCACATAAATGACATTCTTTCAAGCTGAGTTTGTTTTATTTGTGACAGAAAACGAAATGTTAAGATAAAATATTTAAAAAGTGGAACTGTAAAAATAATCACAATTTATAAGCTGTTTAGGTTAGATAGTTAGTATTGGTATGAGTGTTTGGCATCAGCCAATACTTCATAGATCAAGTGACGATACAGGAAGAGAAAAAGGGGTATCAGTGCTTTTCGTGCTGAAGCAGCAGCTTGAGGACCATAGATATTATTGAGCACAAGAAAAAGCAAGAAAGAGTGAATCCTCATCGTAAATGAAGCGAAAATATCACAACAGCTTCTACTACATGCTTGGAAAGGGAGAGGTGAGGGAGGGTAAGGTAGGGGTATTCCGTTGGTTGCAATCTGCAACCTCACCATTTGATGCCACTAAATCTAACACACTGCAGCTTTAAGCAGCTGAGAGCCAGACTTTTTTTTTAGCAAACCAGAACAGTTTGACCTTGCAGAGAAATCGACACTTGAAAAGTCTGCTGTGATTTATAACAGGTCTTACTGTGAACGCTCCATACAGACAGCTATTAGTATTATGGCCACATGGTTATACAACCACGAAAGAACACTTGAGAGGCCTCTCAACCATATGCTTGCTAAACATACGCTATCAGTCTGTTGATTTATATGGTCTGTATGCCACATACACTGATACTTACATGCCCTTTATCTGCAGTCAACACACAAAGATCACATTAAACACAGCATTTCCTGATGGAGGCCCCGCTAAACACCCCTCAAACTTCTCCATTCAGGTTGTTTCATAACATTACGCCCCAGTTTCAGTTTCACAGACAGCGCTACATGACTCAGGTTAAGTGTTAAGCCATCTTGAGATTGAAAACTTCTGTACTTTCTGAGAGGCACCATAACTCATTTGAGAACAAACAAACAAACAAAAAAAAAAAACTGGCACATATATTTGCAGCCTGCAGTTTCTTTCTCTGAAATATATCTGCAAGACTGAGCGCAGCAGAAAAGAAGGAAATTGTTCTTCCCTGAGGTAAAAGCCACAGAAATAGAAAAGGGAAGTTGAGCATGCCATCGCTTTCTGCATTCCTTCCAGAACTCCAGACGAGTCACGACAGTTGGACGTCAACATGATGGTAATTGGCCTGATGTACAAAGTCAAGCTGGGTAAACTTATTTTCTCTTTTTAACTTTCCAAAAATACAGGCACCACAAAAAACAACCAGCTCAACTCCCGATTTTATTATTCGCTGTATTTCCAAAAGTATCCAGACATGCCTTCTAATTAGTTCAGCTAGTATATATGCATTGCTGACACAGGTGTCGATTGTGCACACATTGTGTATAATCTCCAAATCTGGAGCACTACAGCTTAAGGTCACCATGTCCAACGCCAAGTATCAGATAAAGGAGTAAAACCCTGCAGCACTGGGCTGTGTAGCAGTGGATCTGTGATCCCTGGAGTGATGGAGCTGCATCCAATACCTTTGGTGACCCAGAACTAATCAATAATCACTAATGCTCTTGTGACTGAAGGCAACAAAATCATCGCAGCAATGTTCCAATATCTACTGTAAACCCATCTGAGAAGAGCGGGGGATGACGACACAAACACACCCTTTACTTCAGAGAAACAACAGCCACATAAACAGGTGTCTACAAACTTTCAAACAATTCAATAACTGTTCTCAACAATATAAACAAAGATGGTTGCAGATAAATATATAAACTGATTCTAATGTCCTATTTAACTTCACAGCTTCCAAATAATTAGTGGGAAGCTGTAAATAAAATTAGGATATTTTAGCTGTGTCCAGAATGATGAAAGAAACTGTATTAAATTCTAAAGTTGTGTAGTATTAAGAACAAGGTTATAATAGAATTAGAGTCCAGAATTTATCATATGTCAGAAGTGAAGATCAATCGCAAGGCAGATAACATTAACATTAAAGCAATATGCTATTTATTTGTTAGTATTTATTATTGACTATATTATATGAATTATATAATATATAATGCATTTATGTTATATTACATATAAATCCATACTATTTTAGTATATATATATATATATATATATATATATATATATATATATAGCTATTACTGTATTTATATGAAAAAAGTGTTACTAGTGATCTGTACATATATGTGAAGTATAGATATATATTACCCCGACTGACCTCAGCAGAAATATTTTTATGTATGTGTATTTATAATTAAGTACATAAGCAGGAATCCCTAGCAGACATAAAACACCAGACCAGAGAAAGACATTTGTTTGCTATTTAAACTGTGCTACATGTTTCCCAATGAAATTATCACATTAACAGGTGACAATATTTGTGAGAGATGAATCATCGCTTTCAGGACAAAGAGAGAAATGTAGGTCAGGTTTACTGAGCAACCAGCTCAGCCTTACAGCTCTGTACACTGTATTTCAGTATGGCTCTCATTTCTGAATACTGTACTGTCTTAAGCTGCCTCAGTCCGTGGTTCTACAGTCTGCCAAAAAACATGTCTGGCAAACAAACACAGCGAGTACACACATGCAGCATGCACGCGCACACACACGCGCACACACGCACACACACGCGCACACACGCGCACAGACACACACAGACACACACACAGACACACACACAGACACACACACAGACACGCACCCCTAGAGAAAAAGGAGAGGAGGAAAGAGAGTGGGAGTGAGAGTGCAGGGAAAGAAAGAGAGAGTGAATGTGTGAGAAAGTGAGTAAAACAAAAGGAGAAGGAGACCGGGAAAAGAAAGACTGAGAAAGAGAAAGAAAACAGGAGAGAAAGTGAGAGAAAATAAAGAGAAGTTGAGAAAAGAGAGAGGAGAGAAAAGGTGAGAAATGGAACAGAGGAAGGAGAGGGATAAGAGGGGTAAGAGAGGAGGAGGACGGTAAAGAGAAAATGGAGGGGTAAGAAGGAGATTAGGGTGAGAGAAGACAGAAAGAGTGAAAAAAAAGAGAGGGCAAAAGAGAGCAAGAGAGAGAGAAGGGGGGTGAGAGAAGGAAAAGGTGAGAAAAAGAGCAAGAGAAAAGGAAAAAAAGAAACAGAGAGAGAGAAAAGGTGAAGATAAAGAGCAAGGGGCATGAGAGAAGGAGAATGAAAGAAGAGAGTGAGGAGAAAGAAAAGGAGAGGGAAAGAAAGAGAGGAGAAAGAGAGAAAAGGAGAGAGAAGAGAGGGCAAAAACAGAAAAGGAGAGAGAGAGAGAGAGAGAGAGAGAGAGAGAGAGAGAGAGAGAGAGAGAGAGAGAGAGAGAGAGAAAAGAGCTGAGGTGCATTCATAATTGTAAAACACTTCCTAAAGGGCTGCGGCTGCCGTCCCACTAAGCTGTCCGCTGCCGTCCAGCTGTGCAGGAGAAGGGAAAGTAGGTCAGGCCAACGGCCGCCCACTGAAGCATTTACACCGCCGAGCTGATCTTCATCTATTATACACTTCTGCTGACTGTCAAGATTTCCACAGCGCTCAACCACAGACCAGAGAAAAGAAGGAAAAGGGGGGAGGTAGCCCCCATTAACAGCTCTGGATAAGTTTGACTATGTCAAATATTCATGACAATGAGAGGCAGGACACTTCTGAAGGGAAGTGCATAACACTAAATAAGACTGACAAACAAAAAAACAGCCTCTGTGCCACAATCAGGGTGTTGAATATAGGCGTCCTATTTAAAAGCTGATCCATTTAAAGCACAGCGATTTCGACAAGGGGGAAAAAAAACAAAAGCTGGAATCTAAGGTTGGTGACCTCTGGTTTATGTTTAGATTATCCCAATGTGGGACATGGCAGAGATAAAAAGGCTGTCCGGGCTGCAGTCAGACAAATACATTATGTAAGAACAAAACGTAACAGAAACACATCTCTGCTCTGTAAATTCAGCATTTGGTGATTTCATCAACCTGTGGAAGATCAACAACACTGGCACACTCGATTTCAGGTTTGGCAACATTTCGTATAAAAAGCAGTCGCCAAACAATAAAGAGCTGATGAACAGTAGCATTTCCTGGGTGAGGCATGGATTTGTGACTGCACATAGTATTACTTTACATTTTAAACTACTAAACTGGCATGACTGTTAAAATGTATGCTCAGTTGCATGTTACCATTATGTTTTATGTATTTATTCATTCTTATTTATTTATTTATTGATCTATTTCAATACACAGTGCAGGAAAATGGGAGTGAACTGCCTCTCAAGAACAATGATCATGTACTGTACAGCTAAACAATGCATATGTGTTTAGCACATACAGGATGATCATGTAATAACTGCGCACAATACAGGGAAATAAACTAGAACAGCTGTCAATTTTGCTTTTACAGTAGAAAACCCCCCCAGAAAATATCAATTAATACGAATTTTGTAACATTCTATTATACAATTAATAAAAGTCCTTAATTTATCTTATCAACCTCACTTTGTTAGTTTGTCATAAATTATTAAAACAAATTACACTGAAATAAAAAAAACTATTTGAAATGCTTGTTCATTAATGAAACTTGAATAATGAAAATTATATTAACTACATAATAACAACAACAATAACAATTACTATTATTGATAATAATTTGTAATAATAAATAGTTATCATTATTATTAATTAAACTGTATTGTTTTTGTTATTACTTGAGATAACAACTAACAATTTAAACATACTTTAAACATCTAACATTTAGCTGAGCTGTTGAAGCAACTCTGAGCTCAAAACTCCAGTGAAACTGCAGTGAACAACTCTGTGAAAATCTATGAAAATCTACCTAAATATTATTTCTGGAGTAATTAAAATAAAAGGAGCTTGGTACTCCTTATCTGGAGGATTTAAAAAGGTCCACTTCTACACTTTTACTTCAAAAAGAAAAATATCTTTTCCTCTTAAAACCCCCATAATCATACAGTCCTATACAAAAGTCTGGGCAGCCATGGTCAAGTGACATATTCTGCTGATTTTCAAGGTGAAAATAAGTTAAGAATCTTCAGAGATCAAAATTAAATATGACATTTATCTGCATATTTTAGCAGACACTGACTATTTATTTGCTGAGTTTAGCATCCTGGAAAAATAAACTATAGCATGTGCGGTGATAGACAGGGATCATTTTTATTAATTAAAAAAAATGACTTGTTTTTATTTAATATGTTAAAGTCAGCAAATAAACAGTAAATATGTATTAATATGTGTAGAAGTGTGCTCTCTTGCTCAAACAGAAAAAACTGACCATCGGGATGTGCATCAATCCTCCCAACATAACACAATTTCCCAACACGTTTAAAAGCTATCTGACTGTAAATGAGTCCTCTTTAGTTCTCTCTCATTTCTTTTCCCAAAACGCCAATTATCACTTCTTACACACTGCCATTGGGTCACTTGTCTATCATTTACCGACCTATATCTGACTGCATCACCCTAGAACCCAGGTTTTGTGGAAAATAATTAATTTTGCCTTCACTGACTGAGATTCAGGAGAATTTTCTACACAAATATCAGAACCCTAAACTTGTTCAGAATACTAAGAATTTAATAATTGCTACCCCATTGTTAAAAGGGACCGCTTTTATTCTCATTTTCAATTTTCATAAATTTTATATTTGGTGTCTTCTAGAATAGACTTGCTTGCTTCACTGTTCCAAAAACACATTTTTTACTCATACTGTGCTTCTCTATTCACGCTCAGTCTGAAATGCTCTGTAAAAGCTCCAGTGTCCGGTAGGCAGTGGTGGACGAAGTACACAAATCATGTGCTTGAGTTAAAGCAGAGATACCCAAGGTAAAATATTACTCCAGTAAAAGTAGAAGTTCCTCCCTTTAGACCTCCACTTGAGTAATAGTACAAAGGTATTTGCCTTCAAATGTACTTAAGTATCAAAAGTAAAAGCACTAAAAGATTCATTAAATAATTCAACTTAGTTACAAGTTTAATAAAAACCTCTTTAATCACAGGTTCACAAATGAGTTTTCCTTTACTATGTTGATCTGTAGGCCTCTGTTCATAAACATAAACTAGCCAAAACTAATTTACTATAAAATGAAATGGTGTTTGTAGAAATTCAGAAAAAAGACACAGTCTCGACTGCATATGTGGACATATTTCTATATTGTGCGCTCTATTTACACAAAGTTAGGTTAGTTCATCATTTATGTTGAACAGGCTCTCCCAAATTTTTACGCTGCTGCACTGATGTTGAACTGCGTGCTGCACTGGGTCGGTATGACCAACAGGTCAAAACAAGCTCAGAACAAAGTGACCGCTGTGCCCTGATTGGTGCTCTGGCTTTGCGCTTCTTTTGTTTTGACACGGTACGTTTTTATACACACAGAAACCAAAAGGAACGACAGATTTCTCAGAATGTAGTGGAGTAAAAAGTAAAAAGTCACCCAAAGTGGAAAATCTTCAGTAAAGTACAGATACACGAAAAAACTACTTAAGTACAGTAACGAATTACATTTACTTAGTTACTGTCCACCACTATCGGTAGGTGACTCCAACTAGTAGTTGTGGGTAGTGCATACTTTATACTTGGACAGGACAATCACTGCTAGTTAAGGCTGCCACCGTAGACAGACTGTCTACTCTTCTCAGCATCAGGTTGTCTACCTACTACCTACTACTGAGAAAACGTAGTTAGAGCGGATCGAGATGGAAATGAGTACAGACAACTTCATTTGAATTTACTAGTGCTGCTCCTCTCTTCTGTTAGTTCATATGTGCATATGTGCTTTTGAACTTCAACTTGCTTCAGCATGACTTGTTGGGAAAAAACCTAACATCACAAGGCTTTACTCTATAAAAGTTAGCTCTGGCCTGGTGAAGACGTTGGGGCCTCAGATAGGGGGCGACATCACAAATCGCGATTTTTAACTAGATCATATTGGGCTATTTTTACATATCACCCAGGCCTATTTTCTACCCTGCTGAAACCTCACCAGTGAGGATTTTTTCAGGATTACGGTCTAGTTATCACATTTCTCTTTAAGCTCAGGGGTCAGTCAAGCTAATGATTTCTTCAATCTCATAGACTTTAACAAATCTTCTGAGTGCCCTACAGAAACTCTCCATGAAAGTCCACCGTCACGGTATACATAACAGTGTGTTTGGCTTGGCAGACGAGGAAACAAGGTACAAGCGCGAATATCCTTTAGTGCAGTCTTTAGGTGGAACATCCAGAAAACACATAGGCAGGAAAAGGCTACGGGGATCCATGACACGACTCGAACACAAAAACTCTAAGAACTGAGATAAAGACAAAATAAGAAAACCAGATTACAAACACTAGGACAAGGAAAACACAAGCAGGGAAAACACCATGAAAGCGACCATGAACAGGCATTGACACAGAGCATTGAACAATGCTGGCTGGAGAACAAAGGAAGCAAAAAGGTGTATATACAAGCACAGAAGACAAGGAACACTCGAGGACCCTTACTGAAGGTGGGGCTGGAAACGAGGAACAGGTGAGTGCTGAATGAGTGTTGAAGGAGCTAACACCAAAATAACAACAAAGGCACATGGCTCGCATAAACAATAAGGAACACATGGAACAAGAGAACAAACTAGACAGGGGCAGAAACCAACAAAAGGCAGGGCTCCAGACTGCGAATAAAATGGTTGCAATTGCAACCAAAATGATTAATTTGTGAGTAATAAAATCAAAAGTAAACCAAATTAATTAACTTGCCAGTGGTGACAGGTAGCAACTTTGGATTATAACTTTTTACAGGTAACTATTTATAGCTACTGTTCTGTATTTGTTGCCTTTTTATGTAAATTCTTTCATAATTTTTCACAGTAAAACGTAACTGATATTCTTCAGCCTCACATGGCCTCACATGGCATCACATCTGCCTGTCAAAAAAATGCCTGCGTGTTGGCAGGATTTCAATGAAAGCAGCAAAACATGACAAACAAATTGTAAGAGCGGAGCAAAGCAGAGCTTTCTGACGTTAACGTCGGCTGGGCAGAAAGTGGCAAAGCAAGCAATATCAGATCTTCCACACAATCCACGACTCTGTCAGACCGTAAGAGGCCATCTGCTGAACCCCAGTCTGACTCGGGCCCAGTGAACCAGTGAAAGACCCACGTGAAGATGTACCTGAACAACTGTCCACCTCAAGCACTTCATATACAAAAACAAGCACAGAAAGATTTCAGAACTTCTCAGCTTCAGGAATTTGTGTGACTCAGATGTGGTAACATAAAACAGGCTATACTGTGAATTCTGATCGAACGCAAGCAAAGATGTAGCTGGAAAAATAGATTTCTTAACTGCAACAAATCATTTCACACATGATTTTATCATCGCAAAGAGTGCTCTGAAGAAAACTACACTAGCTCATGCAGTGTCTCGTGCAAGCAAAAAAAAAGAATCTCAAACAGCTTAAAATTAAATTCAACACAGCCTACATGAGAGCATGTAAAGAACTAACCTTCACCAAAGTCATTTTCCAAATCTTGTTAATGAAAAATAGCAGAATGGATAGAATCAGGCACAGTGGAAGGCAAAGGTAATTTCACCGATTTAAAAAATTTTCTTTACAATTCAGTGTTTGAATTCAAATTGTTTTAATGTGAAATGGTTCATTTGCAGAGAACTCATGTCTTTATGATGGTGATCGAAACCGAAACACCTGATACCTACAAGGCAAATATAGCCATTTTATTTACCATCAAAAACCACCAGTGAACCTACACGTCTTCTGAGTTTTTATGCAAGGGCGATGATGGTAATATAGTGAGAAATCTGAAAATTCTTTGGGAACTATTTGCATTACAATACGCTTCATGTATCCCTCCACCATGAATGAATTAAAATTGACTGATTAAAATACTTTTAAAGCAAAACTTTATCGCAAAGTTGCTGTAAAATAATGTCTTGGACATGAAGCAGTGTATTCATAACTAGTGCACACAAAAACTTTTCAGGATGAAGCTTTTTCCCCTTTAAAACGGAGCTCACCTGAGGTGTGTTAAAAAGCTTTATTTTCCTGCATATTATTATTTTGCACTTAAAAAAAAAGCTATTGGCACCTGATTTTTTTCATCTTTTAGGAGCCAGTGGCTTTTTTGGTCTGGAGCAGACACGCTAAGAAATCCCTGACAGTAGAACTACGCAGGTAAGAAGCATTACAGACGCTACTACATTTCTCTGTAATATTTAAGAACAGTAAGTGGTACAGTTATATAGAAAAAGAGGAACAGATGGGAATCTTTCCAATTGTTTGGGAAAAAAAACTACACAGAAATGTATTTTTAGCCACGTTTATTGCCAAATTCCTTAGCTGCGTAAACAACCTTCTGTCTGTGCAGTTTGTATCGTATTCCTATTTTATAGAATTACATTTTTCAGAATTCGCCAGCTCTGCAAGCCTGCAAAAAAAATCTATTTATGTAGTGCTTGTATTTCATGTGCAAGATGAACCATCTTTGCTGGAGAGTTCTCCATCTGAGACAACCTATATTTTAACTAGCCCAAAGTTCTTCATTCGGGAACTGGTTAGACAGTGTTAAAAATACATCTGTGGGCGTGTTCTTGGCAGGGGAGCGAGCAAGGGAAGGGGGGGAAACAGGAGAAAGAGATGGGAAAAAAAGAAAACAAGCTACTTATTCACAGCAGTGTGAGAAACGCGGACAGACCCTGGTCATCTTGAGTCACATATTAGTATGAGAATGAACTCATCAAAGTGGAGGAGGGAGCGCTCCAGCTGGAACCGCTCTACACATGCTTCTGTGACACAGACAGACAGACTGAGGAGCAGACAAAGCCAACACCTCGGAGCACACACATGTAAAACCAGTCGAGCTGTGATTAGGCCCTGTTTGCGTGACCTGGCGCCAACCCTGTTAACCACAGAGCGTGCACACACGATAGAGGGAAAGCTCTAACCACAGACCAGTCTAACGTTAAATGTCACGCAAGCTGAGGCACAAACAAACCTTAACCTGACTCCCACTCAAAACATGCGCACCACAAAGGCCAGATAATCAAGCCCACATGAAAACTTAAGATGAGCCCTTTCTTCTGTTCTGCCATCTGTCGCTGCTGGCTGAGAGTCACCCCGACTGTGGCCTTCCCCCCCTTAACTACCAGCTCATCTGAACTTACAGCGCACTTTCAGAACGAAATAGTCATTTAAGAAAACTGCCCAGCACTACAGAAAGTTCCTAGAACAATCTTCAATAACTCTGAGTTCAATGACTTAACCCTGAGATGTCTTTGACTGTTGTCATTTTGGTATACAATTGATTTATATAACTTCTTAAGCTGACATGACATAGACAACTTATTCCTTATTCGTTATCAACCAAATGGATGCCATAGTAAAGGCCTAGCAACACCTTAACAACCACCTGGTATACTAGACCACTAGCCTAGCAACAGATTTAACAACCACTTGGGTTAATATGGCAATGGCCTAGCAACACCTTAATAACCCCTTGCATACTACAGTAACAGACTTGCAACACCTTTGCAAAAAAAAATAGGATATACCAGCAATTGCAAAGCTACACCTTAACAACCCCATAGCAACAGCCTTGTCACACTTTGGCACCCACCTGGGAAACCATAGCAACAACCCAGCAAATTCTTAGCAACCACCTGGAATTCCCTAGCAATGATCACGCAATACATCAGCAACTCCCTGGGATAACATAGCAAAGGCCTAGCAGCACCTTTCATATCAACGCCTTTGTTAAGTCAACTTAAACTTTATTCGCAAACTTTTATTTGTTTACATATAATTACATAATAAGCTACATTCGTAATTACTTTTACATTTGATTTGCATTAAAAGGCCTATATTCTACATATGTCTTGTATTTCAGATCCACATTCTGCCTGAGATGACTTCTGTGTAGTTGTGTGTACTGAAAACAGTTCTACTTTATTTTTATATGACTATTTTACAGCATGAATGTGCAGGGCTAATGTGTTAAAGGTTAAACAGGTGGATATAAGCAAGTATGTTGGTTTTCATAACATCAGAAAAACAGTGAATTCAACACTATTAACTGGGCAGTGACCTGAATTGTTCGTATTGAGACTTTAACAATGTGCATGCAACAGCATGCAAGTCTTTAAGTTTAAGAAAGTAAGGAACATTTGTTATACCATGATATGAGCCCTTCAACAAGTTTGACCCAGAACTTCTGACTATTCCTGTTTGTTCAAACAATGAAAAAAACATGGCAAAAAATATAAAGTATTTAAACTGTATGCACAACAAAAAATTGCCATCAAATTCAAATCATCAAAAAATGCATCCCCTTCTACTTACAAAAACAAATGACTGACTGAAACAATATTGGTATCATATCAGTATCAGCAGACATTTGCATTGGACAGGTGTGTAGATTTGGTTGGTACTTCTAATCCATATTTGATGACGTATTTATTGGATCCTGGAAGTTGTGGATGTTGAGGGGACGCTGGAGTACTGTGCTAAAATATCTGCATATTTATTAAAATATCTTTTATTTACTTTACTGAATTTGTAGTCCTCTGTAAATAAGTATTACATTTCTGTTTAATGCTAATCCAGGTAGATCTACTTCTGTTTTTTTGTAAATTTTAAAAATGTTTATGTATTGGCATCAACATATATATATAAAAAAATACTGCATATTAGCATCAACTAGCAATTCTCATGTGGATGCCTCCCTAAATTCCCCAGGGCTTTGCTGCTTGTTTTGACAACCTAGGAATGAGACATAATTAGTCTCAAACAGTCCCAGGGCTGAATGATTTGGGGAAAATATCTAACTGCAATTTTTCCCCAATATTGTGACTGTGACTTCAGTTGTAATTATTGTCTACAAATTATAGTCCAGACCTATTTTTCCAGGCCATGAAGACCCGAATTTCCCCCTTTTCCTGGTTTGTGGCTTGAACACTACATGTGGTGTGGCAGACTGCCAATCAGTTGTTATGTTGTGTTTGTTATGTACACAGCACACGTATGTTTGGTTGCTTCTGATTGGCCTAACCTGTGTACAGGTGGTTCACAAGCTCTGTGTTATTAGATTAAATATCCACACCTAAAACTGGATAATACACTTCATAATAAAATAGTTTTGCAGATATTGCCATTTGAAAAATGCTCATAAAAAATTGTGATTTACATATAAAAGAATCAATCGTTCAGCCCTACACTGCCCCATGGTTTTGACACGGCTTTGTTATGTGACGTTTAAGGGTTAAATTCCTGAGATCGGGAAACACTGAAAAATGACACCTTTGTCTTGTGTATACACTGAATGCCATAAGGTTGTACACTACCCAAACACAGGTGAAAAACCACATCCTGCTCATATCGCGGGACAGTCCAAATATGACATGACCAGTCAATCACTGGCCACATGTCACAGCAACAGGACTCAGCGACACCAATTTCTGTTGATTCTACTTGCCAGCTTTTAATCAGACCATTGAAGAGCTTCAGAGCCAGGGACTGTGCACTGTATTTTTTGCCACTTTGAGTGGGCGTTGAACAAAAGTCCACACCGCAGAATTTTTGTACAATGTGGTAATCATGCTCATGAAGTTTTGCAGCATTATCTGCATTGGGGTTTTGCGGGGACTTTTAAGCAAGTGCCATCACCAGGGCAAGAGTTGAACGGGGCTTGACCCACAATAGCTCCTGAATAAGTTCTATGGTGTCGTTAACAAACTGGTCAGTGCTTTTTCCTATTAATTTCCTCGTTGGCCTGGTTACAGCACTCCTGGTCTCCTTCCTGGTCTGCAATCTCTCTCATAGAGCAGCTTTCATGTTTATTTTCAGTGTAATGCAGAAAGAGGGCGTGTCACAAATGGCCTGCTTACTAATCAGCAGCACAGATGCTTCCTTGTTGACAACACGTCTACCTATTTCATTAAAATAAAAATTAATTCAGTGTTACGAGCTTGCTTCCTTTACTCAAAGAGGACAAGGAATCAGCTTAGAAACATTTAAACGTAGCTGCAGAGGCAGTCAGACCATGGAGCATTGTTTTATTATTTACTTTACTCAGTTACATAAGTCTTAATCATGCAAAGGAGCACTTCTTAACTCTTCCTCACAGGTTTTGTAGTGGGCTTAAATGCAATACAGCAAAAACATCTTTGAATACAGCAGCTTGTCTGGTAATAGCAGAATCACTGGCATGCTGCTTCTCAGCAGTTCAATTGTGATTATTATCTCAGTTTGCAAGTAACACACTGTGCCAGGTGTTGTATAATGTTTCTATAGTTTAGGGAGAGCACGATCATCATGCCAGGACAAACAACTCAGCTGCCGTTTGACCAGAATGAGTCAGGCAGTCTGCACCCTTCAAGGACACAAATAACAGCATCTCAGTCTAGATTACAGCCGCATGAAAGCGATCACAGCTCGCGGCGTAGGAGTGGAATTTGGAAAGTGATGGGCCAAAGGGCTGATACGGTTAATGCAGTTGGCCGTGTGAGCTTGCATCGGGGCCTGGGTTTTGTCTGTTGCATGACCTATTATTTCCTGGCGGTGCATGTGGAGGAAATGCACTGCGTTTTTCATTTGTCTACCATCTACCACAAATGCCATGGCACATGACGGTTTGGGCCTGTTTTCATATGTAAAATTTATGAGTGGGCGTAAACCGATCTTTTGAATCTAGCTGAAATAAACAACTAAAAGATTTCTCATCTGTGCACACCTCTCATTTCGCACACTACAACCAATTAGACTTGCATAATCAGCGAGACATGGGTCATGTCAGGGCATGTTGCTTTTTCTTCCCTTACCCGGCATAGCTGGCTGTAAAGCTCTGGGTGTTGGTGAAACCGTCACTGGCCCTCTGCTGTAGCCCAAGACTCCTCCCCCAGCTGTCCCCAGCCGTGGTCTGTTGGGTGAACAAGTTAAAAATGGGCTTCTGATCTTTCTGCTGGATGCTGACTGTGGGAGTGGAAGGGGGGCCTCCGAAGTGGTAGCTCTGCCCACTGGAGGTGCTGACGCCACAGACGGAGATGGGCGTGGTACCCAGGGGGCTCGACAGGTCAGAACCGGCCAATTGACAGAAGCTCTGCCCTCCAACATTCTCCTGCTTGATCACCCCTTGGGTGCACAGCTGGATCAGAGTCTCCTTCTCCACTTTCACCACAGGGGAAGCGCTAGTGGTGGTCATACCAGAGGAAGTGCAGCTGGTCGCACTGTTGACACTGGTGTTGCTGCTGATGTTGATACCGCTGCTAGTGCCGTTGGTGGTGCTCATTGAAATGGTGGACTTCAAGTCCTTCTCCGGGCCGATGACTCCCAACAGAGAGTCCTCACCCAACGGCGGGAACTCGTCATCTCCCACATAGAAATCTGAAGGTGACCCTGCTAACTCAAAATCCTGCAGGAGGTCCAGGGTGTTCTCGCTGAATAATTTTGGGTTACCTGAATCCACGTCTTTCCCGATAGACCCGAAGGGGTCTGGCTCCAGTTCTAAGTCCCCTTTCCCTATGGGTGAGAAGTCCTCATTTTTCAGTGGGAAGAGGCTGGGATCCACTCCTCCGATTAAAGAGTCCACAGATGGAGAGGAGCTGTTGAGATCAGCAATGCTGGCCTCCAGCCGGGAGAAGTTGTCCTCCAAACTGTAGAGGCCCAGAGAAGACTGTGACTGGAAGGCTTGCTGAGCCCTCAGGTCCTTCCCAACAGTTTTCATGTCCGAATCCTCCATAAAGATGTCGAGTGTGGATGGTAATGTTGCGAGCTCCTGTGAAGTAGGCGAGCTGCTGAGTCCATTGGGAAGGTCCCCAGACACAGGCTGCATCAAGGGGCTGGGTGGAGGGACCAGAGAAGTGGGGGCGATGGACATGGCACTGCGTGCTCCGTTATGCAAAACTCCCTCGGCTGGGCTGTCGCTGTAATTCAGGGTGACCAGGTGCTCATCTCTCTTCACGCCGTTCTTCAGACCTCCTTGATCCATCTCTCGATGCTGTCGTGGAACAGAATGAAAGAAGCTTCTTTTAAAAACACATTTGATCAATTAATGAAACTGTAGGTGGTGTTGAATCAGTCTTTATGAACATTCATATCCTAGCTCTGAGCTCCCTGACTGATGAGTCAGGTAACGTTATATGCTACAGTGTATATGCTTCAGAGTCATTTCTCAAAATAAACAAATAACAGTTAGGGCTGAAGGAATGATCATTTTTATACTGATATCGCAATTTAAGAAAGCACAATTTTCAAATCGCAAGAGCTGCAATTTTGCCTAATTATCAACAATGTTAAATTTCTCAGTCTTAAATTTTAAGTGGGGAAATTTAATCTAATAACACAGCTTGTGAACTGCCTGTAGATGAGTTAGACCAATTAGAGGCAAGCACACCTTCACGTGCTGTGACATCATAACCACACAACTGACCGGCAGCCTGGGGTAGCTACTACATTCAGCCAGAAAAAGGGGACATTCTGATCTTTCTGGCCAGAACAAAAACACGGGCCTGAACCTTGATTTATAGAAAATAACTGCAATTTGATCACAGTCACAACATTAGTTAGGAAAATCACATTTAGATACTTCTATCCCCCAAATTGTTCAGCCCTAAACAACTTCCATAAAGAAAAACATGTGGCACAGTTGTGCTTTGTATAACATGAACGTTCTGAGCATTAAAGCAAACATCTGCCAATCATTTTCCTACTTTTATTAAAGTTCACCTGCTGTATCTGTCCATAACCTCTGTAACCGAAGCCCTCAGAGCCGGCGCTGTTCCTATGGTATACGTCTGTCATGGCTTACTGCTGCCTGCAGCACTGTGTGATAGCACGGACTTCCCTTCACTAACATCAATTTCAGAGGAGAATTTCTGCATAATTAAATGGTTAACTTGTCAACAAAGTCATTCTTTGTGGTCTGGAATGAAATGCTCCATTCTTGAGAAAGTCAGAATGGTTCACAGTGGTGGTGACGGGAACCAGATGTCTGAGCTGAAAACCTCTAAAGCCCACTCACAGAAAGTTATTAGTTACACGAAACGGTTATGAATACAGCGCCTAATGTCTGAGACATTGTTTTGCATAGATTTGTAATACGGTTTTTGGTCTAAATCATATTTTAAATCGACATATTTTAATCCGTCCCCAGTAGAGAGCTGTCGTGTGGCAAAATAATCCTCACAGAAAACCTATTTATTCACATGGCCACTGTTTTACCATCCTCGATATAAGTACTCAGAACACACGTGTCGGTTCACTGGTGGTTTCTATAGTAAATAATACGGCTATGTTTCTGCTGTGATATACTTGTAGCCCTGTCCATTGTAAAGAACCCACAGTTTAAACTTAGCAAGTCTCTCCACAACGAGCCATTCCACACCAAACCTATTCTACGTGACTTTGTTTACATCTTAACCCTTAAACCGCGGTGTAAAAACTCGGAAAATTCACCTTTAAGCCTACACAAGCCCTCGTTCATTAGCCGATGAGTTGAATCAGGTGTGCTGGAGCGGGAACAGCACTAAAAGCATGTCCAGAGCATGTCTACCAGCTCGCCGGGAGGAGTAGCACTGCTGCGGGCTCACGCCAGCCAAAATGGCTTAGCATAGTAGGCTGCACAGACAGAGGCCTAGGTTAACTATATTTATAGCCTGGGCTTAGTGCACGAGGGGGGGCGTGTGCAGAGATTTAAGCAAAACAGTTGTGCTATGTGGGCAACACAGGGCTTCAAAAATAGATTTTAAGCATAATAACCTTGGTCACAGCGACGCGCAAGCATGTCCTACAGCGGCGTCCTGTCAATACCAACGCAATGCAGCGCTGCTAACCAGCTAGCGAGCGGGCTAGCGAGACCAGCAGCCGCTTCAGCCGGAGAGCCACAAAACACAGCGGTGGGGTCCGTTTCAGACGGTCTACTGACCCGCCACACATGTAAGGAGACACGTACCATTCGGTCTTTAACTTCCCGGTTTGGTTTGTCGCATCATCGGTCATTGTTTTTGTTTTGGAGTTGTTATTTTCCCCCCTGCTGCTGCTGCTTAGCCGTTAGCGAGTCGAAAACACTTTTCCTCCTCCTCCTCCTCGTCGGCGGTGCCGAGGGAGAGTCTGTCAAAGTCGGAGCGCTGAGGTAGATTAAAAAAGAAAACCACGCAAAGCGGCGAGAAGTTTGAAGCCTTGATGAAATATCCGAGTCCGATTTGATCCGGCGAGGCTCGCCCGTATTTCCACAACGCAAACAGTCGGGGGGATGAGAAGTCGTTGTCTCTCGCTCACTGTCAGCAGCGAACAGGCGCTAACTTTGCCATAAAAACATTCAAAATGGAGATTACAGTAGAGCCATGGCGACCCTGTTTACTACTCGCAGCGCGACCTACAGGCAGCACGGCGCCATGGCAACCACGCTCGCCTTCAGCACCGCGTCCCACAGACGGGCGAGAACGGACCGAGACTCCGGGGCAGGGCCGTCAAACGGAACCGCTGACCGGGCCGTAGGAAGGAAAAATAACCTCAGCCTTTTTATTATTATTTTAATATCTTGCTATGAACCGAATTGACCGTTGCTTATTCAAAATATGCCAAATGCTAGAGGAAAAAAAAAAAAAAAAAAAAAAAAAATATATATATATATATATATATATATATATATATATATATATATATATATATATATATATATATATATATATATATATTATTTGATCTTGATTATTTATTAATTTCCTGCAGTATTTTAAACTCAGAAAATAAACAAACTGTGGACTAGTGTTAGCCGAAAATTCCATATTCAAATTTCTTCAGCTTATTTTCATTTAGAAAATCAACAGACCGCGTCATTTGACCAAGAGTGTTCAAACTTTTGCATAAGGCTGTCTGTACGATATGAACACATGCACAAATGCGCTTTTTTTTTTTTATTTAAATATAGCTGACATTGAGTGTTTGAGTTGCAGTAAAATGAAGGGAAATGGAAACTCAATTTTAAAAAAAATTCAATTTTCAAAAAAAACAAAAAAAAACACAATGTGCCTGTCTGTCTGCCCTGCGATGGACTGGTGGCCTGTCCAGGGTGTATCCTGCCTTCCGCTCGATGACTGCTGGGATAGGCTCCAGTAACCCCCCGCGACCCTGAGGGAGAAGCGGCTTAGAGGGTGGATGGGTGGGTGTGTATGTGTTTCATACATTCTCCCTGACAAGCAAAGCTATACTTTGTACCATGACCTGACAAAAGCTATAAGACAGTCTGACATATCACAATTGTATACCACTATAATAGTTCCAGACCTCCCTTTCTCATAACTGCCTAGAATATTTGTCATTGTTGTTAATGAATAATAAGCCTTAACCCTGTAATGTATGCATTATGAGAGCAATAAAAAAATTATTCACTTTTTTCTGCATAAAATGGTCCTTGATTTATTTTTCTGTTCTGACCTGTTTATTAAATTCAAACATAAAAGATGATAATAATAATTGTGTGTAGTAGTGTTTTGGAGTATGCTACCTTGAGGTAACATTGTGCGACAAGGGGAAGAAATGGTATGAAGTGGTGAGACCTGGCTCCGTTCCACAGTGACAAACATATTTCTGTAAATTCTCAAAACAAAAACAAGTTCAAGGGGTCATTTTTTAAACAGAATTAGGTAAAAATATGGGTGACAGAAAAGTCGGAATAAAAAAATGAGTAGAGAAGCGTAATCAGCACTGGTGCATCCAGTTAGGTGAACTGCATGACACAATTAAGCAATCTTACCACACTCTGTAGCTTGTATAAAATGCTGTGCAGGCCCAGTTGATGGTGAAAAGATGGCAAAAGGAAAGGAACTAAATGACCTTGAAAGCTGATTAGTTATCGGGACATGGATAGCAGGAGCCTCAAAGACTGGTCAACTGGCTTCAGTCCCTGTTTTAACAGGAACAGTGACTAAAGGAGCATCTGCCTTTAGATCTATGGGGAAAAACACACATTCAGTGACCGTGATTCTTGTGCACTGGTGTGACCAGCCAGAACAGTGCAGAACTACACTGAGCTGCAGCAAAGAAATCCCACATTACAAAGGTGAATCCACATTTTAGGGTTCAGTGGAGCTGATACCACAGGCAGTGGTCTAGAACAGGCCTGGATGCTTGACCCTTACAGTGAGGGAGTCATTTGGCCAACATAGCTTGGGTCCACTTTGTCCTTAGAGGAAAGGGTCATTGCTGATCACCTTCATCCTATGATGAACCCTGCCTATTAGCCTCTCTTCCAGGATGGCTATTTCTCTATTAACAGGGCACAAGGGGTCACTGAATGCTGTGATGTATGTGAAGTATGTAAATAATCTACAGTCACCATATCTCAACTCATTTGAACACCTATGGGAGATTTTGGACTTGGTACATCTGGAACAACAGTAGGGCTTGTAGGTGATGTTTCTTTATTTCTGTATTTCTTTTGTTCTTTCTGTCTTTCTTTCCATGGCTCAAGTCGCAAATTCTGGGATTGGTCACACCCTTTAGAGACGATTGTGTTGATTCAGGCTGCCCTAGCCGCTTCTGTCAAATGAATTGAACAGTTATAACCCATGTACATTGAAGATGTCAATTCCATAGCAGAGGTCACCTGATGAGCCAAAAAGCTTTTCACTAGCCAGATTTGCTTCCTGTGCCATTTTTGGACTTTCAACCTGTAAACAATTAATTTATGCATTCACTTCATTGACAGAATATGCATAACTGTTTTCAGAACATTTTCTGTGCTTTTCATGGATTGTGTATATATACTCCATGTGCTACTGAATCTGTTGCCTGGTATGAGTGTTCAGCCAGCTGATGAATATTTCAGTGAAGAGCACCTACTTTATGGATAATAGTCTTGTACTGTTCAGATGATTAAAATGACTTTTTTACTAAACTCAGGTATATGTAAACTATGTTGGATTTGTGAGACCAAGGCTTATCCATCACTCCCACTCCCTTTAACATTAACCTTTTTGTCGTCAGACAATAGGGTGACCCCCCCCCCCTACTTTTGTAAGTTCTTATGCATCCAGCACGTGATTCTCAGATAAAGTCTGGAAGTATTGCAGGAGAATATCAGACATAACATATATGTCTGCAGCTTTCATAACAAGCCATAATTATGGCATTTGCTATGACAAGACATTAAAATCTTTAGCAAGAACACAGGCACAAGACAGAGCTGCCTGTTGTACAGAATAATGATCTGGCAATCTACCGTTAACTTCATCTTCATCAACTTAATCTCTTCATGCTGCTTTGCGACAGCCCCCCGCCTGTTGCCTGTTGTTAAGGATGTGAGACAAACCTTCAGCTTTAACATTTGGCAGAAGCATTTCAGCCTACATAGTTTGCACAGAACTACACATACATCTCCTAAGCTGCTTCTCCCTCAGGGTCGTGGGGAGTGCTGAAGCCTATCCCAGCTGTCATCGGGCGGAAGGCAGAATACACCATGGACAGACCGCCAGTCCATCGCAGGGCAGACAGACATCACTCACACCTAGGGACAATTTAGCATGTCCAATTGGCCTGGCTGCATGTTTTTGGACTGTGGGAGGAAACCCATGCAGACACTTGCTGTGAGGTGACCGCGCTACCCACTGCACCACCTGCACAGAACTAAAAATCACCAATTCAGTCATGATCAGCCTCCAATTTTCCAGTTCCAGGAAATGATTAGAAATAACATTTACAGATTTTACAAAACCAGCAAGCCAGTTATCCCACCTTTCTACTGTCACTGAAACAATTCTGCCATTTAAGAGCAAACAAGAAACCCAGTTGATATTTCAGTGAGAACTATAGGAGATACAACTAAAACAGACGGATAGGTTGCCTGGATTGCTCTCAGGCAAGGTGACATTCCAAGCATGAACATATCTGTTTTAGCAGAGTAACAAAACATAGACCTCTCTTTGTCACGACGATTTTGAGTTAAACATGGAGACCCACCCCTGGAGATTCTGAACCATACAGAGTGAACAGTAGTTCCAGGTTTACTGGGTCCAAGTCTGGGGCACTGCATAATGCAGATTTAAGAGTATGAAGAGCTCATACCTGATCATCATTTAGCTGAAACTCTGGCTTCTGATTTTCTGGCATAGTGGTTGAACATTTTTTTGCAGCATCTTCAATCCAAGTAATTGGATAATTCCAGAAAATATTGTAGCTGTGCTAATGTATCAGGTATTAGCATGTACTGTAGCCCAACGGTCAAGTAAAATTCACTTCTGAGCCTGTGAAACCAGCTGTCCTAAATACTTAACAGGGGATTGATCAATCTTGGCCTTTTTTCTGAATGAAATGCGTTGTGTCCTAACAAATGTAGGTAATCTAACAAAGCTAGCAAGTCACATTCATGTTCCTCTGCATATGATGAAGCTAAAATGTCTATATATGATAGAATATATACATACACGTCATTGTTGAGACATTAGAATGAGGCTAATTGTTTACATAGGGCTTGATAATAAATAGTAATAGGATTATGAAGCCCTTGATGGTAAAAAAGGCTTTATTGTTTGAATCGTCAACCAAAATCATTGTAAGGAAACGGGCACAGGTCAAATCCAGAAAGGGCAGCAAGTATAGACACAAAAACACAACAATAGGCAAGAACAGGAATCAAAGTAGATCAGTAGATCAGAAAAGAAGCAATAACCCACACTGAACTATTCGAAAATTGCCCTGGCTTTATACAAAGCTAATGAGAGGTCACGAACAGGCGCTACAGATTAGGATTCAGGAGAGAGAGATCTGTGATCTGGAGCACACTGGAGGGTCAGGAGTCACGTGATCTCCCAGAGGATTCTGCAAGATGGAGACCATGGAAACCTCTAAGCCAGAGGGATGCATGGCAATTGGGAACCTACAGTAAAGCAAGCCATGGTTGGTAATCTTAATGCAAAAGCACTGATCAAAATTCACTTGCCACATCAATTTCAGGGAAAGCAAAATACTCAGGACACAATCCATTAAATATTATGGATAGATCAGTAACCACACGTCCAATTTTGGTGACATATTTGTTGGCTTCACAATAAACTACAACTAGACCAAATAAATCCCCTTTCAGAACAGGCCAAACGAGTGAGTTGCTGGGGTTAGGAAACAACACACTTTGTATAATTAAGTCCTCCACAATGTGGTAAATACATAACAATGCTGCATTATTAATTGGATACTGCTTGGCATTCAGGCAAGGAAAACCACTCAGTTTGACATATTCACCCTTTGAATAAGTCACACAAACCACATCTGTGAGTGATTTGACCCATTTAGGCATAAAACACAGAACTCTGAGAACTTACCCCACTGAGCTGATGACGCCTAATGCCACCATGACAACAAAGGACAACCATAAAAACTTGCACAGACCCCAGTACAGGGCAGATATCCACGCTACTTTGGGCTTCTAAACACAGCTTCAATTGTATCTGAAACTTGACCCTGAGCTTGCCAGGGAGATAGTTTTATAATTATGATTTTACAATTTGCACTTAACTTTTCCTTATGTTTACACTTCCACAGGCCTTTTCTGCTTTGGAGGCAGCATGCATTATGGCATGCTCTGTGAATTTGCTCACTACTTGGTTGCCAGAATGAGATGTGTAACCTCTCATCTAGGGACCATATTTTACAACCCTAATTCCAATGAAGTTGGGACGTTGTGTAAAACATAAATAAAAACTGAATACAATGATTTGCAAATCCTTTTCAACCTATATTCAATTGAATACACTACAGAAGACAAGGTATTTAATGTTCAAACAGATAAACTTTATAGTCTTTTGCAAATATTCACTCATTTTGAATTTGATGCCTGCAACACATTCCAAAGAAGTTGGGACAGGGGCATGTTTACTGCTGTGTTACATGACCTTTCCTTTTAACAACACTCAATAAGTGTTTGGGAACTGAGCACACTAATTGAAACTTTGTAGATGGAATTCTTTCCCATTCTTGCTTGAGGTACAACTTCAGTTGCTCAACAGTCCGGGGTCTCCGTTGTCGTATTTTGCGTTTCATAATGCGCCACACATTTTCAATGGGAGACCGGTCTGGACTGCAGGCAGGCCAGTCTAGTACCTGCACTCTTTTACTACAAAGCCACGCTGTTGTAACACGTGCAGAAAGTGGCTTGGCATTGTCTTGACGTCCCTGAAAAAGACGCTGCTTGGATGGCAGCATATGTTGCTCCAAAACCTGTATGTACCTTTCACTAACACACCCCCACACCATCAGAGGTGCTGGCTCTTGAACTCTGCGCTGATAACAATCCAGACAGTCCTTTTCCTCTTTGGCCCAGAGGACACGACGTCCATGATTTCCAAAAACAATGTGAAATGTGGACTCGTCAGACCACAGGACACTTTTCCACTTTGTGTCAGACCATCTCAGATGAGCTCAGGCCCAGAGAAGCCGACGGCGTTTCTGGGTGTTGTTGATATACGGCTTTCGCTTTGCATGGCAGAGTTTTAACTTGCACTTGTAGATGGAGCGACGAACTGTGTTCACTGACAGTGGTTTTCTGAAGTGTTCCTGAGCCCATGTGGGAATATCCGTTACAGAATGATGTCGGTTTTTAATGCAGTGCCGCCTGAGGGATCGAAGGTCACGAGCATTCAATGTTGGTTTTCTGCCTTGCTGCTTACTTGCAGAGATTTCTCCAGATTCTCTGAATCTTTTGATGATATTATGGACTGTAGATGATGAAATCCCTAAATTCCTAAATTCCTTGCAATTGCATGTTGAGAAACGTTGTTCTTAAACTGTTGGATTATTTGCTCATGCAGTTGTTCACAAAGTAGTGAACCTCACCCCATCCTTGCTTGTGAATGACTGAGCCTTTCAGGGATGCTCCCTTTGTACCCAGTCATGACACTCACCTGTTTCCAATTAACCTGTTCACCTGTGGAATGTTCCAAACAGGTGTGTTTTGAGCATTCCTCAAATTTCCCAGTCTTTTGTTGCCCCTGTCCCAACTTCTTTGGAACGTGTTACAGGCATCAAATTCAAAATGAGTGAATATTTGCAAAAAACAATAAAGTTTTTCCATTTGAACATTAAATATCTTGTCTCTGTAGTGTATTCAATTGAATATAGGTTGAAAAGGATTTGCAAATCATAGTATTCTGTGTTTATTTATGTTTTACACAACGTCCCAACTTCATTGGAATTGGAGTTGTATCTGGATGAAGAGGTTATTACTTTTGATAGCATTTGACCAACTTAAATGGGTCTATATGTTTACATAACTGTTCATTCACTCTGACTATGAAAACATTGTCAGACCAATCAGATGCCTCCCTACCACCCCTCTGTGTGGTAGACTTTTCTCATGGGCCAAATCCTGAATCCAAACATATAACACAGCACTATACATTACATAGCAGTACATTTCTTCATCTCAACTTTATTTAAATTCAACTTTATTTCAATTTAACTCAAATGAACTTTACCTAAACCCAACTTCATCTCAACTCAACCTCAGCTCAAGTTTATAACAGGTCATCTTTATCTCAACAAAACTTTATTTCAGCTCACCTTCACCTCAACTCAAATTTACCTCAACTCAACTTTATTTCAGCTCACCTTCACCTCAACTCAAATTTACCTCAACTCAACTTTATTTCAGCTCACCTTCACCTCAACTCAAATTTACCTCAACTCAACTTTATTTCAGCTCACCTTCACCTCAACTCAAATTTACCTCAACTCAACTTTATTTCAGCTCACCTTCACCTCAACTCAAATTTACCTCAACTCAACTTTATTTCAGCTCACCTTCACCTCAACTCAAATTTACCTCAACTCAACTTCATCACAACTCAGCTTTACTTCAACTCAACCTCAGCTTAAGTTTATAACAGCTCACTTTAACCTCAACTCAACTTTTTTTCAACTCAACTCAAATGAACTTTACTTCATCTCAACTAACCTTTACTTCAGTCCACCATTATTTAAATTCAACTTAATTTCAGCTCACTTTAATCTAAATTAAACTTTATTTCAACTCAAATCAACTTTATTTAAACTCAAACCAACCTTTTCAACCCATTCATCTCAACTCTATTTCATCTCATCTTTATTTCAACTCAACTGTATCTCAAATCACGTTTATCTCAACAATCAAAAATGTATAAAAAATTGACTAATTAAAATTTAATAAAAAGGTAATAATGAGCCATATAAGCAAACCTAACAACTCAAGATGCAATTCATTTTGGGAATTATATGATTATTATTATATTAGGTTGCATGATTTATGCAGTTATGCTTTTAGCCTAGATTTGAATTGAATTCCATTCAATAGCAGATTGGACTGTAATTTCAGAGTCAACCTGCACCTCAGGCGTTAAATGATCAGGGTTATAAAAGGTCATTTGTTCACATCATTGTGGATGAATCATGTATTGCTCGATGTCAGCCACAGAATTTCAAAACAGATATGAAACCTAACCACACACTGTAAAGGTTTCAAGTTGTATGTTGTGTGTAAGCATACTCTGTCCTAACTTTTGGCCTTATTCATCTTCCACACCTTCATACAGTTTTTGTAATATATCCCATTTTGCCAGAAAATGAACTGTAATTGAATTAAAAGTATTCGCAATTGAATTACAATAAACAACTTTAATGAATATTTTTGTCACTGAAAGATGGATCAAGTATGAATCCTGGAGAATCTTCATCCACAGAGCCTGTAGCATTCCTATAAGTGGCTCTCTGCATTTAAAGAATCAAAATCATTTAGTAATTTAAAAAATATAACAGAACTTGTTCTCACATATAGGCAGGCCATGTTTTAGCAATGTGAGAATGAAAAATTGTGTGTCTTGATATGCTGAATGAACGTGATGACCTAATGCTTGCTTTGGCAGAGACAGAGGAACTAGTTTACTCAATATTGCCATCTAGTGGATCCCCATAGCAGAATTCAATAATACATCTAAGCAAATTTTTTTTTTTAAGAAAGAAAAGCTGATGACTCTATAGATTGATACTGATTGAGCAGCTTCATGTCTGGGCCTCATCTACCAGTAATCAGTGACAGCGGCAGTAAGTACTTGCTGTCAGTATTTCAATAAATCAGAGTAAATGACAATAGTGGGCATTACTGAAACATATTTTACAAGATCAATACTTCGCCTCCACTGGGTGACATGTATGTAGCAGGAATGTCTCAAAGTAAATGACCACTGTTAGGCTACTATTGATTTTTTTTTTTCTATCTCACTTCTTAGTTGAAGCTAGGCAGTAGTTCATGCAGTAGCCTGAGTGAGTGGCACCAGCAGAAAACGGGGTAGTCTTTATACTGTGCATTTTATTATATACTGTGTTTTTTTTTTTGGTCAATATATCACAGCCTAATGGGACTGTAAGCTGTACAATAATGCTCCAGATCAGCTTACTGAGGCTTCTAATCTAACACCATGGTGCATATATTACTGAGCTATTCAGAGATATAATAAATTGCATCTGATGATAGATCATAAAATGATTAAAGGAATAACTCATTTCCTAAATCTAATCTCTATCAGGTGCTTCTGTAGCATGTGATCACTTCCAACAGCCAATAACTATGATGTACACTATATTGCCAAAAGTATTTGCTCATCTGCCTTCACCCGCATATGAACTTGAGCAACATCCCATTTTTAATCCATAGGGTTTAATAAGATATCAGCCCACCCTTTGCAGCTATTACAGCTTCAACTCATCTGGGAAGGCTTTCCACAATATTTAGGAGCATGTTTATGGGAATTTTTGACCTTTCTTCCAGAAGTGCATTTGTGAGGTTAGACACTGATGTTGGATGAGAAGGCCTGGCTTGTCTCCACTCTAATTCATCCCAAAGGTGTTCTGTCAGGTTGAGGTCAGGACTCTGTGCAGGCCAGTCAAGTTCGTACACACCAAACTCGCTCATCCATTATGGACCCGCTTTGTGCACTGGTGCACAGTCATGTTGGAACAGGAAGCGGCCGTTCCCAAACTGTTCCCACAAAGTTGGGAGCATGAAATTGTCCAAAATCTCTTGGTCTGCTGAAGCTTTAAGAGTTCTTTTCACTGGAACTAAGGGGCCGAGCCCAACTGCTGAAAAACAATCCCACACCATAATCCCCCCTCCACCAAACTTTACATTCGGCACAATGCAGTCAGACAAGTAACGTTCTCCTGGCAACTGCCAAAACCCAGACTCAACCATCACCAACGCTTTGCATTACGCTTGGTGATGTAAGGCTTGGATGCAGCTGCTCAGCTTTGGAAACCCATTCCATGAAGCTCTCTGTGCTGTTCTTGAGCTAATCTGAAGGCCACATAAAGTTTGGAGGTCTGTAGTGATTGACTCTGCAGAAAGTTGGTGACCTCTGCGCACTATACGCCTCAGCATCCGCTGACCCCACTCTGTCATTTTACGTGGCCGACCACTTCGTGGCTGAGTTGCTGTCGTTCCCAATCACTTCCACTGTGTTATAATACCACTGACAGTGGACTGGGGAATATTTAGTAGTGAGGAAATTTCACGACTGGACTTGTTGCACAGGTGGCCTCCTGTCATAGTACCACGCTGGAATTCACTGAGCTCTTGAGAGCGACCCATTCTTAAACTAATGCATGTAGAAGCAGTCTGCAGACCTAGGTGCTTGGTTTTATACAGCTGTGGCGATGGAAGTGATTGGAACACCTGAATTCAATGATTTGGATGGGTGAGTGAACACTTTTGGAAATATAGTGTATCTATAGTATGATTCACATATTTAGTAGAAGAGCAGAAACCATCATGACTAACTACTTCAGAATGCTGCCCATCTGCTTTCCAGGAAAATAACGTTTGAGCTTATTACTCATTTCATTCAGTTTACACTGGCTTCCTGTTAAGTTCTGCATTGACTACAAAGTCTTACTTATGAAATTGAAACCTCTTAATGGCTGAGCTTTGGCATATTTTTCTGACCCTTTGAAGCATTATAGCCTGTCCAGACCACTTCACTCAGTGGAGGCAGACTTGCTCTAAACTCCCAAGATCACTTACAGTTCAGTTAATGGAAGATCATTATTTTATATATACAGTCGTGTGAAAAAAAATGGGACAACCTGGTCAAAGGACATGTCTTGTTGCGTTTCTAAGTGAAAATGACTTAAATATTTTGTGCACTTTTGCACATTTTCAAAGCAGAATTTTTAGCTAAGTTTAACATATTGTAAAAAATAACACAAAATAGTTCATGTTTTTCCCCAGTTTGTTATATTCAGTGAATAAACAGTAAAGGTGCATTAAACTGTGCAGAATGTGTTCTCTCTGTAGAGCATATGTTCATTTTATTTTCACTTTAACAAGTCAACAAAATATATCATTTGACCAGGCACACAAACCTTTGCATATAACTGTAATTCTTTAACTCTTCTTTTCAGAGAATTTTAAGAAAGCAAGCTCCACAGCTATTTAAAATTTTTTAACAGTAGCTATAGCATGTAATTTCCACCAGTTTTAGAGGTCCCTCAATTCAAACATGTCAAACCGGGCACCTTCTGAGCTGCAGTGCTGCGGAGATTAGTGTTTACCTCCATCTAATACTCAGAATGCAGTTTGTGAAGGCCTAGCTTATTAGCTGATGAGGTGTGTGTGTAATGAAGCAATGTGCTGAAGTCTTCACTGTTTTGGCCCATGAGGACTGGAGCCTGGATAAAAGTCTTAAATAAAAGTGACAGAATATATTCAGTTGGAAATGTGTGAGATCGATTTATACACAAACAAACTGGATTTTCATCTGTGGAGATCATCGCTGCCTAAAAATAAAAAAGGATCTTGATTTTTTTGCTGTTGTTATTTTTATACATCATTTGAGCTGCTGTCCTTTAAACCAATGGTGGTTGGTTAGTGTAGTGGTTAACACCTTTGCCTTCAATGCTGTAGACTGGGGTTCAATCCCCCACCAGGGCAAGCACCCTACACTATACCAATAAGGGTCCTTGGGCAAGACTCCTAACACCACCTTAGCCTACCTATGTATAATGATCAAATTGTAAGTTGCTCTGGATAAGAGCATCAGCCAAATGCCGTAAATGTAAATGTAAACCAGCCATTAGGGGTGTACTTTGTGTACTTCTGGTGCCGGTCCCAAGCCCAGATAAATGGTAGGGGTTGCGTCAGGAAGGGCATCTGGCGTAAAACTTGTGCCAAAACTATCACGTGGATCACAAATATGATTGCCATACCGGATCGGTTGAGGCCTGGGTTAACAATGACCGCCTCCGGTGCTGTTGACCAGCAGGGTGCTGGTGGAAATTGGACTACTGTAGGTCGAAGAAGAGGAGAGGAGGAAGGCGGGTTAGAAGGCAGCGAGAGAGAAGGAGTGTGGAGGTTAGAGTAGGGACTCTGAACATAGGGACAATGACTGGTAAATGCAGAGAGCTTGCAGACATGATGGAGAGAAGGAAGGTAGATATTCTGTGTGTTCAGGAGACCAGATGGAAAGGAAGCAAGGCCAGGAACATTGGAGGTTGATTCAAACTGTTCTATCATGGTGTAGAGAGGAAGAAAAATGGAGTATGGATAATCCTAAAGGAACAGCTTGGGAAAAGCTGTTCTGGATGTAAAGAGAGTGTCAGACAGGATCATGAGCCTGAAGTTGGAGGTTGATGGTGTGATTTTGAATGTGGTCAGTTCATATGCACCACAGGTTGGTTGTCAGTTAGAGGAGAAAGAGGAATTTTGGAGTAAGATGGATGAAGTGGTAGATGGTGTCCCTAGAGAGGAGAGATTAGTGATTGGTGCAGACTTCAATGGACATGTTGGTGAAAGGGCAGGGGATGAAGAGGTGCTGGGTATGTATGGTGTGAAAGACAGAAATGCGGAAGGTCAGATGGTTGTAGATTTTGCAAAGAGAATGGAAATGGCTGTGGTGAACATGTATTTTCAGAAGAGGGAAGAACACAGGGTGACATACAAGAGTGGAGGGAGGTGCACACAGGTGGATTATATCCTTAGCAGGAGATGCCACCTAAAGGAGACTGGAGATTGTAAAGTGGTACCAGGGGAAAGTGTAGCAAGGCAGCATAGGGTTGTTGTCTGTAGAATGAGATTAGAAACAAAGAAGAGGAAGAGAGTGAAGACCGAGCCAAAGATTAGATGGTGGAAGCTGAAGGAGGAGGATGATTGCAAGCAGTTCAGGGAAAAATTGCAACAGGCCCTTGGGGGCAGTGAGGAGCTACCTGAGGACTGGGAAACTACAGTTAAGGTGGTGAGAGAAACTGGCAAAAATGTGTTGGGTGTTTCGTCTGGTCAGAGGAAAGATGACACGGAAAGTTGGTGGTGGAATGAGGAAGTCCAGGAGAGTATTCAGAAGAAGAAGGCACCTAAGAAAAAGTGGGATAACCAGAGAGATGAAGGAAGTAGGCAGGAGTACTGTGAGGCTAGTCGCATAGCGAAAAGAATGGTGGCAAAGGCAAAGGCACAGGCCTATGATGAGCTGCATGAGAGGCTGGACAGTAAAGAAGGAGTAAATGTTAAAAAATTGTATCATTTGGCTAAACAGAAAGATAGAGCTGGAAAGGATGTACAGCAGGTTAGGCTGATAAAGGATAGAGAGGGAAATGTACTAGTGAGTGAACAGAGAGTGTTGAGTAGATGGAAGGAGTAGTTTGAAGAACTAATGAATGAGGAAAACGAGAGAGAGAGCAGGACAACGGGGGGAGACATAGTGGATCAGGAAGTGCAGAGAATTAGTAAGCTGGAAGTGAGGACAGCTTTAAAAAGGATGAAGAATGGAAAGGCAGTTGGTCCAGATTACCTACCTGTGGAGGTATGGAGATGTTTAAGAGAGAAGGCAGTGGACTTTTTAACCAGGTTGTTTAACAAAATCCTGGAGAGTGAGAGGATGCCTGATGAGTGGAGAAGCAGTTTACTGGACCCAATTTTTAAGAACAAGGGTGATGTGCAGAGCTGCAGTAACTACAGAGGTATAAAGTTGATGAGCTACACCATGAAGGTATGGGAAAGAGTTGTTGAAGCAAGGCTAAGGCGAGAGGTTCAGATCAGTGAGCAGCAGTTTGGTTTCATGCCCAGAAAGAGTACAACAGATGCAATTTTTGCGTTGAGAGTGTTGGTAGAGAAGTACAGAGAAGGTCAGAAGGAGCTACATTGTGTCTTTGTGGATCTAGAGAAGGCATATGATAGGGTGCCAAGACAGGAACTGTTGTAATGTATGAGGAAGTCAGGTGTAGCTGAAAAGTATGTTAGGGTGGCGCAGGACATGTATGAGGATAGTGAGACAGTGGTGAGTTGTGCAGTTGGAGTGACAAATGGTTTCAAGGTGAAGGTAGGGTTACATCAGGGATCAGCTTTGAGCCCCTTCTTGTTTGCAATGGTGATGGACAGGTTGACAGATGAGGTCAGGCAGGAGGCTCCATGGACCATGATGTTTGCAGATGACATTGTAATCTGTGGTGAGAGTAGAGAGCAGGTGGAAGAGAATCTGGAGAGGTGGAGGTTTGCACTGGAGAGGAGAGGAATGAAAGTCAGTAGAGACAAGACAGAATACATGTGTGTGAAATAAAGGGAGGCAGGTGGAAAGGTGAAGATGCAAGGAGTAGAGGTCGTAAAGTTGGATGACTTCAAATATCTTGGGTCAACCATCCAGAGCGCCCTGCTATGATGTATGGTTTGGAGACTGTGGCTCTGTCTAAAAGACAGGAGGTTGAGCTGGAGGTGGCAGAGATGAAGATGCTGAGATTTCCGTTGGGAGTGACAAGGATGGACAAGATTAGAAATGAGCAGATCAGAGGGACAGTGAAGGTGGAGCAGTTTGGAGATAAAGCCAGAGAGGCCAGGTTGAGATGGTTTGGACATGTGTTGAGGAGGAATAGTGGATATATTGGTCAAAGAATGTTGGAGATGGAGCTGCCGGGCAGAAGGAGAAGAGGTAGACCTTAGAAAAGGTTTATGGATGTAGTGAAAGTGGACATGGAGATGGTTGGTGTAAAAGTAGAGGAGGCAGTGGATAGGGCAAGATGGAGGCAGATGATCCGCTGTGGCGACCCCTAAAGGGAGCAGCCGAAAGAAGAAGATTTCAGCTGCTGTCCTTTGCAAATTCTATATGTGCAGATTTAATGATGAGCAGATCAATAGAGATGTTCAAACATCGCTTAGAATAAAATCTTTTCACATTAACTTCCATTAAAGTCGAGAAGGTTTGACAGTTTTGTAAAAGTGATTTTACCGTCTTTAATTGTCCAAATTTCAGATTGTGACAGTTATGCACAACTAATTGAAGTGAAGCACACTGCAGTTGTGCTGTCTGCTTTGTTTTGGCACAGCTGTCTATGTGGAGAGGTGTGAATTGTTCACACAGCAGCCCTCCCCCATTTTTTCCTGTCATTGCTGACTAGCAGCTCAACATAGAATTACAGAATTACATGACACTCAGAGAGCCAACAGAGTCCTAGTTAATCTGATAAGAGTTATTTGATTACATGTTAAAGCATGCTGGGTCAGTTTCCATTCTGCTGGTGGAATGGCCACTAGTGGGTCTGCAAAACGAGGTTAAATCTGGATTAAAAACAGATTTGTTGAGGCCAGCATATGCCTAGAAGTACTGTGGGTCATTTTCTCCTGTTTGTAATCATGCTGTTGTTTTCATTGAAAGCGTACGGACAGAATATTGCTTTAATCATACCAAAAGTGCTATGCAGTTGCCATGGTGCTCTGGAACTTTTTCCTACAAGCCACATCACATTTGAGGTTCTGCAGATGCACACGCTGACAAAACTGCAGCAATAGATGATATTTGGCATAATCGACCCAAAGACCTTCACATCTGAGACCCTCCATAATCCAGGGAGAAAAAAAGCAGCAGCTCCTGCTGGATCTGTGTGACAAGAGTGGCTGAAATCCAGAGAATACAGAAAATCTAGGTCAATGGATTGCTGCACAGCAATGATAGCTCCCTCCTCTGAAGTGTCTCTTTTATGGCTATGTGTGGATTCTGGAATTACACAAGAAAAAAACACTGGAGCTGTAATCTCAGTGCGGCGATGCACGTGCGATTACTCATGTCCACAGCATGCAAGATTGCACAATAGTTTGTGCATGGTGGATAAACAGCCCTTTTCTATTTAAATGGTATCTGAATTGCACTGATTGCAAATCCACCTCCACATGAGGCTCAGTGGAGGAGGAACAGTGCTGGACTCTTACCTGACTAGTGCTTTTCATAATGCAAATGTGGTTTAATAGCAATAGCTGCAGGATTGTCTTTTTTTTCTTTCTTTTTTTTCTTTAGCCTGACACCAACTCTGGCAGTTTCATTCCCATCTTCAATAATTCATGCCCAACTTACACAGGGCCGTTTTATGAAATCTCAGCACTGGAAAGAGGAGCTCTCGCAGGGTGAGCGCAAATGAAATTCAAATTGTTTTGTGGCAATGTGAATCAACTCCAGCATACATGAAATGATTCATGTCTCCTGGGACATGTGTATTTTTAGCAAGCCCTAAGTGGACACATGCAGGCGTCCAGTTGAATTTGTAAGGCTGTGGGCTGCAAAGATCAATCAGAGCGAGCGCTGTTTGTCGGCGTGTACTGTGATGAGAAAACGAGGCTGCAGTGTGCTTTGCCATGTGGATCCCACTCCCTGTGTCCCCGCTGGTGCTTAGCAACACTTTTCAGCCCAGTGCTCCTGATTAGCAGGGTAAGCGTGACCATAAGCTCAGAGGCAGCAGATCAGCACCAAAGCACAGTGCCAGAAGCTTCACATCACCAAATAAATATTTGTGCTTTTCCCCCATCAGCTTGCGCAGGAAGACCCGAGGGGCGCAAGGCTACTGATCTCACACCCAGCCAACTGTTTCTAAAACGCAAAGGAATTTTTCTTTGAAGCCTGTGTTTCTGTCTATACTTCAATCCTCATAGACACCAAATGTGCATCTATCTATCTATCTATCTATCTATCTATCTATCTATCTATCTATCTATCTATCTATCTATCTATCTATCTATCTATCTATCTATCTATCTATCTATCAGAGCAAAACCTTGTATCTCCATTTTCATAAATTTTCGGTTTCTGACATGATTTGAGAGTACATGTTGCCCTTTATATTGTGTGTCATATATTTCATGATGAATGGACCAACAGGAATGACCCAAAATTACTTAGACAAAAGTCTGATTCCATTGCCTCACATTTAAAGTAAAAAAAAAAAAAGTATTTAGTCCTTCTATCTTAAAGTTACCATTTTGGAGATACAAGGTTTTGTTCCAACAGCAGCGGTGTATATATATATATATATATATATATATATATATATGTATATATATATATATATATATATATATATAATGTGTGTGTGTGTGTATATATATACAAATATATACATTCATATATGTTCATATATTCATATACATTCATAGCCAATAAGTAGAAGTTATAGTTTTCTGTGTCAGAACAATAGCATAAAAATGCAGATGCCTCAACAACTAATAATCATGTCTAGTTTTTCAGTCTGTAGTGTGTCAACTTTTTATTACAGCTTCCATTCTTTTTAGGAGACCTATATCAGTTTTTCATAGAAATCTGCAGGGATATTTTTCCCCACACCTCCAAAGTTCAGTCTTAGAAGCATTTTCTGCTTCTCACAATCCGATTAATTCCAGACATATTCAGTGATGTTGAGGTCTGGAATCTGGGGTGGTCAGTTCTTTGTTCTGAGGGATGTAGAATCTTCTTTGTTTGATTTGCAGATTTTCTTATTTCTGTCTGTTCCTTTTCTTCAGTAAAGGTGGCTTGGTTTTTTTCTCCTCTCTCAAAGATGAAAGTTTTAAGCACTGTTTGAATGATGATGCGAGTTTTGGAGTCTACAAACTGTCTTACACAGTTGTTAGAAGTCCTATTTTCTTTTCTTTTAAGTATGTTGCAATAATTTTCAAACTTGAATAACAGTGGGAAAAAAACTCCTGTTTTAAATGATACTTTTTCATCCCACAATGGGGAAATTCCACTTCTGCATTTAACCCATCCATGCCACATACACACTAGTGAATACACACACACACACTAGGGGGCAGTGCGCACACTTGCCTGGAGTGGTGGGCAGCCCTATCCATGGCACCCAGGGAGCAGTTGGGGGTTAGGTGTCTTGCTCAAGGACACCTCAGTCATGGATTTTCGGCACTGGGGATCAAACCAGCAACCTTCCGGTCACAGGGCCAGATCCCTAACCAGCCCACGACTGCCCATTTTATTATACAAGTGGATTATCTTGTATCCAATCTCCTCAGAAATATCCTGAAAAATAAATGAGTCGTAATATGCATTTATTTTTTATTACTGTATTTGACGTCTTTTAAGAAAATGATTTGTACCAGTTATTCCTTCAAGAAGCACTGAGACTTTTTGGGAAGAACACCAATCAATCAATCAATCAATCAATCAGTCAATGAATCAATCAATCAGTCAAAACATTATTCTAGCATTTCTTTCCTAGTTCTGTATTGAAAATTGTGCCATGTGCAGTACAGCAAGATGGACAAATACATGCACAAACAGCCTAGAATCTGGAACAATGCTGTGAGAATTTGATTGCATTCAGTCACAATAGCATTAGTGAGGTCAGGTACTGATGTTGGATGATTAGTTCTGGATCACTCCAACTCATCCAAAAGGTACTGGATGCAGCTCCATCACTCCAGAGATCACAGCTCCACTGCTTCACAGCTCATTGCAGGGGAGCTTTGACTGTAGGCTCATGTGCGGCTGCTCCAGAGCCTCCCATTCTATTGATCCGTGCTCCTCTGTGGAGATTATATAACCTGTGTGCGTGCAGTTGAATCCCTGTATCAGCTGAATTTGCTAATTAGAAGGCATGTGTAGATACTTTGGAAATTTTAGTGTATAACTGCAATGTACATTAATAGAAAAAAAACATCATACCATGTTTGGAGATGGATGCAGCATATGCAGTTTGAAAGACTTCCTGCTGAACATGGCATAATAAGCTACTTAAAAAAAGTAAAATGAAAAATGAAAAAATACTAATAGACTGTCGTTCCTCAAGCGTCTGATCCAGGTGGGAGTGGGGTTTGAGGATCTGTCCGTGGTGCTGAAAGGAGTGCATTTCCTCTCCACCCCAAACGTAGCACACCACATTCTGGATCAGGTGGTGGATTAGTTCTGAATTAAACTCTGCTGGCCAGTAAAGGTGTAAAGACCACTGGCTTAAAAGCTTTACATCACCACAAACTGAACTTGGAAAAGCAATACTGCTTCAGCACAGGCTGATGTAAAAGATTATATGGCTTAGGAGGCACAACAGAGATAAAAAGCCTTAAAAAAAGCCTTAAAAAAGAGGGTTCTTCAAGGGTTCTTTAGGAAACACAAAGGTTATATATAGAACCATGACAACATAAATAACCATTTGAATGGATAAATTGTTCTTTTCATGGTGGAATGCGGTTCGTATCCTTATGATGGAGAAACTGCTGTATATGGTTAATTACAGAACTTTAGAAAATGGTTCTACAGTATGTAGCACCATGATGGTTTTTTCTATTGTCAGAAGTCATAGAACCTTTTTGGAACAGTTTAGAACCATTTTGGTTAAGAGTGTACACTCTTAAAAAGATGGCTCTTCAAGGGTTCTTTTGTAAAGGGAATTGTTCTATTCAGAACCATGGGTTCTATATAGAACTACTTCATGCTTGAATGGTTCTTTGCATGGTAAAATCGTTCTTCGGGTGGATGGAGAATGTGTTATATAGGGTTCTATATAGGACTTTTTTGAAAAGAGTTCTTTGTTGCAAACTTGACATTGTAATAATAGTAGAACCCTTTTGGTGCTATATAGAACCATTTTCAAAAATGTTCTATGTTGAACCATATACAACACATTCTCCATAAATCTCAACAATGCTTTCACCATGCAAAGAAACACTTAAGAATAAAAAGGTTCCATATAGAACTCAAGGTTCTAAATAGAACCATTCCATTTACTGAAGAACCATTAAAGAACCATATTATTTAAAGAGTGTATAAGATTAGGTAACCAGGTCAGTTACATCAAACAATCTAAATCCAGAACTGGAAACTGGATTAAAGGTCTAGAGTTGAGGACCTCTGTTCTAAGGTATTGTCAACAAACCTTTAGTAGCACCTAGATTTGGACATCTGGTTCTGGGAAATTGGGCAATAGTCATACAGACTTATAGAGTCATACAGCCTCTTAAACATGAAGGTTTGGTTCTAGCAAAAACCTTCTAACTCATGTAAAACCTTTGCATGAAGTGGAGGTTCTAAATATTTTCAAAAGATAATACATCTTGTTTATAGCAATGCATCTTCAAAGAATCATACTATGAAAGGATATTTAAGGAACCAAAAGTGGTTCTTCTATGGCATCACTGCAAAGAGCACCTTTTTTAAAGAGTGTAGGTTTAGTCTGGGTCCAGAGAACTGGATCATAGTCATATATACATGCATAGAGTCAAATAGGCTCTCAGAAATAAAGGTTCCTAAATTGTTCTTGGTTTGGATGTATGGTTCTAGGAAATACCTCTAGCTGGTATAGAACATATACATTACCTGGAGGTTCTATGAACTTAAAAAAGATTCTTCAGACTTGCATTCATTTACAGCAATGTTTCTTTAAAGAACAATCCACTGAAAGGAAAGGTTCTTTAGGGAACCAAAGGTAGTTTTTCTATGGCATCACGACAAGGAGCACCAGGCTAAATTTGGGTCTGGGGAACTGGACCATAGTCATGTGGACTCTGAGTCATAAAGGCCATTAACAATATAGGTTCCTGAGTGGTTCTTGACTTTGACGTTCAGCGGTGTAGAACCTTTACATCATGTGCAGGTGCTTTAAACTTTGAAAATGACCTTCACACTCACACATCTCATTTACAGCAATATCTGCTTAAAGAACTATCCACTGAAAGGAAAGGTTCTTTAGGGCAGCAAAAGTGGTTCTTCTACCTCTTTCTTTTTTTAAGAGCTCAGACTTCAAGACTTATAAAACAGGTGATCAATAAAGTCTACTGTCCTAATCAAATTAAAAAAGTCATGCACTTCCACTCAAACTGAGTCACCGCCTCCATCACTGAGTGATTTATTGTAATCTAATGCAAGCATGTTTGCTGTTTCCCAACACTGTCATTTTCCTTTAAGATGATGTAAGGCTCAACTGCCAAAGAATGTGCCCCCTCCTCCACACACACACACACACACACACACACACACTGGAGCAGCATCATTCCACCCCTCTCAGTGCATGCTGCACGCTTTAAGACTCTCCGCTCCAGCCTCAGCCCACACGAGCGGCAGGATCGCGCAGATGTGCCGGATTAAACGTTGCTGAGGTGAGCTGCGCACAGAACCTCTACGGATGTGACACTCCTGGATAAAACCACATTCCAAACTGCTCACAAGCTGAAAGGAACCATTTGGAGAGAAGTTGGCTGGTGCACAATCAGTGGGAGCATCCTTTGGAGAATTGTTTTGTTTAAACAGAGGAGTTGAATGGAAATGGAGAGGTGAGCGTTTCTGATTCTCTGTTTCTCAGAACATAGATCTTCTGAAAAAGTGTTACAGAAGGACGCACCAATCTTTGGGAGGACCATCTACGATGTCTCAAGGATTTTAAAAACTCAGCACAAATGTCAATCAGACTGAAGAGCAGGAGGACCAGGTGGAGGAAGTGATGCAGATCAGGGGCAGCAGTGATGAAGGTAAAAAAAGACAGGCAGCAAAGGTGATGAAGAAGATCAGGAGTGAAGAATATAGAGATCAGTATTAAAGTTGATGAAGATCAGTGATGAATGGTGGAGGTGATGATCTGCCCTAAATGTGACGCACATGATCAGAGCTAAATGTGATGATGAAGGTCAGTGCCAAGCGTGATGATCAGTCTTAAGCCTGATGAAGATCAGAAGATCAGAAGACCAATCTTAAGGGTGATGTTGATCAGTGGTGAAGATTAGTGGTGAATAGTGGTGAAGATCAGAAGACCAGGAGACAGATGGTCAGTGATAAAGGTGGTGGTCAGCAGTAAATGTGGTGAAGAACAGCCATAAAGGTGATGCAGATCAGTAGAGCTGAGGATGAGGAAGATCAGTCCTAAAGGTGATGAAGGTGATCAGCGGTGAAAGCGATGAAGATTAGAGGCGAATCGGACAAAGCGCGGTGTTGAAGTTGACGAAGATCAGAAGATCAGATGCTGAAGATGAGGAAGGCTGCTCGTGAAGATGATGGTCAGTGCTGAGGAAGCAGGTCAGTGGTGAAGCTGAGGAAGACCAGTGATGAAGATCCTGCTCCAGAGGCTCTGAACTTGTCTGAACTTTGTCACCATGGCTCTGACCGAGACCTGCCGGCTCTATCAGTCTCCCAAAGACGGTGGCGGCTCCGCTCACGGCGTTCAGGAGGTCATCGAGCTGAACGTGGGCGGCCAGGTGTACTACACGCGGCGCGCGACCCTCACGGCTTTTCCGGACTCTCTGCTGGGACAAATGTTCTCCCACGCGACCGGCGAGGTGGCGCGGGACGCGCGCGGCCGCTGCTTCATCGACCGGGATGGCTTCTTGTTCCGTTACGTGCTGGACTACCTGCGCGACCGGCGCGTGGTGCTGCCCGAGCGCTTCCCGGAGCGCGCGAGGCTCCGCCGCGAGGCTGAGTTCTTCCGCCTGCACGAGCTCGCGGGAATCCTCGCGGCGGCGGAGGACGAGGTGGGCGACGGCGGCGGCGGCGGCGTACCGGACGACGCGTCTCCGGCCAGCGAGAGGACGGCGCGCGAGGGCGCGTGCGGCTTTCTGACGGTGGCGTGCAAGGGCGCGCGCGTAGGGGACGCGCCGCCACCGCGCATCTCGGTGTGCGGCAGGGTCGGGCTCGCGCGCCAGGTGTTCGGTGACGCGCTGAGTGAGAGCCGCGACGCGGACCGGGCGCGCGAGCGATACACCTCGCGCTGCCACTTGCGCTTCCGGCACGCGGAGCGCGCCTTCGACATTCTGGCCGAAAGCGGCTTTCGCATCGTCGCGTGCAGCACGGCGGTGGCCAGCAGGCACGCGGACGCGGAGAGGGGCGCGTGGAGCAGCAACACAGAGTACGTCTTCTACCGTAAGTCTGCGGGTCGGAGTCCGGGGGTCTCGGGGTTGGGGTCTTTCTGAGAGGGGGTGGGGGTCGTTTTGGTAGTTGCTGTTTGTTCCTGCTGGTTTTATAACGAGCGTCGGTTGTTTTAATGGGTTCACATCACCGTGTAAAGGATCCTAATGGTTTCACAGGCGACCAGTGGCTGATCCTAAAGGCACTTGATGGTTTCCTAATATGATCTAATGGTGCTCCAGAGGAGACTAGTGGTCTCTATTGGAAACCATTCCCATTAGAACACGAAAACATTAGGTTTTGATGTTAATTGTTCCCAGCGGTTCTTTTTTCAGCAGGGTGGGTTCTGAAGGGTTGTTTGCTTTGGATCAGCACTGCGCTAAAACACTGAAGTAACGGGTTGTTGGACTTACAGGCTGAAAGTATCTGGACCTAACATACGGGTGACCTGGCTGGCTGAGCAAAAAGTGCACGGCTTTTAATGGTTTTAATCTCGTAACACTTTCGAAACATTAAGTCTACATTACATCTGTTCACACATCACAGCGAGCCTGATGGTCCAGCCATCAACATCCAAGCAGCACCATCACTGTAGATTTGGTGGGCAGTGGTGTCTGTGTGAGTAAATCCTAGAATCAGTTTGGCATCTTGTAAAGATCTTCTCACGCTTTTGTTGGCGTCTCTGGCTGATGCCGGCAGGGTCTCAGCTGAGGGGTTAACTCTAACAGAGAGAGAGAGAAGCCAAGAGCTTTTCAGCAAGCAGGCTTAGGTTATTAAGAGTGGGTTCGTGGGGAGAGGACACTAGAGCTGGAATGCCAAGGGCCACCACAGCATCTTGTTCTGGCCCTGTGTCGACATAAGATAAATGAACTGTGATGTCTTGAAGTATAATTCAGGCATAGTTGAACTGAACTGAGCATATACAACAGCTTCTTAGGAACTTGCGGAGGGTCTGAAGTTTTTTGAGGGGGGTAGATCTTAGTAGTTTGTAGTTACCAGGGATATTTGGGGGCTTATTTCTTGGTTTTAAGCTATGTAGGAACATGTTTATTAATATATCTGCAATTGCTTTGCATCAACATCAGGTTTTTGTGTTTGGAGGGAAGGCTTTGAGATTTTTTGGGGGGGTTGTGGTTAGTTGAAGTTTAAGGGTTTTGAAGGTTTAGTGATTTCCCAGGGTTTGTTCTTTCACCATCCACATCCAGGCCACTTGCAGTTTTGACAAAAAAAACACAGTTCCTCCTCATCAGCTGATGATCCTTCCTGAGCTGAATCAGGAGTGTTGTGGCAGGGCAGGAGGGCAGGACAGCAGCACAGGGCAGGTGCAGGACTGAAACACTGCCAGGGAAAGGAAAGCAGACAGAAACAATGCTGATGAGTGCTCCCATTTAATAAAGCACTACCAACAGAGACCACTAGAGGGCACACTGCACTAATCAGCACGGCCTAATTGAGCGTTTGGCCTACCTTATATTTCCAGAGAGTTTTTCCCCCCAAGATGTCACTGATATAGAAACACTTATAGCTGCAGGGGCTGCGGAGCCCTGAAGAGCTTGTTCTTGACACCACTTATTGCCCTGCTCTCACAACATTAAGAGGAATCTGCACTCAAACATAAAGTGATGTAACCAAAGCAATGCAGTAGAACAGCGCTGTCTAATCTTATCCTTTTCATTTCAGACGAACTGGGTTCTGTCTAAGTCTTCAAACAACTCATCAAGTGTTTTCTTGCTTTGCTGAAATGCAATACAAGAACCACTTTTGGTTCTCTCGTCTTTATTTCTGAGTTTAAATAAAGGAACTGAATTAACCTCATAAAATTCCAGGACTACTGCATACTGAGGCTTATTATCCATGAATTACCTGGACTGCATTGCAGACTGGTTGAGCTATTGTTCAATTAAGTGTGTAATAAAACTTTGGGCCCACCAGTGGACCCTGGTCATCAAAGGGGATAAGGAACCTTTTATGAAGGGTTCTTCAGTGTAAAAAAAGAGCTTCTACTGACTTGTATTTTTTAGGGCTGCAAAACCCAGTTTAAAAGTCTATCAAGCGATTTCAGCATCTAAGGAGGCAACCAGAGTCACTCTTTACTTTCCTTTTTTATGAGTAAGCTCAACTAAAACTGTTGTCGACCTGCGCAGCACCAAAAGTCTTGTGTTTATTTATTAATGTCTAAAATTTCAAGCTCACTCTGAATTTTTTTAAAGTGTTTTAAAAGATTAGCGAGCATAAAGAGCCTTTCTAAATTTTAAAGAATTGCCACATAAAGTAAAGTTTCTGCACCTATTCAAGGTTTTTCCTCCCACCAAACGCCTAGCCTTTATTTTTAAGGCTCCAGTGATCTGACTCTTGGTTAGCTTCTTAATAAAGAAGTGCTCAAGACGTCTGACGGCACGTAGAAAATCTGAGTGCTACAGAAACGGAAGAGAATGTAGGATAAAGCTCTGTGACAGGGTGCAGATGCTGAGAAATCCCTCTAATTACAGCTTTCAGAGAGAATGCGAGATTAATATATTTCTGTTGCTCATTTTGGTGCATATGTCTGTCTTTTTTGGTCCAGCTGATGTTTTTTTTCCCCTCCAAAATGGAGCATTAGTGGCATTCGTCATGCAGGTTCATGGACACATGCTGTTGGCGCACCATCACCTGCCTTCATTAGTGGCTAATCTGGCTTGTCACAGTTTTAGCTGAGAGATGTTGCGGCATATGGCCAATTAAAAAGCGCTTTGTTGGTAATTCTGAATGAGTCCCTTTGGTAATCCTAAAGAAAAGGTGGCTGGCAGGACCAAGTGCTCACTGAGGACAGGCGGCGCTTTCAAGCGAGAGGACATATGGCTGTTTAATGACTTGCACTGTGTCACCAGAGTAATTACTGCAGTAAGAGAGGGTTCGGACCCGACTGAGTGAAGTTATGACAGGCCAGGAATGTTGGACTGCATTTCATTAGAATAGCATATGTCTATTCACCTCTCAGAAAGACCCGCTTTTTCACCCTGTAGTCTAAGGAAAGCAGGCCAGGCCATCCGAAATGGATTTTCCGACAATTAACTGTTTGGATCAGTGGTGCTGCTACCACACAAAGCTGAAATGCAGCTTGTTTATGAGGTCTGTCATGGAGTTGCATGTGTTGCATCAAAGTCTAATTCACTTACTTAGTGACAAGGCAATAAGCCAACAGTACGGAGAATATATAAAATCACAGAGGGTTATTTTATTTTGTATTTCATACCAGACACATCGGCACAGCAGGCCAGCACTCAAAGGCATGCATAGAATACACAACACAAAGAACATCAACCTTTAGAATATGAGCTGTTTTCCCAAGCTGTGGGCAGGTGGGTTTCTGGGTTTTCTTGTATGAATTCACGCGGCTCTGCTGTAAAATCATCTGCACCGTGTAGTATCTCCCATGGTGCATGAGCCACTTTTACTGCACACTGGAAAATCAGTGGTGTAGTGTACTGCTAATTCCTAGATGATGTACTAGAACTGCTGAAAAAGGAAGTGTGAATGTTGGAAAGTGCACTTTGCATAGCTGATTTGGACTTTAGACTAAAATCTTTTAGTTTTGAGTGACCTTATATCTTAACTGTATTTATTTTATTAACATAAATGACTGAACTTTCCATTTTGACTCTGCCAAAACAATCATAGCTGAAATACATCACAATACAGCATTTGTCAATGGGCGGAAGTCCAAAAGAGCATAACTGACCGCCCCCTCTCTGGGTGAGTAGGATGCAGGATACGTGAGCGCTGTGGAGTGAGAGCAGAGCATGTGATTATGCTTGGAGTGGCTTTTCAGAAAGTTGGAGCAGTCGTGTTTTCTCTCGCTCCAAAATTGCTCCAACACTGCTCCATCTTGCGAGCCAAGAGCTCCATCTTTTTGTCCACCTTTTTTTGGCTTCCTCTGTGTGACATCAGTGATGCGGCAGCGGGACTGATACAGCTTGCTCATGATGGCACCAATTGCAACAAAGTGCTGCAGATGCTGCATACAGTCTAATGTCATCCTTCTTGCTTTAAGAATAATAAAGAAGCATGTGCATTTGTTTGCCCGCTGCACTTTTCTGGCTTGGGATTGGGTAATTTTTCAAATGCTATACCTTCCAAAAAAGGCTGGATAGTACAGAATGTTGAACTAGTTTTCATTTAATAACAGCCATAAAATATATCATTCAAAAAGTAAAATGTAAAGTTTCTTGTCCTTATGACCAAGGCATAAAATAAACATTATGAGACTACATCATGTGGAGCAGTTGTGGAGTGGGGTTTCTCTGATGTTTGAGAAAACAGCAAAAATCAGAATCCCTGGTGTGAAGTGGACGAGGAGTGATTGCAGAACGCTTTGAGTGAGGAGCAGAAATTTCTGCAGCTCTACTCGACCCAGAACTCAGCCCAGTGCTGGGGGTGAGTGGAGCAGCAAATGCATCAGCGTTTCATATGACTCAAAGGACGCATGTGCTAGCCCTCACTTTTCTAGTGCTGGTAGCATGGTGTGATTTGGGAGGCCTAGCTAGAAATGGTGAAAATGAAGGGAAAACAACAACAACAACAACATAATCCATAGGACTGTTATATTGAAGTTATGTGATCCGATACTTTTGGATTGCTTGACTTTTTAAAGTAATGTAATTAAATAAAAACAAGAGGAAAATCATTTCAATGAGATTAAATGAAAACACAAGGCATGCAGAATAACTGCACTACCTTATGAAGCAAAAGTCTAGACAATAGGTGATTTAACTGTCTGTGCTTTGTACCAAAGTGAAAAGTTCAATCTGAGAGCACTCATCACGAATAATTAAAATAGAGATCATGGTAAAAAAAACAATTGTCTTCTGTGTTCTAGCTGCTAAAAGGCCTGTACTGGCTCATAAGGCTTCATAATTGCTGTGTCATGCTTGGACTAATGATTTCCATAATTGGTTGATGCTCCCTTAACTTTCAATGCTAATAGAAGCCCACAGAGAGAACAGTGAGTCAGAACATGAAAACTTAGAGAAAGCCAGTAATGACAGTTTGCATGCATTAAGATTTGGCACTCATTGTTTGAAAACTAGTGGAGTAAGAAATCATTTCTGCGAAAATGAAACAAACATTACTGCTTATGATTTTTTAGTTTCTTTTGACATTTTGGTACTTTTCTGCTCCACACAGGTGACCTAGAGCAGTACAAACTGTTAAATAATGTTAACTTTAGCTCACTTCAACATGTTGGAAAACGTTTTTGTGGTTTGTACCAAAGTGAAAATCAAATAATAGAACTAAGAGAGAGTGTACATGCAGATGAGTTTGTTGCTGTCGAATCTCTCAATGGAAGGCTGGTAATCACTCTATACTTATAATGTTTCTATAATCTGATTACTGCAGTTTTCTTCACCTGTAACAGAACCTTTGCTTTGAAAATCACACTTTATATATTATATATTTTACATTCACTGCCAAATTTAGTTTTCATTGGTGGAAAAGGTGGAAAATACAACTTTTTCATCGGTTCTAGTGCAACGTACAAGTGGGGAAAGTGGGTATTTCCAGTTTCTGACACCAGTTAAATGTGGCATTAGATGTGTTTTTACTTCAGTAACTGCAGTTTTGTGTAACATTGCTTTCATTAGGCTTGTCATGTTATGCAGCTCAGGATTTCAACATGTTTAAAAGGTAACTGAGCATGTTATATTATAGCTAACTTTAGCTTGCTAGTGTAGGCTAACTACTAATCTAAGCGTCATTCAATGAAGTGAGTTACTGTAAGGTAATTTGCCATTTCCATTTTGATTGAGTGTAAAAAGATTTGAGATAATATCACCTTTATGAAAATACAGGCTCTAGAAGAAAATACAGTCCAGTGCAAAAGTCACCCGTTATTTATTTCAAACAAAAAAATAAAAAACATTAAATACAAATTCAAAACTCTTCCCAGGATACTTCAGAGGAGTTTAGACTTTCTGAAACTAGAATTTAAAAAGTTATAAAAGATATTAAAGGAATTGGGCATCATATCAACCATGCCAGAGCTGGTAGACACCAGAACGGTCTCCATCAGATAAACAGCACTTAAAGCTTCTATCTTTGAGAGAGAGGGGAAACTCAGGCTCCACTCTTGATTTGGATCTGAAAAAGTTTCTGTCCATCCTTCCACTGTGAGTAGACGGCTCAACACTATGAGTCTGAAAAGATGGGTAGGTGTTAAGAAGCTCTCACTGAGAAAAAAATAGACTAAATAGAGGAAAATCAATAAAAAGGTCAAGAGTGGACACACTAAATACTGACAAATTGATGTTCTATGTAGTTGTTGAAGATTCTATGCAGTTGTGTATTAAATAAGTTTTCTGCTTTTTTTCTGACTCAAAATGGACATTTATTTTGGCAATTTTAACATTTTAATTAGTTTAACGTTTCAACTATTTTGAATATGATTTCGAATATAAGCAAAAACAAGCGATTCTAACATTTCAAGCATAAGATCAATGCATCTGTGCGTGTTTGTAGACTGACTGGATGTGATCCTCATACTGAACGTACGTCTGGCTTACAGCATGCTGAAGTGAACTCTTGTTCTTGTTTATTCTCAGTCGGGTTTGTTGGCACCAGGCTGCTGAAATGAAGCAGCTTCTTTTGAAGGGGCCTCAGTGGATCCTCTTAAGCTCTCTCGTCCAAGCAGCTCTGACGTTCATCAGTGTTCCACTGCACTGATTGATAATGCACCATTTGTGGTGACATGAAGACTCAGTCTTACGTGGGTGTGTGCTTTTCCACATCACTCGCCAAGTCTCTCTCTCTCAATGTCTCTTTCTCTCTCTCTCTGTTTCTCTTTCCTCTAGGTTTGGGTATTTGCCGCAGGTCATTCTTGACATTTCGTCTTTTATTTATTCGCGTTTGACCAACTGCTGAGTCAAGGTCCTGTTGCAGAATTAATTAACAGAGGCGATTTGCGCTTTTAAGATTTAATCACAGGCTGGTATTTTTATGAGAAGAGGAACATGTTGCCTAAGAGTCACAAGGTTGATTAATACATCTCTCACCCACAAATCATGTAAAGAAAAAAGCCCATTAATTCAGACATGCTTTAAATGTCATGGAAGTTAATACAGCGGTTAAATCTGAGAACACACTTAAAAAGATGGGCCTTTATCGGTTCTTTAGTAAAGCAGATGATTATATACAGAACCATGAACACTTGAAGAACCTAGTATGATTAAAGGGTTCTTTGCATCATGAAATGGTCCTTCAGACTGAGGGAGAATGTGCTGCAGATGGTTAGAACCATCTACAACACATTCTGCATCAGTCTGAAGAGCCATTCTGCTGTGCAAAGGCAACCCCTGTTTATTTGTATAACACCTTTCATGCACTGCTGTCATTCAAAGTGCTTTGCAAATGAGAAAATACAGTCATTTAAAAAGAGTAGAATCGTTTAGGAGAATAGATATTAAAAACGTGATTAAAACAAAAGATTTAAGAGAGAAAATCATTCAATTAAAAACAAATCAGGAACTAAATTAGGATAATTAAATAAAATCAGATTAAATATTTACAATAAAAATGACAAATTAAACGTTAAATGAGGATAAACAAGTGCTGTTACAGAGAAAAGCTTTAGAAACACACAATGTTTCAAGCTGAAATCCTGCACACATAGGAAGGTTTTGAGCCTGGATGTAAAAGTGTCCAGTGTCAGGGCTTTTTCTGATGCTCTCTGTCAACTGGTTCCATTTAAGAGCAGCATCATATCTAAACACTGCTTCTCCACATTTGGTCTTAACCTTAACTAGGGACTAACTAGCTAGTTCCTAATAAGTTCTGCTGAGCTCATATCGCTGAGTCAGTGGTGCTGATAGGAACCAGACGTCTGAAGAGTTTTACGCCTCTAAAAGCTTCCTTACAGAAAGTTTGTACATGGAATGGTTATGAATGTGCTGCCTGATGTCTGAGACATTGTTTTGTAATAGTTTTGACATGTTTTCGACCTAAAATGTATCTTTTAAAAAAGTGCTAACAGCAATGTAATGTAAGGGCGCTGTACAGCTCGATATTTCCCAAAGATTCAGAAGACACATGTCGGTTCACTGGTCATTTTGGATAGTGAATAAAATGGCCATATTTCTATTGTAAATATTCTGAGCCCTGCTTCTTATCACTACCACTCTAAAGAAATCTGAGTGAACCATTTCACAGGCATTCTGAATGACATTCACTGAATTATACAGAAATTTCATAAAATTGGTGGAGTTGTCCTTTAAAATTGAAGGTGTTCTTTGCTTACCTAAAGCAGTGGAAGGAGTGGTCCTTTAAGGAATTGTGTTGGTTAATAATATATGTGCAAGTGTTTTGCAGAGGTTTTACATCAACTGAAGGTTCCTTCTAGAACTGAAAGGCCAAACCAAAAACCGTCTAGCAATCTGCATATTCAAGAACCTACTAATGTAGTGGCTTTTGGTTTGGCCTTTCAGTTCACTCAAATTTCTTTAGGTAAGCAAAGAGCACCTTTAATTTTAAAGGACAATTCCACCAATTATATGCAATTTCTGCATAATTCAGTGGTTGAGAGGTACACAAAGTCATTCAGAGCGGTAGCTGCAGGCTTTCTGGTTCAAATCCCAGTCAGAGCACTGAGGTATGTTCTTACAGTTTTGGAACTACTGCAGGTTTTAGTGTCCTCATGTCTTTATCTGACCACTGTCCATGAGCTGGAAGATTAAAGTAATTCATGTTGGCAGCTAGATTATAGCCTGCATCTCCCTCCTCTCCTCCATAGCATATGTGTAAATGAGAATATATTCTCAGTCCACTTCACCTGATTAAACAGTGCAAACTTGGCTCCTGTGTGTATTTCTCTTACAGCCAGGAGTGAATTTAGGCCAGAAATGACTGGTTGTTTAAAGACAGTTTGGCTAGGAGGGATGTGTGCTATTTAGATTTCTATCAGCTGGTGTAGCTCCTCACGCTGATAAATGAGCTTAACCTGATTTCTTTACTCATTAAAGACCGGAGCCCTGTAGCTAATTACCTCGCGGACCTGCTTGAATGCTCTCTAATTAAAACGCTATCAGATTCTGAATATTACCTTCGCTTTCATGCACAAAAAAGGTTTTCAAATGATAATCAATGACAATGTTTGGGTCATAAAGCAAAAGCATAGATTAAATGATTGTATTGAGTTTTGCAAGCCAGTGAATCAGTGGGATGATTAATAATTTCCATAGCCAGTTTTGTTTATCACACAGCACTGTACAAAAGTCAGAGACCTCATTCATTTAATTTCCAGTCAAGACAACCACTAAGCACAAGTTATTCATCATCATCAGGAAGTTTTTGAACTACGATTTTGTAAAGTCTTGCTTTTTTCACTTATTTTACATTAAACAAGGAAAATATTTATAACATTTAGGAATATATTTTTAAAAATACAACAGATTTTTTCATGTACCTTTACAAGATGTATTCTAAATGTATAATTAATGTGTTCTGAATAAGTTAGTAGTCCTTTTATTTCATAAAATCAACATTATTTGGTAAAAACAGAATCTATTTGAGAAAATATGAGCATCATTATGATTCATCACATGGTCTACATATGTATATGTTTGGATAAATAAAGACATTTTGAGTTATTTATTTATTTTTTTCATCATTTATCCCTTATTTCAAGCCATTGCTTATCTCTTCTATTGGTTATAACATACATACTCTGCCTATATAGTGGACCTATATAAGATGCAAGGGTAAGTGTTTCTTTTAAAGAGGCCAGTGAGATTCAAAACGCGAAGAAGTCAACGAGAACATGTGAAAAGACAGAGATTCTGCATTTGTGCTTTGTTCCCTTCGATGTGGTGAAAATGTCACAGCACACACACTGTCAGACTGTTTCCAGGCCAGTGCAGTCAGTGAGGGATATAGTTACAGAACGGCGCATTAGAACCACAGTCCTGATTCCATTTTCACTTTTAGCAAGAATGTGCAACTGGGCTTGTCAAAATATGGCACGTGCCAAGACTGAGGAGGCTGAGAGAGATGGAGGCAGGGGGAAGGGGTGAAAGAGAGAGAGAGAGAGAGAGAGAGAGAGAGAGAGAGTGAGAGAGAGAGAGTGATTGCCCAAGCTGCTTCCTCTCAGAACTTTAATGTGGACTTGCAGTTTTCATTTTTGCCCCTGAATGCAGTGATTTGCAGCCATAATGGAGTCTGTGCAGCGGTGGCGGCGGTGGCGGCAGCCAGGGCCGGAGGAAATCAATCCTATCACGGTAATGGGGGCTGAGATGGGGCTGACGCGGCTCACTCTCACCACGCAGCCCGAGTCATCCGGAGATGGATGGTGCAAAGTAAATAGCATGCAGCGCAAGCCAGCGCAGGTTTCCAGGGATAACATCACAGCAGAGAAGCCGATAAAGCCCATAGCTGCCTCCCTTGGCGTGTTAATAGTATCCACACCTCTGAAATGTGTGAATCTGCTACGGCTTTGAAAAATGCCATGTGAGCGTACGCCTGCTGTGATGGCATTTCGTTTTCACTGTAAGCCTTACAAACAGGTTTAGAAGCTTGGTGGTGATAGGAGCAGCTTATGAGGGTCCAGGGAATTCCCTGCCACACTGTGTGGCCTGAACGGAAGGAGGGCTCACAAAAAGCTCACTAGGCAAGCATACTAAAAAGTTATAGAGCACCAGGCCATGTAAAAGTCACTCTTTTAGCCCTGAGCTATGCTTTGTTCTTTATATGACCTTTAACCCGGCTCGCGTCTTTGGTGCAGCTTGCTGTGATCTCTAACCCAGTTAGTATCCTTGGTGCAGCCATTGTTCATTTCTGATTTATTAGGCTTTACCTGCAGTCTCGGGAGTCCAATTAGTGCAGTTTACACTAGCAAACAAACTCAATGCCTGACATACAAGGATTTCGAATGCTAGCTGCTTTTCACTGAAAGCGTCCACATTGGGCTGTCTAATTAACAGATGGCCCAGCTGCTGATGTGACATTGTTCTGTGTGCTGGATGCAGAGAGCTTGTCAAAAGGAGCTGAAGAGCACTGAAAAAATGATGCACTGAATTTGCATATTGTTTCAGCGTGAACAAAATGCATTACTAACACAGTTTTCTCTTTCAGTTTCTTTACTTTTGGTCAGTAACTGTAATAGCACAAGATCTGCGTCGAGGTAATGTATGATTGATGGTATATCAAAAGCCAGAGCAGATTCTGAACATGTCTGTCAAGGCTATGTTCGTTTTAATTGGGGAAAGAAGTTCAGTAAGTCAGCGTGTCTGCAGGCATATTCAGGTTTTTAATACTTTTTAAGTTGTTTCCGAATGTAAGGTCGCTTCCACGTGCAGTGAGGGGACACAAGTATTCAGACATGTTCGTTTTTTTGTTTTTTAGTATATTTCCAGTGCATATATCCACTTCAAACTTACACACATAGTGTCTTTTGAAATTAATTGATGCAGAAGATTCAGAAGCATAAACATAGATATGTTTAAGAAAAACGACATTCATAGGGGAAAAGTATTCAGACACCACAAATCAATACCATTAGCACTTTATTGCAAAGCCAATTTTACGTGGAGAAGTCGTTAGCTTTTTGCAACATTTTGGCCCATTCTTGTTACAAGGCTCTCTCTCATGGACTATTATTTTCAATGGAATTCAGGTCATGAGATTAACTCGACCAACTACCTTCACATTTTTAATTATTTAAGTCTTGAGTTATGTTAGCTGTATGTTTGAAGAAACACCTATTTTTTCCCCTTTGTTGGCTGATAAGATTAAATTGTCATCTAATATCTCTTGTTACATTGATACATTCATGTTTCCTTCGTTGATGTGTAATGCATGATGCTCCCACCACCGTAATTCACTGTGGGTTTGGTCTTCTTGGGATCATATCATTGTAATATATCCCTGATGCCATATCAAATCTCAGAGCTGTTTCTTAGCACTTTATCAAATTTGTGACAGTATATCAAATCTAAATAAGTCTAAAATGTAGCTAAAACCCATATCACCATGTCTCTGTGTATGCTAGCTCAGCAGCAAGGAATGTGAGTTTTACAGATTATATTAGTTTTCTGTAGACTGTGTTAGCTTATTGCAGATTCCATTAGTTAATACACCCACTTGCATTCTCAACCTCATATTATTCAGTGAGTATGAGACGTGAACCTGTCTATATGCTAAAATTAAAGAGACCTAAGCTGAAATCAAACTTTATCTAAAAGTTGACAAATCATTTCTGATGCATGTTATTTTAAACAAACATTATAAATATACATTTTTAAGAAATGACATACACTGTAAACGCACATGTAAAAGACAATAAAAAATACATTAGTATATACTGGAGAAATACACAAACTGTCTAAATAAAGCAATTAGTGATACATCAAATAATAACAAATTGCTACAAACTCATGGGGGCCCCCTGGTGGTGGAATAGATCCAATGTAATTGGCCCAAAGTAATGATATCTCATTGTACTAATGTACATGAAGGTTCATTTTCTCCTGTAGTTACAATCTCCTAAATATTTGTCACAACAGTGATTTTTTTTGTGTGTGGAAATTGTACGCATTTGAATCAAGTAACTTCAATGCATAAATTTTCAGTGGGGACTTCGCCAAACGGTGCACTTTCAACAAGTTCCTCCGTTACATAACCAGCATCCTCCTTTTCTGCACTCCTCCGTCTTTGCCTTGTCAGTCGATAGCACAGTCTCGCGCTCTCCATCTCTCTACAGAGTTCATTTTGGCGATGACAAGAGCTCTGCAGGATGTCTCCTCAGTCTGGCTGTCCCATTACGCTCCATCAGCTGTTTTGTGAGGGGTCGCGACTACGGGGAGACGATCCGGATGCTCCAATCTGTCTGCCTGCTGGCCTGCTTCTCCACTCGGCACAGAGGAGTCGCTCGCACTTGTCATCATCATTCAGACGATGCAATTGTCACTTTGCCTGCGCAATACTGGCGCAAAGTGCCTGGCCAGCGCTGCTCGCCCTTGGAGCGGGACAATGAGTGCTTATTAAGTCCATCCTAGATGGGCCCTTCTGTCACCCTGCCTCATTTTAAATCTCTTTGTACGCAGCTTGTCAGCACTTTTTTCATATCATGATGCCTGATTAGCATTGGTATTGAAGGCAGAGGGGATACCATTTGAATCTCATCGCCTAAATATATGCACATTATGCGGCATGATTATTGCGGGGCAGATGATGGTGACCCACAGGGGTTAAAGTGGGCATGCGGCCTGAGCTGACCGCACTGGCTGTGTGTTGGATATTAGGTTTCTGTGTCGGTAAGGAGGAGTTATCAGTATACAGCAATGCTTCTCTTTTCAAGGACAGGCTGGCCTCATTTGTGCATTAACAAAGAAGACAAAGAACGCTAAAGCTAAGAACAGTGCAGATCTTAGAGACATATACAGTGTGATACAATTGACACAAGGACCTTGGTCTCTCTTCAACACCTAGATGAACACACTATGGCTCATTTTATTAATATCTGCTAATTTGCACTTGTTTCCAGCTGTCTTCAAACAAACGTTTCTCCTTACCACAAATCATCCAAGACATGTTTAGTGTCTGAACTTTCCTTCTTTGGTTTTGCACTGAAGCTATAAGACTAACGCAGCTCACAAGAAAGGGCAACTAGCAATTAGCTTCATGAAAAATTGCATTAGGGCTTTCACAACTACACTGCTAAAATATATTATACAATTTAAACTTACAGTCATAAAGAATTAGCCCTGTGATTGGTTCGTAATTTGAATAATAAATCCCAGGCTTATTACATGCTAAGGCTTATTATGTGGTAACTACAGGCACTTTAATGGAAAAGGCTGAGCTGTTCTTAGGTGTTAGAAGTGTGGAATAAAACTGTGGGACCACTGGTGGACCCTGGCCATTTAAGGAGATAAACAGGCTGTCCACAGGTCATTATACCACTGCATTTAGCACTCTGATGATTCTCCACAAGGAGGAGTAATTAGTACTCATGTAACGTTTGTGTTCCTCACTGAAAGGGAGGAAACCCACGCCAACACAATGAATGCCCATATGTTTGTAATTACAAATTTCAGATATGTGAAATCATGTAAAGCTTCTCTCTTCCAAGTTGTGTCTATATGAAGTAAAAGTGCACATGAAGTAGAAGGTTTTGCTTAACTAGGCCTTGACTGAACAGCTCAGCGGACAGCCCCACTAGTTACAGCATAGCTGGTCACCAGCAAAATTGGTGCTGAAAATCACTGCTGTTCAAACAAATCTTTGTATCTCCAAAATGTAGAAGAAAAAAAAACATATTTTACTTTTAATGTAAGTCAATATAACCAGACTTTTTTCCAATTCGTTTTGGGACGTTTGTATTGGTCCATTCATCGTGAAATTTATAATTAATGTAAAGGCCAACAGGGATTTTCAAATTATGTAAAAAACAGGGGCGGTGTGGTGGGTAGCGCTGTCACCTTACAGCAAGTAGGGCCTGGGTTCGATTTCCCAGCCGGGTGACCAGGGTCCTTTCTCTGTGGAGTTTGCATGTTCTCCCTGTGTCTGCGTGGGTTTCCTCTGGGTACTCCAGTTTCCCCCCACAGTCACAAAGATATGCAGTTAGGCCAATTGGCCCTAGTTAGGCCGTGTGTGTGTGTGCGTGTGTGTGTCTGTCCGACCTGCAATGTGACTGGCGACCAGTCCAGGGTGTATCCTGCCTTCCGCCTGGTGACCGCTGGGATAGGCTCCAGCACTCCCCGCAACCCAGAAGGAGAAGCGATCTTAGAAGATGTGTGTCATTTTGCATGCACATTGTGTTTTAGTGTGTTTCTCTTCTCCTGGTTCAGCAACGCTACTTCACTCAGTTTTAATAAAAACACGTTGTGCAGCTTTAACTACATATCCTGTTTGACATATAAGAGGCTAAATGGATTTTGTCAGCGTGCTTGCATGTGGGGTTATGTACAGTAGTCGTGCCTGTGCTTGCGTTTGATCTTGTGCTCTGCAGTGTATTGGCAGGGCAAAGCATGGCATGCAGTGCCAGGACTCATCAGGCAGCAGCATCAAAGTCATTCTCAGCAGCCAGGCTTTAGTAAGCTGAGAACATTACGCTGGCTGCTCATTGATGTGTTTCCCCTTTCTCCAGCAGACAGTCACTGCTCTCCTGGTGTGGTTGTTTAGAACAGGAGGGCATTCGAAGAATTCTGCGCCTGCATTCTGGGCCATCGCAGCACGATCAAACATCATAAAATGGTAGACCAAGTATCAAATGTGTACTCCCTTTATGCTTTTATAGTGCTTTTTATCAGTGGTTATTACAGCTTAGTCTTGAGGGCCCAGACATGATCACATAATGACATCTGGCATCAACCATGAGAAATTTTGAGCTTAATGTTGGTGGGAATGTAGATCTATTAGGTTGGGAAAAAACTGCGTGTGAAATTTCGAAACCAATCCAAAGTGGTCAGTGGTGCGCTCATCAACATTGGCTGATGGACAACAAGCCTGTAGAGTCTTTCATTAATAGATCATCCTTCACTCTGAATGTCAACATTGAAGTGCATATGTAGTAAATGTGATATGAAGCAAAAACATTCTTAAATTTGAATGTAACAAGGTTTTATTCAGAGTAGTTTTGGGCCATTTCTGTTGGTCCATTTATGTCCATCTACTTTCAACAGAATTTCTCTGCTTGTTCTAATGACCTGTAATTTATACTTTATATAGTACTGTGCAGGAGTTCTAGGCCCCTCAGTACATTATAACCATGCTTTTGCTGTGCTCTATACAATAACTGCAAATAAATTTCTAATTTTGAAAAAGAAATATGATATTTGTGAGCTACTTGGAAGAAGAAAATTTGGTTCCAACTTGTAATTGTAACTGTTGTATTGTAATTACATCAATCTTCATTTATTGCTGGCTTTGAAGGCTGCTTAGAGACTCTTTAATTCATTGCGAATTTATTTTTCAGTAGTCTGAGGTCGATGCAGTTCTGCCTGGGTAGTTTCAGAATGAATATATATAGTGCAGAGTGAAATTCTGGTGAGAAGAAGAAGAGGAGTTATTAAGGAATGATCTGCTGGGAGGTTCACTGTGTGCGTATTTCACTGATCATTTCAGAAATGTTTCTGGTCTTTCCCCAGCTGGAGCAAGACAAGGAGCTGCAGAGAAGCTGCAGAGAAGCAGTGGATGATTCTTTAAAGACCTACTTTTGTAAATGACAAACAAGTGTGAAGCCGTGTGAAGAAGTCCTGTTTTTCTTCCTGGATGCATGTGTCCAAGAAGCTAAGAAGCATTTAGGAACATTTATTTGTAGCAGAATGAATGAGGAGATCTATTTATCTAAATGAAATTGATGGTTTTTCAAGGAGGGGTGCTTTGCCTGCAGTGGAGAGACAGAGAGGCGCAGGCCTAGAACTGTGCGTGCGTTTGTGTGTGTATGCATGCGTGTGGTGTGTGTGGTCTGGACTGGAGAAGCTCAGTCCGCTCCGGAAACGCCTGCAGGCCTGCGAGCGCTATGATTGGTGGCCTTGTCAGAAACGGAAGCCTCAGTTCAGTCATCTGGAGAGAGCCGTGGATATTTGGCCATTTCTAATGCTGTTTTGGGCTGAGCCAATGAGAGCTGGCCATTATTGTCCTCATGACTGGAGAGTAACAGAATACCTGCAAAAGGATTACGCATTCAGAAATTTAAAAAAAGGCAGCAGTAAGCGGCTTTAGTTACAGGAAAAGAAAGAGCAATCTCATTACAGCTGCCTCCTGAAAAGATGCTGTTTTCGTGATATTTGTGGGATTAAACTTAAAGCAAAAAATGTGAAGAAAAAAATAATGGATGGTTTTCAAACACAAAATAAAGGCACAGAAAAGGCTCTTTGGAGCAATGTCAGACAAGGCAACACTCTAAAACAAGATCTTTTTTTTTTTATAAAGAGAATGGTTCTATATAGAATTTGCATGCTTAAATGGTTCTTTGCATGGTGAAGTGTTCCTTGAGTTATGGTTCTATGTAGAACCTTTTTGAATATAATTCTACCAAAAACGGTTGAACTATTTATACAGTGCCAAGTAAGAACGGAAGAACCCTGTTTGGTACTACATAGAGCCATTTTCAACACAATCTGCATCAGTCTGAAAAATCATTTGACCATGCAAAGAACCATTTTCTATAAAGAGCCACTGTCTTTAAAGAACAGGAACTTTACAGGATCTGTACACAACTAAAACTTCTAATAGATTAGCTATAATGCTAGCTAGCCATTCCAATAGCTAATCCGGCTGAAGTTTTAATATGTTTTAAAGGAATAGGATCTACTGCTTTCGCTAGATAACCTGACAGCTTTAACAACTGAAAGCACTTTCTATCCATCTTACATGCAGCCAACGCTTTTTAAGGCTTCTTGTTTCATTGGTTTAATCTTGTGGGGTCTAAGGGCATTTTCCAATTTTTGCATATTTCCTTACATTCGACTCCACAGATGCAGAAAATGTTGTAAGAGGACAATAACCATATTTCTGCACTGTATTATCACAAAGATAGAGTCGCACATATATAAACATGGAATTTGATGCAGTTTATGGGCCCCAGAGGGTTAAACACTGCATTTACTACATGTGGTATTATCTTCTGTCCATCTGACTGAAGGCTTTTCTATAATGAAAGACATAATTTGAAGCCGTACAGAACTTGAGGCTGCAGTGAACTGATGACCGCACATGACCATAGCAAAACTGCAGCAAAACATTTAGCCCATTAAGGTTGGCCCTCCTAATCTAATTCATTTGTTCATGTTTCTTTATCAGACTGAAATTTTACAAGTCATAAGTCTTGAGTCCAGATGCAAATAATTTAAGGGCAAATCTGAGTCAAGTCATAAATCATTCACCATGCAACTTCACATCTCTGCCAGTGAAAGCATTTTACTAGAACTGCATCTAAGACAAGAACCATTTGGGGATTTGTTTTTTAAGAGTGTACAATTTTTCTTTAGATTTTAACACTATCTAGCATTTCAATGAGCTCATTAGCAAATGTTCATTTGCAGAATCATTTGAACTGCATTCCTCTTATCTAGCATCGTCTATATGTCTGGGCTAATCAGTAGTGCACTTGGTTCCTATCAGTTGTTCTTCCTCATGTTCTAAGAAAGTTCTTCCTTTTGAGTCTTGCTTCTTCTCAGTGGTTCTTCCTCCTGATCTTAGAATGTTCCTCCTTTTGAGTCTTGGTTCCTCTCAGTAGTTCTTCTCCATGCTGTTAGAGAGTTCCATCTTTTGAGTGTTGGTTCCTCTCAGTGGTTCCTCCTCATGGTCTTAGAGAGTTCCTCCTTTGGAGTCTTGGTTCCACTAAGTGGTTCTTCTTCATGCTCTTAGAAAGTTCCTCCTTTTTCCACCTTGGTTCCTCTCAGTGGTTCTTCCTCATTCTCTTAGAGAGTTCCTCCTTTTGGGTCTTGGTTCCAAAAAGGTTCCTCTTCATGCTCTTAAAAGTTCTTTTGAGCCTTGGTTCCTCTCAGTTTGCTTTCATTTTATTTAAATTTACATTTAAATTTAATTGCCTGAATAAAAATAGTTAAAATTAGCCATGGAAGAACAGATGAATAGACCTACATTATCCTGATATAATCCATAAACCTGTTTCACGTCTCTTAAGTAGACAGTAATCATTATGCAGTGAACAGAAATGATTTTTTAAAAAGCATTCAGCAGAAACATTATATCATACAACCATTTAAACATAACCTACAAACATCTCTTGACAGTTCAGCACCACATGGAGACACTTCGGAGAATCTTACAGATGTACCCATACACAACAGCAGAACTGCTCAGAACACTATTAACTTATTCTTAGGACTTGAAAGAGAAGTGCTGACCCAGCACCTTCTGTAGTGATCTCCAAAGCACCATAAAGAGAGTTTTTTCTTTTTTCATGCCACTTGCCTTTGATGCGTAATACTCAGTGGGTCTGGATTTGAATACATCTGAGGCATTAGGGGCAGGAGGCACTGTAGGGAGATGCATAGAGAGAGAGAAAGAGAGAGAGAGAGAGAGAGGGAGAGAGAGAGAGAGAGAGAGAGAGAGGGAATGAATGTCCCTTATGACTTGATGGTCTGCTGGTGCCAAATGCATCTTAGCAGCTCTTTGAGTGATTGCTTTGAATGCTCATATATAGTAACTGAGTTAGTGCTGGAGACAAGGCCTTACCCTAATGGACCTGCAACATAATCTGCGTGACTCTCTACTACATAGAGAGAGAGAGAGAGAGAGAGAGAGAGAGAGAGAGAGAGAGAGAGAGAGAGAGACATGGAGAATGAATCACTAAGAGAGAGAGAAAGAGAAAGAGAGAAAAAGTCACTAGGAGAAAGATAGACAGGGCAAGAAAGAGACAAAACTAGAAAGAGAGACATAGAGAGACCAAGAAACAGAGTCACTGAGAGAGAGAGAGAGAGAGAGAGAGAGAGAGAGAGAGAGAAAGAGAGAGAGATAGATGACAAAGACAGAATATGAGAGAGAGAATGTGTGTGTGTGTGTGTGTGAGAGAGAGAGAGAGAGAGAGAGAAAGAAAGAGAGAAACAATGAGAGACAGGAGGAGAGACAGGCAAAAAAAGAAACAAGACAGAGAGAGTAAGAGGGAAAGATAATGACAGAGAGAGAAAATAAGAGAGATAAATAGAGAGAGAAAATGAGAGAGACCGAAAGAAGGAGAGACAGAAAGAGAAACAGTGACAAAGTATGTATGAGAGAGAGAGAGAGAGAGAGAGAGAGAGAGAGAGAACATATAGCAAACATAGTGTAATGTTATCAGGGATCAGTCTGACAGACACTGCCAGCACACTCACTGTATGTTAATTGATTTTTATGTACACACTCTGAAAGTGTAGATGGCCTCGGGTAAACAATAGATCACCTTTATAACTGCTGAATTAAGCTGTTTTAGATAATCCCTATACTCACTGCCCAGAGCCGGTTTCAGATTACCTATATATTTGCTAAACAAGGCCATTCGATAGCAGCAGAGAACACAATGCCTTCGGTATTTAATACAGCCATAAAATAAATAATATCACAGCCTAAAATATGCAGCGCAGAAGTCAGCCAGAATGCAGCATGCAGTGCAGAATGGCTCTATTATCAGCAGAAGACACATGTGAATGCGTTCTGCAAAACTGGCCGGGTTGCTGAACGAAGGCCTGAAGTTGAAAAGCTGCTGGATGTAGTGCTCGTTTCTCTGCCGCAGTCTGGAAGTTTCTGATCTTTTTTCGGCAGGGCCTGGACTAACTCCGAGACTTCACACTCCCACTGGGCCACGACAAGCACTACGAAACAATACCCACTGCATTAGAGAGAGAGAGAGAGAGAGAGAGAGAGAGAGAGAGAGAGAGAGAGAGAGAGAGAGAGGCATCAAAATAGAGAAAAGAGTGAGAAATATGAGAGAAAGAAAGCGAGAGAGAGAGAAAGAGAGAAAGTAGAGGCAGAGAAGACAGGGTACAAACAGAAAAGAGAAATACAAGAGAAAGATGGAGAATAGAGGGATGGAAGAGAGTAGAGGAAGAGAAGAGAGAATAGAGGGAGAGGGAAGTAACAAGAGAAAGAGGGAGAGAAAAAAAGAGAGGGTAGAGAGAGTGAAATGGATAAAGAAGGGAGGAGAGAAAATAGAGAAAGATTAAAAGTGAGAACAGAGCGAGGGAAGAGAGTAGAGAGAGTGAGAAGAGAGAATAGAGGGAGAGAGAGAATGAGAGAATTGAGGGAGAGAAAAGGAACAAGAGAAAGGAGAGAGAGAGAGAACATAGAGAAAAAGAGAGGGGAGATAGTGAGATAGAGAGAGAAGGGGAGAGAGAAAACAGATGGAGAAATAAAGAAGTGAAGTAGACTAAGAAAATGAAGGGAGAAAGAGAAGAAGCGAAGGGAAGAGAGAGAGAGAAAGAAAGGGAGGGAAAAGGAGCGAGAGAGAGGAAGAGTGAGATAGAGAGAGAAGGGGAGAGAGAAAATAGAGGGAGAGAAGGAACAAGAGAGCGAGGGAGAGAGAAAAAGAGAGGGTAGAGAGAGTGAAATGAAGGAGACTAAGAAAATGGAGGGAAAGAGAGAAGACGCGAAGGGAAAAGAGAGGGAGAAAGGGAGAAAAAAGGAGCGAGAGATAGGGAAGAGAGAGAGGAAGAGTGTGAGAAAGAGAGAGATCGAGAAGGAGTAAGAGAGCAAGAGAAAGGGGGCAGAAAAAAGAGAAAGAAAAAGACAAGGAAAGACAGAGAGAGAGTGTGAGAAAGAGCGAGAGAGTGTGAGAGAGAGAGAGAGAGAGAGAGAGAGTTAGATTATGGTGAATGGAGACTGGTCTAATTTCCGTAGAGGAATATTGGTCCACAGTTTCCTTTGCGCTCGTGGATTAGGCAGCATGCGGCTGCTGTACCCCTGCCTTCCAGCCCAGAGCGATCATCCTTCATCTCATTACTGCCCTCACTGCCCGCAGAGCCCTGCCCGTGCAGCACGGCTCATTACTAACTGGTGTAGAGACGCTGCTCCCAGATGGAACACTCAGATCACTGCTTTATGATGTCACAACAGGATTCCTGCCCTCAGAGGCTGCTGTTGTTTACAATCCAGTTGCCATGGTTACCTTTGAATGAACATGGCTTAATATAGGTGGCACGGTGGCGTGGTGGGTAACGCTGTCGCCTCACAGCGAGGGGGGCCTGGGTTCGATTCCCTGTCTGGGCGACCGGGGTCCTCTCTGGAGGAGTTTGTGGAGTTTGCATGTTCTCCCCGTGTCTGCGTGGGTTTCCTCCGGGTTCTCTGGTTTCCTCCCACAGTCCGAAGACATGCAGTCAGGTCGATTGGACATGCTACATTGCCCCTAGGTGTGAGTGTGTGAGTGACTGTCTGTGTCTGTCTGTCTGCCCTGCGATGGACTGGCGACCTGTCCAGGGTGTATCCTGCCTTCCACCCGAAGACTGCTGGGATAGGCTCCAGCACCCCCCGCGACCCTGACGGAGAAGCGGCTTAGAGGATGGATGGATGGATGGATGGATGGCTTAATATGCACAACTTCTCAAAAAATGGGAGTTCAAACATTAAATAGAAATATAAAACCAGCTTGGGTGCATGTAATTAAGGAAAAAAGAGAAGAAAACAATAATACATTTGATTATAAAACAATTAAAATATATAATTGTATAATCATTAAGAATAAAAAACAGATTTATTGTAAAAAAAATAACAAAAATATGATTTTAAATAGCAGTATATACTCAGAGAGGACAGGAGAAGGACTGTTGTACAATCAGCTACTAGTGTTGGAGGCTAGTGCGCTATACAGCAGTGTGTAATAGTAGATGAAGGCCAGAGATGGAGATGAGAGGAAGCAGGAGATATGATGACTCCTGAGGAAACCATATCTGATTTTTTTTTATAGCTTCAGTCCAGTAGATAAGGCCTCTGTGTTTTTTAACACAGTGATGGTTGGAATAAGCAAGGGGAGAGTAGACACACACACACACACATACACACGTTCATATTCATGACCTTCAGTATGCTCTTATCATATCTACAGACCTCTGAGGCTGTGCTGTCATTTTGTAGTTCTCCATTAGCATCCAGACGAGCTCTGGGCCTAAGCTGTTTACTTCTGTGGGAAAACATGGATGCCTCAATATCATGCTCTGGGGTTAACAACCCTGGTGAAATGACCAGCATAGATCAGCATGACTTCTGTGCTGGTCTGTGCTGGTCTGGTGCTGGTTTAGCTGGTCACCCACCATGTACCAACATCTAAAAGACAACATATGCTGGTTTGGTGATGGTTGGCCTAATAACTTCCATTACTGCTGACCAATGTGACAACATCCAAGGCACAAAAAATGCTGGTTTTGCTGGTGCCCAGACATGCTGGTTTGTCAGGGAAACAAATTGTAAAGCTTTCATTCAAGCTTGCACTGTAAATCAAATTAACATCGTAAGACTGGCAACCTCAACCAAGTTTTTCCTGTGCACACTAGCAAGTTTTGCCAAGTGTGGTGGTCAAGCAGGCTACAATTTGAGTAGTGGATATAATGGATTATATAACACTCTGTTGAAGTCATAGTAGTAGCCTGACTTTCACATAGCGCCTTAATGACCTATCAATTCAAAGGATCCAGTGAGATTCAAGGCAAAATGTGCAGTATTGTCTAAAAGTCAGAGACCACCTTTTATTTTTTCAGTTTCCAGTCAAACCGGCCAAGATACAAGTCAAAGATATACATTTTTCTTAAGACATTTGTGAGGAGATTAGTTACAAGAAAATCCACTTGTCAAAGGAAAATAAGTGATAAATGGACGTTTAGCAAACTGAAAAAAAATAAAATAAAAAATGAAATAGGCAAAAAAGAAGAAAATGTGCAAATCAAACAAAGAAGCTGCTTTTGTTCTCAGAACAATGGACTGACCACCCCAGAGTCCAGACCTCAACATTATTGAATGTGTTTGGGATTATTTGGATCATGAGAAGACTCATGCTCAAGACTGAACTTTAGAGGTGTGGAAAAACATCCCTGCAAATTTCCTTGAAAATCTCTAAGCAAGACTCCTGAAAAGACTGGAAGCTTTAATAAAGGCAAAGAGTGGACACACTAAAGACTTAAAAATTAGGTATAATATTTAGTTGTCGAGGGTTCTATGTAAGTTTCAGATAATTATATTTGTTCTCTTTTATTTCATAAAATAAAACTGTACTTATAATGGTTTTGACTGGAAATTAAATGAATGAAGGGTGGTTTCAGTACTTTAATCAATACTGTATAGATGACAGCAAGGAATTGGTTTTGGAACACCTCAAATTACCAAATGGTTCTGTATATAGACCACTGTATTCATTATTTGCACATGTTGAAGACAAAATGCCTGACATTGCCAGTCAGAGATGATGGGATCATTTTTGAGGCTCAATTTTGGGGCTTTTTCTCAGTCTCACTGTTCTATGATTGCAGTCTCAATGTTCTCTGATTACATTCAGCTTTTTGAGTTAGTGCGATTACACTATAAATATCACTGTTATGAGACTGAGAAATCAAAGGTGGCTTGTGTTTGTAGACAGGAACAGCACATGCTTAACACATTGCCACTATGAACTCATTTGTTCACTAGTTCAGCTTTGGCTATTTGTCACTAATTATAAGGAAGGCCCAAAAGTTCTGCAAAACAAAGAAAGAACATTGATGTTCGGCTGTTTGCAAGCATAATCTCATATCTACCTGCACCCATGCTTGCACACGTCAATCAGTGAACAAAAAGGTGCTCGATGCTCACCATTATCTGATGGAGACAAGGACTAAGCTTTTTGTGCCTGATGTTAAGCTTCCATCCCTAAACACAAAGCAAATCAATCGAATTAAAGTTCAAACTACAATTTAAATGTTGATGCTATACAGCGTAATGTCATCGATAAGGTCAAACAGCTAGTGCAACCTTTCAGGGTTAAGCAATTGGCTTTGGCTCGCATGCTGATGCGTTCAGCTGAATGTCAATGGTCTGAGTTTATGAGGCTCCGTTTTTAGGCCTGTGAGTTTAATTTCCTTTTGCCTAGATGCTACACTCAGAATGGCACAGCATTAGCATGGGCATGAGCTCATTAGGGAAGCTGAAACACACCAGCCGCATCGGCCGGGCGTTTGTGATGTAACCAAGGCTAATGGCATCTTGAAACTTTCCAAATAGCATGTTCGCTCGTCTGTGCTTGCTGACCTTTGTTATCAGGTTGCACGCACCCTCTCAGTTTCCTTAGGCGCAAATCCTCTGCAACACGACACCCACAATGCTGTGAAAACTGCATCTGACAGGGCGTACAAAATGACTTCCAGTTTATCTTCTATCTTGAATTTATACAGCTTCATTACTCTATTGCTCCTATCCATTTTCATACATTATCACTATAAAAATTATCCATCTTTAAAGGAAAGCAACCTTTAGGGCCCACAAATGGTTCTGATTGGGAACAGTACTTTTTACAAGAGCCCCACATTTCAATGAAAAGAGTGAAACTATTTCTTTTTCCTTTCAGAGGTTAAGAAGTTGCTGCAGTTTTTTAGACACTGTGTCCACTTACTGTCAACTCTATTAGACATGCCTACCTAATAGGTCCACTTTGCAGATGTAAAATCAGAGATGGTAGCTCATTTGTTGCTGCACAGTTTGTGTTGGTCACCCTCCAGTCCTTCTTCAGTGGCCACTGGACGCTGCCCACAGGATGCTGTTGGCTGGATATTTTAGTCCGGCAGTGATGTGGAGCAGTTAAAAACTTTGACACTGCAGTGCTGAAAATGATCTACCACCCAAATTATACATGCTCTGTTATTGGTCCTGTGGGGGTCTTGAACACTGCAGTTTTTAAACACCTCATTGTCAGTGCTGGACTGAGAATAGTCCACCAAACAAAAATATTCAGCCAGCAGCGTCCTGTGGGCAGTGTTCTACAACCACTGATGAAGGACTAGAGGAAGACCAACACAAACTGTGCAGCAGCAGATGAGCTATCGTCTCTAATTTTACATCTACAAAGTGGACTGACAAGCTAGGAGTGTCTAATAGAGTGGACAGTGAGTGGACACAGTGTTTAAAAACTCTAGCTGCACTGCTGTGTCTGATCCACACACACCAGCACAACATACACTAACACATCACCACCACATCAGTGCTCCTACAGTGCTGGGAATGATCCACTACCCAAATAATACCTGCTCTGTGAGGGTCCATGGGGGTCCTGACTGAAGAACAGGATAAAGGGGTGCTAACAATGTATACAGAGAAACAGATGGACTACAGTCTGTAATTGTAGAACTTCAAAGTACTCCTAAGTGCAGCTGATAAAATGGACAGTGAGCGTAGAAACAAGGAGGTGGTCATAAAGTAATGCCTGATTGGTGTATGTATAATATGTATGATCTGTCCGAACAAGATATAAAACAAACGTCTGTATGTGCTTGTGTTCCTCAGGTGGCTCATCAGGCTGGTCGTCCTCACATTGTGAGTGCTGCTGTAAGAGCCAGAAGAGCGAACGAGAAGGCGAGAGCGGGACTTCCTTTAACGAACTCTCCACATCCTGCTCTGAGACCCAGTCTGAGGCCAGTTCTCCTCAGGAGACCGTCATTGTTCGGCCCACACCACGCCAGCCTAACGTCCAGACGCTGGACCGCGTTATAAAGAAGATTCCAGCCCCGGCTTTGCAGCAGGCCGAGATGAGGCGCCGGACGGACCTGCTGAGGGCTCGCACCTCCGGCCCCCGTGACCTGCTGACCGCCAAGAGGAAAGCCAAGGAGAAGATGACCCCCGAGCAGGAACTGCAGAAGTGCATCCAGGACTTCCGACGAATCAAAATCCCTGAGCGCTTCCCAGACAGGAAGAACATGTGGCAATCTGAACTGCTGAGGAAGTATCACCTCTGAAAGCTGGGAGCGTGTGTGCATTTGATACATGAGCTGCTTAATCTGCACTCAAGATCTCACTCTGATCCGCAATCTACCGCTCTGATCTTCCAGCCAGACGCTTAATGCACTGCAAACAATGCGGTTAACCTTGACTGAATCATAACTGTTCTGCTCCGTTCTGTTACAAAGCACAATAACTCTGACGTTCACCCCTGAGCTGCGAATCAATTTCACACTGTCTAAACAAACCAGCCCTTTAAGAAACGCCACCGAATGGGTTGGACACACACTGAATAAGCACCCATCACCTGCTCTCTGCACATGCAGAACGCTGCATGAATCAGACACACCTGGCTCGACTCAGGAATTACACTACTGCTTAGAAGTTTGGAATCACGGTTTTCAGTAATATAAAACCAGTCATGCCTTTCCATGCTCCACCCACAGTACTTTTTTCATAGCATCTAGACAAGCTGTACAAGAACACTGAGCAAAAACCCCACACTGTTAACTTAAAATTATAAGGTAACTGATTATACAGATAAACCAACTTGAAGACACTGTAGTTCAACCAACTCAAACTTCTTAGATTAGTCAAGATTTCTTTTAATTATTTTGCTCTGCTTCTCAGGTGGGTAGATAATATAGAGTTAGTTTTTTTCACTCAGTTTTCCCGTAGCTTTCCATCACATAGTCCCATCAGACATTTTCTCCTCTTGGGTTCTCACTTATGGATGGCCATGGCATTGCTGGGCTTTGAACTCTTGACCTCCTGTTGGAGTGAAGACTTAATGTGTTGCACCTGAAGTTACTCAGATTTCGTGTCCGTAAATGTTTAATACAGAAAATATTTGCTATTTTAACTTTGAAAAGTAGCATGCTCACTTTTGGTATGACTGTCTAACAGTTCATCCCAACATCAGGAGATCATGAGTTTGAAGCCCAGCAAAGCCACCACTATCCATATCTGGAAGCTCAAGAGGAGAAAATGCCTGATGGGATTGGGTGATAATTCCAGAGTTCCAGATACTTGGAAAAAAACTAATTTCATATTGTTAACCTAACTGAGATGCAGAGCTAGAAAAGGAAGCAGGGAGAACCTTTGACTATACTTTTGACTATAAGTGTGTGAACCTAATCTGCAAATTTTTGTGTAAAACACCTACCTTTAGAACACACTACTAATTTCCAATGAGGTCTGTTTTGTATGCATGTGGAAGGTCACTCTGTTATCTTTGTTGTGTAATCAAAGTGACATTAGCATGGTGGTTAATATTTCCGACCTCACTAGTTTCAAATAGCTACAACAACACAGTCCAGCTTGGTAGCAAAGCATTTTAAACAGGAAACTCAGCTCTGTGTAATGATTTTTACCTACCTATGCTATTTCCTTTTAGGTTGAGTAGGATTTCTACCAACCCGTGCTGTTTCTGAACATTTGGGAGCTTTAAACAACATCATAGTAGGAGGGGATGACTAATCGTATTATTTTGAATGCAAGAAAGAAAAATAATTAATGTTGAATTATTTTTATGAAAAGTTTATTAACACAGTAATTAACTGTATGCAGGACAGTTACACAATTATACATTAGCACAACTAAGTACACAACTAAATAAAATAAAGTACAATGTACCCTTAAAAACAGTTCTTCAAGGTTTCTTTAGTGTTGGCCATGATCATATAAAGTTGTATGTAATAGTTTGGAAAACCCTGGTCAGATGATATTTTTTGTTGATTGAAGTAAAAACATCCTCCAGAGAGAACATGTAGGTTGACCAGGGGTGCCCAAACTTTTGCATATGACTGTATGTAGAACCATGACAATGAACTATTCAGTTTATTAAGCAGTAAAAATGCCATCAACACAATCAACACAAACAACACAAACAGACCAACATTAGTTGCTTGAGTGAGGCTGAAGTTGGCTTCTGAAGTGGATAAGTGCCAAACCTGATGAGGCTACATATTAAATTCTTTGACATGACTGCAGTGACCAGCTGTTACTGGTCAGTGCTTTTACTGTGTGATGAGCAGCAGACAGTAAACGTGTACAGAGCTGCAGTTTTTCTTCAGACTTGAGCGTCTGCTAATTATTGTTCCTGGTGGCACAGCGGCTACTGTTGATATAACGTTCTTCTGTCTGTTGCTTGGTAACAAAAGACTTGCTGTGTACATTGATATACATTAAGCTGATGTGGAGAACTAATATGCATTGTAAAAGATTGTTGTGCCCTCAAAATCACTCTGGAATTACACTTGGTAACAATTTATTCAGAGTGGTTCTTTGTAGATGATTAAACACCTCTTAACAGAGTGTCAGTAACACATCAACAACCTCTCAGTGAAGTAGCAGTAGTGAAGCATCTGAATTGCTTACATTTAGTAGAGGTATTATTAAAATGCCACATGAAGTAGACCTTATGTGGTACTTCCATTAATCAAAACCTAACCCTGGCCCTAATCCTAACTCTCACCCTGGCCTTAATCCTAACCCGAACCTTAAACTCAACCCAAAACCTAATCCTAACCCTCACCTGGCTCTAATCCTAAACCTAATCTCAACCTCAACCCAAAACCTGCTCCTAACTCTTACACTTGCCCTAATCCTAACTCTCACCCTTGCCCTAAGCCTAATGCTCACCCTGGCCCTAATCCTAACCCTAACTGTAACCTGAACCCAAAACCTAATCCTAGCTCTCACTCTTGCCCTAATCCTAACTCTGACCCTGGCCCTAATCCTAACTCTCACCCTGGCCCTAATCCTAGCCCTCACCCTGGCCCTAAACCTAACCCTCACCCTGTCCTTAATCCTAAACCTGAACTCAACCAAAACCTAATATAGTTAAACACCAGGTACAGAAAAGTGTCAGTGTTTCTATAACAGCTTGTTGAGGATATTCAGGTGGTTTTTATTATAGCTGTTACACGTTCAGTGTAGTTCAGCTCAGATTAACATCTATAGATATGAACTAGGACACTAAATAAAATCTACTGAATTCATCAGATTATGAACAAATTTTATTTACACAGTTATTTAGTCTCTTTAAAAACCACTGAATGTATTCACTACTGCTACATGATCAATATGTTGTTGATATGTTACTGAGAGTCTGTTGAGTGTTTATTTCATCTAAAAAAGACCACTCAAAATAGTGTCATCTTACACCTTACAATTCAGACAGAAAAATGGCCAAATTGCTTAATAGTACTATGATACACAAACATGGGTCAGTTTCAGTCACAGCCTTGTTCTGTATGGTTCTTTAAAGAACCCTTTTAAATGGCTCTATGGTCCTCTATGGTGCTCCAACTGGTCCTCAAAGACTCCCAGACTTTTCAGATTCCTTCTCCCTCATAACTTGCAACAATATGGTATATAGAAAAGTATGAACCATTTAAAGGTCCCTGAGGACTGGTTTGAGAACCACTGCTATATATAGCACCAAAAACAGTTCAGCTATTGTTGCAAGAAGTGGGCTGCACAACTTCAGTCCTGGAGGACCTGTGTCCAGCACAGTTTGGTATGTTACACACCTCATTACACTCATCTGTTAATTGCCAGGTTTAGTGGGTGTGTATGAGTAGGGTAACCTCCAAACTGTGCTGGACATCAGCCCTCCAGGACCGCAGTTGTGCAGCCCCATAGAACCTTCTTGTTTTGGAACTATTTTGTTTAGAACCCTATTTTGAGTGTGACATATGCATTTTGCTTTTTTGATTGGCATAAATGTCATTAAAAAAGATGCATACTTGTGGCTTGAGGGCCATCAGCAGCTGCTTATATAGCATATAGCAAGAACCGATGCTGTTGTTGCTTGTCCAACCTGACAACAGTCGCTATGAAAGACTGCATTTGTGGGTGGAGCATGGATGGGTGGGTAAACTGCAATGAAAGCAGTGATTCTGTTATGACGATAGTTATCTAAATTTCAAATTATGTGTAGGAAGCTACAAAATACAGTAGAGTGTCGCTAGATACGTCCATAACAGAGCTGTAGATGATTCCATAATGACCTAGAAAGCTGTACAACACTGAGAACAAACTAATAACTAATAACTAACAGTTGTACTGTTGTTAATATGACAAGTCATTCCAAGCTTTTGAATGGTAGTGTATGTGTGAATGTGGAAAAATGTAAAAGAAAACAAACAAAAAAAAATCTGGTGTTGTGTTGAACTGTACGGATTGTATTAACACGTCTCTCTTTTTTGGTGATTTCGCAAAAGAAAAAGGTAATTTAATTTAGTATGATGATGATGATGGTGATGGTGATGGTGATGTTCCCTGTTGTAGCAAGGCAACAATGCATGTTGTTTCACCGAGCCAAGTGCCATGAGACATAGAAGAATTGCCTCATATCAATTAGATCCAGTTAATTTGTGCTATACGCCCCACGTAACTCACTGACATTTAGCAGAACACATCAAATCCGATGGAACTAATGCACTCGAGAGGATCAAACAGCGCTGTTTATCATTGCTAGACTGTTCCTGTTTGTCGTTGTGAACATTTTTCGTCCGGACTGTTGTTTGTGGTGTATCTGAACCGGTTTCGATTCTGGGTATATGAAGAATCTCTTATTGTGAATGTGCAACGATTCATTAAATGAGCTGAGTTTAAAGCCTAATTCACTCACATGCCTATGATTTTGCGAGGTGCGGTAGAGGAATCTTGGTAGAAGGCACAGCTTTCACATACAGGCTTATAGAGAGAACAAGCCAGTGGCCAATTTTGCTTGTTTGTGTCAAATGAGTGAATGCAGTCTCAGCAGACTAGATAGGAGGTGCGAGGAGGTGCGTCTTCTATTTTTTCCCAAACAATGCAAGATTCTAATGCCGTCTCTGAATTTTATAGATTACGAGCTTTACTGGATCTAATACAAAACAGACAGAGTTAACTCTGCACTCTCTCTGTTTGGCGGATCTCCGGCTGATTGCAGAGGTAGGGTTTTGTAATGCAGCTTTCCATGGCTTCCAATGCGTTTGTTCTTCCCTGTTTTTTTTTTTCCAGGAAAAATGTGGGGAGAAATACATGCATCACAAGCACCATTTTTAGACATGACTATTTTTAGTCAACACATTCTGCAGTGTCGCCATATTTCTTCTGCAACTGAGAAGCTTTGGGGCTGATTCATTGCTCCAAGAGATCTAAATACATTAGGCATGGCAGGGTGATAAAGGCATATTTATAAAAGTTTAGAATCTAAAATGGCTCTGTACTACCTACAGACATACACATTATAAAAATATGGCTGCAACTTGCCTTAATCTTTTGAGAAAACTGACATTTAATTGGCAATTCCACTGATTTCTGTGCAGTTAAATGCTTCCAAAAAATCCCTCACAGAAAGTTATTACATGAAATGGTTATGAATGCACTGTCTGATGACTAAGACATCATTTTATAGTAGTTTTATGAGAAAAGTTTGGCATGCCATAATGCAAAGCATTCATAGTGGAGAGGTACACTACTAAAAAAAGTGGTTCTTCAAGGGTTCCTTCATAAAGAAAATGGTTCTATATAGAACCGCAAACATGATTAAAGGGTTCTTTGAATCATTAAAGGGTTCTTTGAATCATGAAATAGTTCTTTAGACTGATGGAGAATGTCTGTTTCTGTATGGTTCTGAATGTACAGTTCTACATAGAACCTCTTTGATAATGGTTCTATATACCATCAAACAGGGTTGCATGTAACTATATCCATCCATCCATCCATCCTCCACAGCTTATCTGAGTCCGGGTCGTGGGGACCGCAGCCTAAGTAAAGTGGCCCAGGCCTCCCTCTCCTCTGCCACCTCCTCCAGCTCTTCCGGAGGGATGGCAAGGCGTTCCCAAGACAGTCAAGAGATATAATCCCTCCAACGTGTCCTGGGTCTTCCCTGGGGTCTCCTCCCTGTCGGACATGTCTGGAACACCTCCCTGGGCCCAATCTTACCAGATGCCCGAACCACCTCAACTGGCTTCTCGCAACGTGGAGGAGCAGCGGCTCTACTCTGAGCCTCTCCCGAATCGCCGAGCTTCTCATCCTATCTCTAAGGGAGAGCCCGGCGACCCTGCGGAGAAAGCTCATTTCGGCTGCTTGTATCTGCAATCTCATTCTTTCGGTCACTACCCAAAGCTCGTGACCATAGGTGAGAGTCGGAACGTAGATTGACTGGTAAAGTGATAGCTTTGCCTTCTGGCTCAGCTCTTTCTTCACCACGATGGACTGGTATAGGGTCTGCATTACTGCGGACGCCGCGCCAATCCGCCTGTCAACCTCTCGCCTCCATCCTTCCTTCACTCGTGAACAAAATCCCAAGATATTTAAACTCCTCCACTTGGGGCAAGAATTCACTCCCTACCTGGACAGAGCATTCCACCCTTTTCCGACTGAGGACCATGGTCTCAGATTTAGAGGTGTTGATTTTCATCCCAGCCGCTTCACACTCGGCTGGCAAACTGGTCCAGAGAGAGCTGGAGGTCCCGGCCTGATGACGCCAACAAGACCACATCATCTGCAAAAAGCAGACGTGAAATCCTGAGTCCACCATACTGGAGATCCTCCGCCACTTGGCTGTTCCGAGAAATTCTGTCCACAAAAGTTGTGAACAGAATCGGTGACAACGGATAGCCCTGGCGGAGTTCAACCCTGACTGGAAACCAGTCCAACTTACTGCCGGCTATACGAACCAAGCTCCTGCTCTGTTTGTACAGGGACTGAATCGCCCGTAACAATGAGCCCCTCACCCCATACTCCCGGAGCACTCCCCACAGGATCCCCCGAGGGACACGGTCGAATGCCTTCTTGAAATCCACAAAACACATGTAGACTGGCTGGGCGAACTCCCACGCACCCTCCAGGAACCTGGTGAGGGTAAAAAGCTGGTCCTGTGTTCCATGACCTGGGTGAAACCCGCATTGTTCCTCTTGTATCTGAGATTCAACTATCAGTCGGACTCTCTTCTCCAGTACCCCTGCATAGACCTTACCAGGTAGGCTGAGAAGTGTGATCCCCGATAGTTGGAACACACCCTCCGGTCCCCTTTCTTAAAAAGTGGGACCACCACACCGGTCTGCCATTCCAGGGGGACTGCCCAGGATGTCCACGCAATGTTGCAGAGGCGTGTCAGCCAAGACAGCCCTACAACATCCAGCGCCCTCAGGAATTCCGGACGGAACTCATTCACCCCTGGTGCTCTGCCACCAAGGAGTTTTCCAACCACCTTGGTTACTTCAGCCCGAGTGATGGACGGACCCTCACTCGGATCTCCTCTAGGGAAGCATCGTTGGTAGGATTGAGAAGATCCTTTAAGTATTCCTTCCACCATCCAATGATGTCCCCAGTCGAAGTCAGCAGCCCCCCAGCCCCACTGTATACAGTGTTGGTTAGGAACCGCTTTCCTCTCCTGAGGCGCCTGACGGTTTGCCAGAACCTGCTCGGTGCCTGTCGATAGTCTTTCTCCATGGCCTCACTAAACTCCTCCCACACCCGAGTTTTTGCCTCAGCAACCACCAAAGCCGCAACCCGCTTGGCCCTTCGGTACCCATCTTTTGCCTCCAGAGTCCCACAAGCCAACCAGGCCCGATAGGACTCTTTCTTCAGCTTGACGGCTTCCTTTACCCGAGGTGTCCATCAACGGGTTCGGGGGTTGCCGTCACGACAGGCACCTATGACTTTGCAGCCACAATTCCGATCAGTTGCATCGACAATGGAGGCACGGAACAGGGCCCACTTGCACTCGATGTCACAGGCCTCCCTCGGTATGCTATCGAAGCTTTGTCGGATGTGGGAGTTGAAGATCTTTCTGGTAGGTTCCTCTGCCAGATGTTCCCAACAAACCCTCACAACTCGTTTGGGTCTGTCCGGCACTTTCCCCTGCCATCTGATCCAACTCACCAGTAGGTGGTGATCGGTTGACAGCTCCGCTCCTCTCTTCACTCGGGTGTCCAAAACACACGGTCGCAAATCCAATGACACAAATACGAAGTTGATCAATGAACTGTGGCCTAAGGTGTCCTGATACCATGTGCACTTGTGCACACCTTTGTGTTCGAACATGGTGTTTGTTATGGACAGACTGTGGCGAGCGCAGAACTCCAATAACAAAACACCACTCGGGTTCAGATCGGGGAGGCCATTCCTCCCAACCATGCCCTTCCAGGTCTCACTGTCATTGCCCAAGTGAGCATTAAAGTCACCCAGCAAGACAATGGAGTCCCTGCACGGAGCACTTTCCAGTACCCCCTCCAGGATCTCCAAGAAGGCCAGATACTCTGAACTGCTGTTCAGAGCATAAGCACAGACAACATTCAGAGCCCGTTCCCCGACCCGAAGGCGCAGGGAAATGACCCTCTCCTCCACCGGAGAAAACCCCAACGTACAGGTGCTGAGCCAGGGAGCTATGAGTAAGCCCACTCCTGCCTGACGCCTCTCACCCTGGACAACCCCAGAATGGAATAAAGTCCAAACCCTCTCTCGAGAGTCTGTTCCAGAGCCCCTGCCATGTGTTGATATGAGCCCAACTATATCTAGTTGGTATCTCTCAACCTCTTACACTAGCTCAGGCTCTTTCCCTGCCAGACTGGTAATGTTCCATGTTCCAAGAGCCAGTTTCGTGTAACAGTAGAAGAACACATTTTGGGTGCAATATAGAACCCTTTTCAAAAAGGTGCTATATAGAACCATCTACAACATTCTCTATCAGTCTGAAGAACCCTTTCATGATGCAAAGTTTTCTTTGAGTGTTCATGAAGCACCATTTTTCTTACATGTGTACATGTAGGATATTGTTAGACAAAATATTTCCAAAAGAAAATTTATTTTAGATCTTCTATTATTTTACCATCATCAGATCATCCAATAAAAATATAAAATTTTAAAGCTCAGTGGTTTGTAAAGATCCTGATTGACCAAGCAGGACAAACTACCTTTTTTGCCAAAGGTTATACATTTATACATTGTTAAGATCAGATGTAGTCATATACACTGCTCAAAAAAATAAAGGGAACACTCAAATAACACATCCTAGATCTGAATGAATGAAATATTCGCATTGAATACTTTGTTCTGTACAAAGTTGAATGTGCTGACAACAAAATCACATAAAAATCATCAATGGAAATCAAATTTATTAAACAAGGGAGGCCTGGATTTGGAGTCACACACAAAATTAAAGTGGAAAAACACACTACAGGCTGATCCAACTTGATGTAATGTCCTTAAAACAAGTCAAAATGAGGCTCAGTATTGTGTGTGGCCTCCACATGCATGTATGACCTCCCTACAATGCCTGGGCATGCTCCTGATGAGGTGGCGGGTGGTCTCCTGAGGGATCTCCTCCCAGACCTGGACTAAAGCATCCGCCAACTCCTGGACAGTCTGTGGTGCAACGTGGCTCTCACAAGGGGTCTGAGGATCTCATCTCGGTACCTAATGGCAGTCAGGCTACCTCTGGCAAGCACATGGAGGGCTGTGCGGCCCACCAAAGAAATGCAACCCCAAACCATTACTGACCCACTGCCAAACCGGTCATGCTGAAGGATGTTGCAGGCAGCAGATCGCTCTCCACGGCGTCTCCAGAAAAGTCTGTCACATGTGCTCAGTGGGAACCTGCTTTCATCTGTGAAGAGCACAGGGCACCAGTGGCGAATTTGCCAATCCTGGTGTTCTCTCGCAAATGCCAAGCATCCTGCATGGTGTTGGGCTGTGAGCACAACCCCCATCTGTGGACGTCGGGCCCTCATACCATCCTTGCACAAAGGCGGAGGTAGCGGTCCTGCTGCTGGGTTGTTGCCCTCCTACGGCCTCCTCCACATCTCCTGGTGTGGAGTGTTGCTACCTAAGTGGACAGTTTGATTTCACAGAAGTTTGATTTACTTAGAGTTATATTGTGTTGTTTAAGTGTTCCCTTTATTTTTTGAGCAGTATATATATATATATATATATATATATATATATATATATATATATATATATATATATATGTGGGTTTGTCTGGGTTTGTTATACCCTCAAGTTCAAATTGACAGACCAAAACAGATCAAATTTTGCTAGCTGAAGAACAGCAAGCTGTAATGACCCGTTTGTTTTCTAGAGTGCTCAGCAGAGCTCAGGTCTTTGTGATATTGATTCTTTTTCATTTGATTTTGTTTGTTTCACACTGCAGCAGCTAAAGTGGACTAAATTACATATGCTGTGTTTGCTTATTGGACAGACATTTTGCAGGGATGTGTCACAAACAAACCAATAACAGTGAGCCTTACTTGATATCCGTTTCTTTATGATAGGTTAACCAATCTGAATTTAAGAAATCTGGTTGCTGATGTTTGACCAAAATATGTTCATTGTATGTCTTTGTTTGTTTTGCTATTATTTTACTGCTTGTCTGCTGCCATTAACAGAATATTTGAGCATTTTTAAAGAGCGAAATGTTAAAACAGGTACATTACACAGAAGGTACAGCTCTGATGTGCACTGAGAAAAGCTTACTGTGATGTGGAATTCTCTTGTGCAATGTGATCATCACAAAGCGTGTTCCCACCAGCAGTAAACTAAAGCAGGACTCACTGGAAGCAAACCATGACCCACTATTTATGTCCATTTTAGTTCTTTGGTGTGGATCTGAGTACAAGTGGAGTGTTCACCTGTCAAGATGGACTGAATTAGATAAAAAATTTGGGTAATGGTTTATTTAGATGGTTCACTGTCGATTCTTTGTAAATGTTCAGTATATCTTTAAATAACATTCAACTAAATAGCCACTGAATGCAACTGATTGTGAAGGTAAGTCTTACTTGGATGGTCCACTGTGGATATGCAAATGCTTAGTTGGCTTTTAAGTAACATTTAACTAAATAGCCATTAAATTCAACTGAACTTCAAGTTTAGTGTGAAAGAATATATTAAATCTAACTCTAAACCTAACCCTCACCTTAACCTCAAGATAAAACCTACATCTACTCCTAACCCTAACCCTAATCTATAGGGAAGCATCTATAGGGAATCATCCAAATAAAGTGTGACCAAAATTTGATAGAGACAACCCGAACCCTTAGTTTAGCAAGGCAATAATCCAAGTGGCACAACCATCTAAGCATTGGTCCTGTCATCAGGAGATTGTGAGTTCTATCCCTGGTGATGGTACAGCCATCTGTGGCTGGGAGTCCAAGAGAGCACAATTGGCCTCACTCTGTCTGGGTGGGAAATAAAAACCCTTTGGCAAAACCAATCAAGAGACATTCAACCTGACATTTAGTAAATTCACATAGTGTAACATGAGCTGTGACCAAGCGCAGTGAACTCAAGAGGGTTTCATTGTTTATGGAAATGTGGAAATGCATTGCCCTCTCAACTACAATCGAGATTTTGATTGTTTTTGCCAATGGGTTTTTATTTCCCACCCAGACAGAGTGAGGCCAATTGTGCTCTCTTGGACTCCCAGCCACAGATGGCTGTACCATCACCAGGGATAGAACTCACAATCTCCTGATGACAGGACCAACGCTTAGATGGTTGTGCCACTTGGATTATTGAAAATGCAATAAAGCATTAGAGCAATAAAGCATTAAAGCATAAAACTAATACTATACTATACTAATGATGTGGACCCCTGGGGCCTTCATGTAGTCATGTTATCGGGCTAGTTTTATCATATGGATTAACTCTTTGTTTCCTAGTTTTGGTATCACACAGTACAGCTAATTACTCCAGCATTTTAAGCTGAAAAACTCAACATTATATAGTCAATCTAAAACTACAACCGAATTTTGTCCATATGAATAGGATTTTTGTTAGTGTTCTATAAGCTGCCAACCTCGGACAGCTGCTGTAAAAGATTGTGTTTGTGGGCGGAGCATTGATGGATCAATTAATTGAGAAACAGTGAAAAAGAAAACGTGGAATACATACATAAATACATAAGTGGAAGATTTCTAGCACCCCAAAGCTGTCACTACCCCCATAACTAAGTCTCCATCCCAACTTGAATACTAATGTTCCACCTTCAAAACCCACGTAATCAATTTTGCAGAGGGAACATTTCAAACAGCATCAGGAATCCCTGTGTATGTCTCTCCGCCCCAGACTGCACTCTTTGCATTTATACTCCATATCATGACCCCAAACGGCCAGTGTGGAAATTTTTCACGCCCATGACATATTCCCGCACGGATCGATGCTAAGAGCATGAGAGGGCTATGGAATTTGGCCTCATGAACTGCCTGCGGGTCTGAGTGGAGGATCAATAACACACATCCTCTTAAAGAAAGCCCACATGGAAGAGCATCTGACCACTTGCTCTTCTCTGTTCGCTGCCTGCCTTCAGTGGAGCTGCAAACAAGCACAAAAATGGACAAGCCAGTTTCTGACCACTGGGACAAAACATGTCTTAAGATACAACCGTTAGATATCTTTAACCCTTCAGCAGAAAATAGTGTTTCCAAATGTCAGTCAAAGGTTGGGGAGAAGTTGCCTTTTTAATTCATTTTCAAGTACATTTTTGTTTTTTTTACTAACTTTTGACAGCTAAAAACAGCTGTTGCCAATCCTTTGCATGTACAAAGTGTCTTCCTTGGTAATTATTTTAATAGTTATTAGGAAAGGATTAATGAAGCACATGTTGATAATATTATAAATAAAACTGATCAGTCTAACAAAGATACGTATTTGTATGTAAAACAATAAAAAGAGAGATCTCTCCAAACTTTTGGGCTCAAATCTTTAATGAAAGTGAAATAAGAAAACAAAAATTCTTGGCAACCCTGCATTTAGTACATTGCACTACCCTTTTCTCTCTTTGCTCTTCTCTCATTTGACCACCTGGTTCCACTACTGCCCTGTTATGTTTGTGGTCAATAAAACCACAGGGCTTGGATGAAATCCCTGGAGAAATGTTCATCTCTCTAACTGTCCTCCTCACTGTGTGTGGGGACAAAATAACCATGAGTCCTCTTCCAGTAAGGTTCACAATGGCACTAGTTGTATTAAACCTCTTAATTATCATCCTAACAGAATATATGGGCTTTTTCAGGCATGTAGCTGTTGTTTTTGCAGCCATTGCCTGGTTTATGAAGGTAATTTGGCTGCTGTGTCATCTCACAGTTGTACACCAGGGAAACAATGACCACCTAAGAGTTCCTGAACATTCAGATGGCCTTAAAAAGTGAACTAGAAATGGCAACACATCTCAGTTCCATTAGTACATATCTAATTGAATTTCTATGCAGTTCTAGGTTAGATTTTTTAGTGTACGATTGATCTAGTCTGCTACAAATTACCTTTTGTTTTCACCTTTACTAAGAGTGCTAATAATTATGGAGTTGCCTGTATTCAAACATGAACATAAACCACTTTTTAATCCTGAAGAGACTGAGAGATGAAGATTGTTAATGGGTTCTTGATATACAGTTTAGTTGGAATTTTCAGATTTTTAGGTCTAGACTTTATATTTGCTTATATATATATATATATATATATATATATATATATATATATATATATATATATATATATATGCCTTTATATTTGATCTCATAATGCTGTTGTATAGCAAATAATACATCGCAACAGACAGTCATTTCTGTAAGTCTGTTTTGGGTCTAATTAGCTGATTTGAAGTCTGGATCTCATACATTAATATGTGGTCTTGCACTGCAGAATAATAAACTGTGTGGAAAGGACTGGCCGCAGTGTTGAATATCCAGAATCAGAGATGTAAGCTGAGTGCATGCTTTACTCCAGTGAGAGACAGTTCGTTTTCCCTGAAAGAGTTTCTCTCACTGTCTTAATGATGTGGCTGTCAAAAACAATGCATCACAGGCATGACAAGTTCTACACTGGTAGAAGACAAAAAAAAGGGAATGAGTTATATAAGATATTTATTTTAGCAGCAGCTATGTCGCTGCGTCCTGGCTTTGTGGAGATCCTTGCCCATGGCAGCTCTTTTCCTCGCAATAAAACAACAAGAGCAACAACAATAACAAGCAACAGCACAGTAAAAACAGAGCACATCATTAGGGTCAGCACAGACTGACCTCTGTTGGGGGATGTGTGTGTGTGTGTGTGTTTGTGGGTTCTGGGCTGCAGCCTTTAAAGAACCAGCCAGAACACGGACAGCCAATTACATCCATTCACAACCCCAGTGCTTCCTCTGTGGCTTCACTCTGCTCTGCTTTCTCCCTCTCTCTCTCTCTCTCTCTCTCTCTCTCTCTCTCTCTCTCTCTCTCTCTCTCTCTCTCTGTCTCTGTGTCTGTCTCTCTCTCTCTCTCTCTGTCTCTGTGTCTGTCTGTCTCTCTCTCTCTCTCTCTCTCTCTCTCTCTCTCTCTCTCTCTCTCTCTCTGTCTCTGTGTCTGTCTCTCTCTCTCTCTCTCTGTCTCTGTGTCTGTCTGTCTCTCTCTCTCTCTCTCTCTCTCTCTCTCTCTCTCTGTCTCTCTTCTTCCATCTTTTTCTTTTTTCTCTCTCCTCCCCTCCTTTTTCTTTGTCAGTCTCTCTCTCCTCTTCTATCTTTGTTTCTCATGTTGTCTCTCTCCTATTTTTCTTTGACTTATGCTTCTTCTCCTTTTCTTCTCCTCTTTTTTGCTTCTCTCTCTCTCTCCTTCTTTTTCTCCCTCCCCCCCTTTTTATCTCATTCTCTGTCTCTCTCAGATTTTTCTTCTCTCTTTCTATCTTTCTTCGTCCATTTGTTTGTGCTTTTGTTATTCTCTCTCTCTTATATATATATATATATATATATATATATATATATATATATATATAGAGAGAGAGAGAGAGAGAGAGGGAGAAAAAGAGAGAGATCTTTTTTCTTTTTCACATTTTCTCTTTTCCCCATCTCTTTTTATACTTTTTCGTCTCTTTTCTTTTACTCATGCTCTCTTTCCTTCTCTTTCCTTGCTCCTTCCTTTTTTCACTCTCCTCTTCTATTTCTTCTGATCTTTTTCTCTCTCTCTCTTCCCCTGTGTTTTTTCATGCCCTTCTCTTCTTCTTTTTTCTTTTACTCATTCTTTCTGTCCCGTTTTTGTCTTCATTCTTTCTTTCTTTCTCTATCTGTTTTTGTGTATCTCATTCTCTCTGTTCCTCTTCTTTCTTTTTATTTTCTTCATTCTCTCTCTCTGTCTCCTCTATGTACTTTCTCCTTCTCTCTGCATCTCTCTCTCTCTCTCTCTCTCTCTCTCTCTCTCTCTCTCTGTTCTGTATGTATTAGAGAAACTGAGAGTCAGAGAAAGTGGGAGAAAGTTAAAAAGCCTGTCAAAAAGTAAGAGTGAGTGTGAGAGCGAGGGATTGTGTGTGTGTGTGTTTATATGAGAGAGAGAGAGAGAGAGAGAGAGAGAGAGAGAGAGAGCGGGGGGATTGTGTAAGTGTGCAGGTCAGAGGTGTATCCGGCTCTGTAGCTGTCTGTGGTGCTGACCGCAGCAGGTCTTGTGGCCCCTTGGCTGCTGCAGCCATGAGACTTCACTGACAGCTAACAGCGTCACCCCTTCAACCTCCCCCCTCCACACCCCGGGGCTCCAGCACACACTGACAGAAAACACACACACACAGTTTAATTCAATAGTAGGATGTCAAGGTAATGCCTTTGTTTTTATTGTTAGGACAGGAGGTCATACATACTGTCCCTCATGTATCACACATATGTGTAGGTGTTTATTCGTAATAATAATATGTCCCAAATATATTATATATGTGTAATACTAATGTGTCCTAAGTTTGTTATATATAAGTATATATGTAATAAATATATATGTCCCATATATTTTATTTAAATGAATGTACCTACATGTATTACAAGCTAAATTGATTGATCATTTGAAATCATAATAAATCGACCAAAAGAAATTATCCAAACTTACTTGGAATAAATAATTTCTCCAGTAACTTCTCCTAAAAGTTAAGTATGTTGTTTCCTCTACTGTAAAGTTACTTTTTTGGAGAGGTTGTTCCAAGTGTGATCCCTTGTTAGGTTCTGTATATAATAACATATCACACATGTATTTATATGCATCTATATGTAATAATTGTTTGTACCATATGTTACATAAATTATATGGCCAGAAATATGAGGACACCCTTCATAATTATTGAGTTTGGATGTTTCAACCACAACCACTGCCGTCAAGTATATAAAATCAAGCACATACCCATGCAGTCTCCACAGATCCCAGTGACTATCATAGGGTGTCACCTTTGCGAAGTCAGTTTGGGAAATTTCTGACTGCTAGATCATGTGCAATTATATGCCTTGCTACTGAAACGCTGCAAGTTCCCTTCGGCTGTCCACGATGGCTATGTCAAGCATCGGGTCGAGTGGTGTCCACATACTTTTGGCCATATAGTGTATATGTAAGTATCTACGTTCAGTAACAGCATGTCAGTATGTCCCCCATATATTATACGTAACCAACCCTAACCTTCACCTTGATAGCTAGAATGATGTTTTGTTCTGTCGGTTTTAAAATGAAACACAGAGCTTTTGCAAAATGCACTTTATGAAATTAGGAGTACTCTGCTGGCCTTTGCTTCTCTGGTGTTCCCACAAAGTTAGAACACTTTTATCCTGAAAATACATAATCCCTCCCCCTCAGTGAGCTCCTGCAGTGTTTTCTGTGTGCTTTATGTTTTCTGTGAGCTCAGCAGTGGAGACACTTACTCGCCTCTCCAGAGAGCCCCTCACTGCAGAGACACAGCACCACCAGCCAGCCCTGCAGGTCAGCCACCCCCCCCAACAACAGCACAGTCTACGGTCAGGAGGGCAGGCAAAGCAGAGAGAGGAGAAAAATCCCACCACCAATTCCATTTCCATTGCCTCATTCCATTTCTTCTCTTCCACTGCCTTTGTTTGTGATTTACACACAGGTATCCAGTTATTAGGCATATTACAATATTAAATATGGATGGTAACATTATCATGGACACAAAGAGATGCTGTTACACACACTGCAGTTTCACCAGAGATTTTTACACACACAGATTAGCACTTGCTTCACAAGCTCCCATTGTGCTGTTACAACATGATCATGCGTTGGTTCCTCTGCAGAGCTGGTAAACATTCACAGCGTGAGGGAGCAGAGCTCCTAGAACGTTTTCCTACAGCAAAATGGTTAAAATTCATGTCCAGGACAACAGGAGTAAAAACAAATGCCTGAAAGCACAGTTAACACAGAGAGTTTGGCATGCTGAGAGGCTAATCCAGGTATTTTCAGAGTTAAGATTCAAGGTTAAGGTTGAAATATTTACTAAACGCTGCAACGTTAAACTGAAAGAAAAAGCCAAAACGTTACCTGAATGTCCATTACAACCCTCAAACGTCCATGTGAAGGCTACGGCGGCATTTTGTTGCTAGCTTGATGCTAATTTAACATCAGGGAAAGCTATTAAGGTGCTAGTACGAATTAGCTTTATTGTAGCATATTTATAAAGTACAGGTGTCTACATTAAGCACTGTTATGTTATGATATGCATGGCAAGTTTCTGAATAAAAACATTGATTTTTGATATGAAACAAATAATTTAGAAGTCGAAGAAGTGACTGGTATAGCTCATGCTTTATTTTATGCTGGAGTATTTTCACATTTCACAGGGTTTCCGTGCCCTCGATCAGTTTCCCTACTCCAGTACCTGAAAACAGGCCTTCATGATAGTTATATCCAAAGTGAATATCAGTATATGAACACTGAGGAGCTTGTTTAACTGTAGCATAATTAAGAATACAATATTGTGATAACATAGAAAACCAAGATAAAAGTTAGCAAATTATCATGATATAAGATTTTAGTATTGACCCATGCTGTACACATGCTTTCGCTTGGGGAAAGATCTTCGCCATAGGTTTGTGATGAAAAATCAAATTTCATTTTGATTTTGACTCCCATCATTGAGCCAAGCTGAAGGTTTGAGGGGCTGCTGGGGGCAACTTTACTTGACCCTTTTTGCGAAATAGAAATGGCCTTCAAAATGACAGCAGGGATTCCTTCAAGCAGGGCTTAAGATAAAAAAAAACATTAAACCAGTCTGACCAGGCCAGAGATTCAGATTTATACTCACTGCAGTAGCATTTGACTGGCACCTCTCCAGAAGTGAACTGCTAATTATGAGCAATGTAGAAAATACATAATAAGTCAAAATCAAGTCAAAATCATATATATTCAGGGGAGGATTTAGTGTTTGTGGGCCTCTAGGCAAAAGACAAAAAAGAGCCCCCACATTTTTTAATTAGTGACACTGTCTATACTGTAAAAAAATCATATCTTTTCAAGTGAAATCATCCTAAATCTAGTCACTATATCTAATGTTTCTCATCTTGAGATCACTGTGAGAATATTATGAGAACATTTAACTCTTTTTTGTGAAATGTTTATTTCTATAGTGAGAAATAGTCTCACTATAATGGCAGATCATTCTGCTTGGAAATGTGCTTAAACAAGCAAAGTATGAGCCAGAATAGCAAGATAATTTGGTACCGCAGAAGTAATGAGATTACTTTTTTCTAGGAAGTAATAAGTAATGCAGTCCCGTTATAGTTTGAGAAAGGTAATTGGTAACTTGTAATGAGTTACTTTTTGAGCTATTTTCCCAACACTGTAGCGTTGTGTACAGCTGAGCCTGTGCAGGTCTCTGTTCTGACTGAAAAAAACAAAGCGGAACTGAAGCGATAAACTTTTCGCTTTCCTCCTCTTTTTGTGTTTCTCTGCTACACTTGTATAGCTTTACTTGGTTTTCCCTCTCGGCACCCAGAAAACCAGACTGAAGAACCTCCTCTCCATAGATTATTGATTGATTGCCTTGCTCATACCTGTCTTAGTTGACATAGTTGTGTCATCACATAACAACATGGAATAGTCCATTATAACCATGAGGGGTGGTGCTGGATTGAAATGAAAGCTACAATCACAAATAGCAGCAATTTTAAAGTGATATATATTTTATAAAATATGACCTAACATCAACATGTACAGTGCATCTAATGTACATTTTCATGGGTCACCTGGCTCACGAGGGCTATAAACAGTTGCTTTCCACTGCTTGGTGCAAAGACCACTGAATATACCATTTCATTCAACGTTCCATTGAGGACTGGCTGACAGGTTTTTTGGCAACACTTTAGCGAGAACAAAGGCAACATTTTGCTGGCTTTTGTCACGCACATCAAAGACTTGCTTGCGATAATTGCTTGCACTTGTGAAATAGGCACCTGTTTTATCTGCTTTCACTGAAAAGCAGTGACATATGGCGCAGAACGAGTGACATACTCTCAGCATTTTCCACCAATGGAAACTGTTTTTTTCTAAGACATCAAAAGTAATTGGTTTATTTTTGCAGTTTAAAGTGGATTTCATATTAACATGTCTAATTTGTTGCTATAGCAACAGCATCAGCATCCAATAAGATGGTACAGAATCTTTCAAGCACTAAAAGGTTGCTTCAATGACAGTCAATGATGATGCTGCAGCATTAAAGCATTACCAGCTTGACAGAGCAAGTGACAGATCAGTCAATTGGCCCAAATCTCCACCATGTAGACCTTGGGCCACTGGGACATTGTTATTTCTATTACTCTACAGGTAAGTGCAGAAAGTGGGCATTTACATAGTGACTGAAAAACATGAGGTGCACTGCACTGCCTGTTTCCAAGCAAAAACAACATAATTGTTCATGAACTCTGCTGTTAACAACTACAAAGCTAGTTAATAGTCTTATAAAGCCTTAATCAGCCTAAATAATAGTCTTGGTTCACAAAAGTGTGTACCTACACATGTATGTATGTGTATGTATCTATCTATATATCTAGAAAAATCTACAGGTGTTTCTGTCCATGCTTCCACTGTGTCAAGCCAACTCAATGCTATGGGTCTGAAAGCACGTGTAGCTGTCAAAAAGCTGCTGTTGTTCTCAGAACAATGAACTGACCACCCCAGAGTCCAGACCTCCACCTCACTGAATGTGTTTGGGATTATTTGGATTTTGAGAAGCAGAAAATGCAACCAACTTCTACTAGAGAATGGAAGCTGCTATAAAGGCAAAGACTGTACACACTAAATGCTGAAACATTTGATATTACATTTAACTGTTGATCATCCTGTGTTTAATTTTCTGTTAAATATGCTTTCTGCTTTTTTTCTTCATGCTAAAAAATGAATAATTTAAAAAAACTAAACAAAGGATAATCTTTGCTGTTTTCACAGTATTGTAGAAATATATGATGTCTTCACATATCATGTCAGGAGGTCAGGTTTGGTAAACTATGGTGGGCCAAATCAAATGCTTCATGAGTCAACACTGGCCTGCAGGCCCCACTTTTGGCAGCCCTGCTTTCTTTTCCTGATCGCATCTCAGACTACATCTCTGTTACTTGGATTGCAGATTGCAGATTTGTTTGGAATGAGTGGAGGCAGAGGGGACTGGTGCTGAGGTGCCATGTGAAGGGCTTTCCCCAGGGGTCAGAGAGGCCTCCTGCTCCGTCAGCTTTCCCCACTCTCAGTTAGCTGACTGTCTTTCCCCGCAATCGTCTGCATCTCACTACAGGAGCGGTGATTTACAGCCTGATCTGCACGGCCTCGTCATTTTCTCCCTCATTACCCAATCCTCTCTCAAGGACTGCCATGGAATGTACAGAAAGTCAATTAAGCTATTCTGACCACAGATCCCACCGGCTATAAATCACCATCCCGGGTTACTAATCAGGCCTGCCACAGAACGTAGGATTTGGGGACCCCGGCAAAGTCAGAGGTGCGAACGGAGTTGTAATTTATACAGCTCCTCTAAAAAGTATTACAGGGGAAAATGAAATATGTTGATGCATTGGAACAACACAACGTCTGGATGTAATAAGCATTCCCTCAGGTGCTGGCGCATTGTAATATTTATACGTTGATGAATTAATATCCCTCACAGTCAATAAACTGCTCAATGCTGTCACTAAACTGCCAACTTAATGATTTATGAAAAAGTGTCTGTACTGTACAGGGCCCCTGTGCCAACACCCAGAGCTGCTGCTTCTCCACCAATCCACCCACCGCTCCTCCGCTCTAGCCAAGCAAGCTCTAAATCCTCCCAAAAATATGCAAACACCTCCCTGAATCCTGGAGTGAGGACAGCAGAGGTAATTGAAAAGACATACGAGAGCTGAGGAATGGCAGGCGCTACATAACTCGCTGCTTTTCTTTCATTTTCCGTCCGACTGGGGCTTAATGCCTATCCCTTATGCTGTGTGTGTGCACAGCAGAGGGCTTGTCAGGATCAGCCCATGTGTGACACATCCATCAGTTCACAGCAAAGGCTGAGCTCTTTCCCTTTTTTTATCAGCACTTTCATCTCTGCCTGTATCTGCACCTGGGAATTGAATCTTGGAATAGCAACTTTTATCTCTGTGGTCGACTGATGATCTTCTGCGTGTGTGGGGGTGTGTGTGGTGTGAGAGGGTGGGGGACAAAATGTGCACACTGCAAAAAATTATATCTTGGCAAGTAAAATCCTCGTAGCCTCTTTCTGCAGAAATAGAAATGGACTTGGATTTTTATTTTAACGAATATCAAATATAACCTCATAAATATATATAGTGGACAGTTTGATTTTCAAAAAAATAAAGGGAACACTTAAACAACACAATATAACTCCAAGTAAATCAAACTTCTGTGAAATCAAACTGTCCACTTAGGAAGCAACACTGATTGACAATCAATTTCACAGCTGTTGTGCAAATGGAACAGACAACAGGTGGAAATTATTAGCAATTAGCAAGACACACTCAATAAAGGAGTGGTTCTGCAGGTGGGGACCACAGACAACTTCTCAGTACCTTTCTGCTTTCTGGCTGATGTTTTGGTCACTTTTGAATGTTGGTGGTGCTTTCACACTCGTGGTAGCATGAGACGGACTCTACAACCCACACAAGTGGCTCAGGTAGTGCAGCTCATCCAGGATGGCACATCAATGCGAGCTGTGGCAAGAAGGTTTGCTGTGTCTGTCAGCGTAGTGTCCAGAGGCTAGAGGCACTACCAGGAGACAGGCCAGTACACCAGAAGACGTGGAGGAGGCTGTAGGAGGGCAACAACCCAGCAGCAGGACCACTACCTCCGCCTTTGTGCAAGGAGGAACAGGAGGAGCACTGCCAGAGCCCTGCAAAATGACCTCCAGCAGGCCACAAATGTGCATGTGTCTGCACAAATGGTTAGAAACTGACTCCATGAGGATGGTATGAGGGCCCCACGTCCACGGATGGGGGTTGTGCTCACAGCCCAACACCGTGCAGGATGCTTGGCATTTGCCAGAGAACACCAGGATTGGCCAATTCGCCACTGGCGCTCTGTGCTCTTCACAGATGAAAGCAGGTTCACACTGAGCACATGTGACAGACGTGACAGAGTCTGGAGACGTCGTGGAGAGCGATCTGCTGCATGACCGGTTTGGCATTGGGTCAGTAATGGTGTGGGTGGCATTTCTGTGCTTGCCAGAGGTAGCCTGACTGCCATTAGGTACCGAGATGAGATCCTCAGACCCCTTGTGAGACCATACCCTGGTGTGGTTGGCCCTGGGTTCCTCCTAATGCAGGACAATGCTAGACCTCATGTGGCTGGAGTGTGTCAGCAGTTCCTGCAAGATGAAGGCATTGAAGCTATGGACTGGCCCGCCCATTCCCCAGACCTGAATCCGATTGAGCACATCTGGGACATCATGTCTCGCTCCATCCACCAACGTCACGTTGCACCACAGACTGTCCAGGAGTTGGGGGATGCTTTAGTCCAGATCTGGGAGGAGATCCCTCAGGAGACCATCCGCCACCTCATCAGGAGCATGCCCAGGCGTTGTACGGAGGTCATACAGGCATGTGGAGGCCACACACAATACTGAGCCTCATTTTGACTTGTTTTAAGGACATCACATCAAAGTTGAATCAGCCTGTCGTGTGTTTTTCCACTTTAATTTTGTGTGTGACTTCAAATCCAGGCCTCCATTGGTTAATAAATTTGATTTCTATTGATGATTTTTGCGTGATTTTGTTGTCAGCACATTCGACTTTGTACAGAACAAAGTATTCAATGAGAATATTTCATTCATTCAGATCTAGGATGTGTTATTTGAGTGTTCCCTTTATTTTTTTTTGAGCAGTGTATATATAAATAATATATTCTTCTCTGTTTTTATTCTGTAGATTACAACACTGATGGTTCTCTGTGTGTGAAACATTGTGACTCTGTGTTAAGCTGCTAGTGAGCAATATGGAGTGAAAGGGAAGGGTTGAGAACCCCCTGCTGTAAAGACTTCACACCTCTACGCAAACCTGGCCATGCCAATACAAAACGGACAGGACAACACAACTCCAGCTTTTTTCATATCAAAAACCATGTACAGCTGGCAAGGAAATCCAGATTGTAAATCATGCACACTTCCACATAGTCCATCACTGTTATTGAAGGAAATAATTCATAGTGCAGAAACTGAGGGACCTCTGAAACAGGCTGAAATAGCATTCTATGGCTGCTTTGAAAAACGGTTAAATCTGGTCAACACATCTAAAACAGTGCAACAATTTTCAAACAAATTTGTAAAACAAAACAAAATGAACCGGTATTGATTGGGGGACTGCATTCTCGCACCAGGGCATCAGTTGTTTTTGTCATGATTGGCCCCTCCCAGCCCTCCACGTGCTTTTGTTTTGTTGTGGTCTTGTCCATGTGATTCCTTCTTTTGTTTCTTTCCAGTCCTGCCCCCTTGTTTCTAGACTCTGCCCTTGATTGTTCTCACCTGTTGTCCACCTGTGTATTGTTAACCCTTGTTGTTTCTGTATTTAAGCCCTGTGTTTTCCTCTGTTAGTTTGCTGGTCTTTGTATTGTATTGTTTAGCGTCATTCTTCCGACCTCTGTTGTGTTTATCTTGTGTTTCTTTTTGTCATGTCTGGGCCCCATTCCATCCGTGTTGGCTCTCTGACCCTGGACCATTTTGACCCTGATCATGGATTTGCCCCTAATAAATCTTGCTTCTCTCAGTGTATGCGTCCACCTCATCGTTGCTCCCCAGCGTTACAGAAAGACTAGCCAACCAAAGATGCAGCGAGAGACCGAGACTCTGGTATGTGGTTGTTCCATTGGGACGAAACTCTGGCTGTTTTGATGCAGCCCGAGTTAATCATTTTTCAACAACACCAAGCCGAAGACAGCAAATCTCCTGGCGCTGAGGGTACATGGGCATCTCGTCATTCCTGTAGAACTGGGAAGAAAGATTCTACCTTGTGTTATGACAAGTGCCTTGGGTCTACCCTTCTTGAGCAATGCTGCAGGGAGGAGTGACCTGTAGTGCAAGACGTGGTTAGACAGAAGGAACATGCAGGGAGCCCATTCAGTGGCACTCAGATCACTCTCAAGCACCACTGCAAGCTTCCCATAGCTCAGGTGAGCCTTGGGAGCGGCCGAGAGGGTCCTGTTTATGTGTGTTACTCCAGGTTGGTGCAGCAGTCTGCTGCCTGAGTTCCTGATCGCATGGCCACACCCCGCGGCACCCTTGTTCCTGTGGCCACAACCTGTGGCACACCCGGGCCTCCGGACCCGCCACCAGTCACTGCGCTTCCAGACCCGCCGCCAGTCGTCGCACCTCCAGACCCACCGTCAGTCGCCACACCTCCGGACACACTGCTTGCCTCCGAGGACGTCACTGCAGGCCCACCTGCCTTCAAGGACATTGCTGCAGGCCCGCCTGCCTCCGAGGACATCGCAGTCCCTTTGTTCCTGCCCGTCCCGCCCTCGTCTGTGTCTGCTGCTTCCCTTGGGCCTCCTGTTCTGCCTGTGTCTGCTGCTCCCAGTGGGCCTCCTGTTCTGCCTGTGCCTGCTACTGTGTCCCCCATTTTGCCTGCTCCTTTCTGCTCTGTTCTTTGTTTGGTTTTGTTCCCTGCTGTTGTGTCTGTGTCCGTGACTGTTCCTGTTGTGGTTCATGTTCCTGTCTTTGCGTCTGTTTCTGTTGTGGTGTCTGTATACGTATTGGTTCCTGTGCCTCTGTCTATTCTGGTTCCTGTTCTGTTGTCTTTTGCCTGGTCTGTGTTGCGTTCTTGTTTTCCTCGTCCTGTTGTGCCTTCAGTCGTCCCTTGTTAGGTGTCATTTTCTGTTGTTGCTCCTCGTCCTTCCTCCCGGCCCTTGTTTCATTGTCTGTTAGCGTTTTGTCTGTTCCTGGGTCTTGTGCTGTCTCTCCTGTTTCTGTTGCAGTTTCTGTGCCTGTGCCCTTGGTTCCTGCTGTTGTTCCACATTTTCCTCCTGTGTCTACTCCGCTTTCTGTTTCTGTGCCTGTGCCCATGGTTCCTGCTGTTGTTCCGTGTTCTGCTTCTGTGTCTGCTCCATGTCCTGCCTTGTCTCCTGTCTCGTTCTCTCTGCTCCTCTTTCCTTGCCTGCCCTGTTTCCTGTGCCTGATCCTTCTTCTGTTCCTCATGTTTTGTGTCCTGTCCCTGCTGTTTTCATCCCAGCTCCTGTCCCTGTCTAGTTCTGTCTCTGGTTTTGGTTCCTTCTGTCTGTTTGGTTTTGGGGTGGTTTTTTTTAATGGGGGTGGGGGTGAGGGGAGGGGGGGCGTTTATTGTCATGATTGGCCCCTCCCAGCACTCCACAGGCTTTTGTTTTGTTGTGGTCTTGTCCATGCGATTCCTTGTTTTGTTTCTTCCCGGTCCTGCCCCCTTGTTTCTAGACTCCACCCTTGATTGTTCTCACCTGTTTTCAACCTGTGTATTGTTAACCCTTGTTGTTTCTGTATTTAAGCCCTGTGTTTTCCTCTGTTAGTTTGCTGGTCTTTGTATTGTATTGTTTAGCGTCATTCTTCCGACCTCTGTTGTGTTTATCTTGTGTTTCTTTTTGTCATGTCTGGCCCCCATTCCATCCTTGTTGGCTCTCTGACCCTGGACCATTTTGACCCTGATCATGGATTTGCCCCTAATAAATCTCGCTTCTCTCACCATATGCGTCCGCCTCATCATCGCTCCCCAGCGTTACAGTCTTAACAAAACAGTTAACAAACTTTTTAAAATAAAATATGTATGTTGTATCTCTGTGTTTGTTGTTTTTCCGTTTTTGAATTTGAAAAGGCCTGCTGCTCGTTACATAGTGTATACATTTTATGATGAATGGACTAAAAGAAAACAAAATATCTTGGAAAAACATTTGGTTCCATTGACTTGCATTAAAATAAGGTTTGTTTTTTCCTTCTCCTACTACAAGAGATGCAAGGTGCTAAAATGTCTAAATATGAGACTATTGAATATACCCATTTTATGAGTATTATATATTTATTTTATTACTAAATGTGGCTTTGTCATTTTATCTCGATACATTGTTAAAAAAAATAAATTATCTACCAGTAGAAGAAGACCCATTATTAACTACTTGTTATTTATGTATGAATAAAGTGTTTGTTCACTGCCAGTTATTACTTTGAAACCGACTAAGTACTTGGTAGTAAGTAATTGAGAACAGAGTAATTGTTAGTAACAAAGTAACAAAGTAACAGTAATTGTTAACAGAGAGTTTAGCTTGTTATTAGTTCATGGCTCAATGACTCATTATCTGCTGTATATTATGCTGTCAATGAAATGATAAATGAATTTACTCAACTAGAACTAATTACTACACGTGTTAGTGCTGTTAATTGTTACTGCTGATTAATCTGCTGATTTATTGTTGCATTTTCTCCACTGTGCAATGAATGGAACACAGTCTGTAAGCTTTACTGGACATTTGCCTTCACCTCCTCAGATTCAGCCGCCTCACTGCTCAGAGATATTTTTACATGCTCACTAGAAACGACTTCAAATAACTTCATTAAGTACTACTATTTTATGTGTCCAACCACGTAAAGCAAGCATCTTCATCACATACACTACACTACACATACAATACACATAAACTACAAATTCCTGACTAAGAGCAGCTAATAGACATTTCACTGTGAATCACTGTATGAACATCGTTGATCCTCTCAGTGTGGGGTCTGAGCTGAATGTGAATAGAAGATATCACATGGCATTTCAGAGATAATAGGTGTGGTACTCTCTTAAAATAGCCTCTCATCTTCATTATGTGGATACACTAGTTGAGCCTAAGTGAGAGCATCAGTTTGCTGCTTCAAGGATGTAGCTTTAGAATGAGATACGCACAAATGAACAGTATTTGTCAGACTATTATCTGAAATTGCATCGGTTCTTTTTAAAGCATTGCCATGGAAACCCACTCTTTAAAGCCTAAACAACCTTTAACTGGATCAGATGTGAAAGTGTGAAGTCAAACTAAAGCCTTCTTTGACACATTGTTTGGTTTCATTCATGAGATTTTGAACAAATGCTAATTGATTGTTTATTTTCCAATTTACTGAAGACGACAAATAAATATCTGTAAGTAGTTCAGTCTTAATGGTGACTTGATATACAATCAAATTAAATTGCTATTTAAATTACAAGTAAAATACAAACAAAATAAAACGTGCCCACTTAAAAGAAGCAGCAATAAAAAAAAAGTTGAATTTCACAGACTGTCAAATTCACAGGCAGTCCATCGTCCGTTACCACTGGATTAACAATAAAACCAAAAGGGGTCCACTGGAAAAGCCACGCAGAGTCCGAGAGTCCGCCTCGAGTTGGAGAGGCTCGTCGTCTCGCCTCCGCGGGCAGGCTCCAGCTACTCCGCAGCACTGTGGGCAGACAATTAAACGGCCTCAGTCACAGCCGCACACCGCCGGAGAAACGTCGCGCACTCGCGCAGGCGAACTTATCGTTAATGCGCGCTGAACCGAATCCGAGCTCCGTACCCGGGAGCCTGCCTGCGGAAGCCCGACCACGCCCAGCCTCTTCAGCCTGCGTTGATCTGAACTTCGCGTCAGCTTCTCCGAGTCGTCTTACTGTCGCAGCTTGCCTCGCACCAATAAGCACACTATGGGAGAAAGACAGCTCCTCAGTGGCAGACATACACTCTCTCACACACACACACACACACACACACACACACACACACACACCTATACAGACAGACACACACACACACACACACACACACACACACACACACACACACACACACACACTCACACACACTCAGACACACACACACACACACACACTCACACACACACACACTCAGACACACACACACACACATACAGACAGACACACACACACACACTCACACACACTCACACACACACTCTCACACACACAGACAGACACACACAGACAGACAGACACACACACACACACACACACACACAACCACACACACACACAGACAGACACACACACACACACAACCACACACACACACACACACACACACACACACACACACACAGACAGACACACACACACTGTAGTCAGGCAGAGGCAGAGGGGATAGGCAGAGGCAGAGGAGATAGTCAGGCAGAGGCAGAGGAGATAGTCAGGCAGAGGCAGAGGGAATAGTCAGGCAGAGGCAGAGGGGATAGTCAGGCAGAGGCAGAGGAGATAGTCAGGCAGAGGCAGAGGGGATAGTCAGGCAGAGGCAGAGGAGATAGTCAGGCAGAGTGGATAGTCAGGCAGAGGCAGAGGGGATAGTCAGGCGGAGGCAGAGGGGATAGTCAGCTGGCTGTAATGATCAGCTCAGGCGATTACAGGCCCACAGTTACAAGGACACAGTGTCACAACAAACCCACTGCAAAGTGTCCACAAACTCAAAACCCAATTAAACACACCGTACACAAACACAAAAAACAGTATTGGGTCAATAAATCACAATAACACAGCAAAGAGATGTTCCACTTTTGACGTAAGTAATGTGTATTTCACAACTTAGTAAATGATTATCAGTTAATGAGGCGTTACTATGGTGTCCACCGTATTTCTAGATCAAATTGCTCTTTTGAACTGATTCTTTTCAGAGACTTGGTCAAACTGATTCAGAAGTGCAGCTGAACTTTGCAGCTGTATTTTAGAGGCCGTGGGCTATAGATCAGACAGAACCAACAAAAGTCAGTAAATTAGGAGGGAAGCCTCATCCTATTCAGATGCAGCCTGAGACTCTGAGCTGAGTTGGACTCGCCATAGCTGAGTGGAGTGGGTTTCTGCCATATTTAACACTGAAAACGAGTCGAAAAATTCCAAAGAGCCACTGTGACCTTAGGAAGGCACTCAGACTGATTGGAGAAATATGCAGACATGAAATAAAGCAAAGGATGTTCCCGTCTTTTCTGTAACTTTGCTCAGTTCTAGGTTATGTTGGTATCAGTTCTGTTAGTATCTCTGTTAGTATCAGCTCTGGCTTAAACTTAACGTGCAGACTTTCAGGCAACACATGTTTAAACATTGTATGTTAAAGTGTTACAGTAAGTTATAAATTCAATATTTGAGCTGTCTGTGAATATTATTGGCTTTCCAGCGCTAAAGGAGGAGCTTTAAATATAGTAACTAAATCTAAGATGTTTTCACCTGCCATCCTTTTTTCAGCATGTGAGCCTGTGAGCCTGTGAGCCTGTGAGCCTGTGAGTGTGTGAGTGTATGTTGGTGTCTCAGGGTTTTATTTTAACTTATTTTTACACGGTTCTCATAATTAATTAGCGTAACCTATTTATGCTGCGTGCTGTAATTTGCCGCACTGGAAGCCGTGATCTGTCATCAGCCTGTCGTTTATGTCTGGCCTGGTCACTGTGAGTCATATTATGTTTTAGCATTAGTGTACTAGTGGCTAACGCTGGGCTGGTGGAGGGACGGCTGGAGAGCAGAAATGTTTTGGCGTCAATAGTTTGGCCATAAATAGAGCTCTGACTTCTCATCGCTTCGAGAAGTCCTGAATTTGTCCACTGGGCTTTGAAACTAACACTGTAAAAACATGGAACAGGGTAGAGGTTTCTTTGAAGTGTTTATGAAATTTGGATGAGCAGTTTTGTTTTGTTTATCCAAACTGTTTTTTTTTTCACCGTGTTTCTTTCTGAACTTAAGTGCTTTTGACCAGATGAAGTATAATTTTTATATGTGGATCTACCAACTTACATTTACGGCATTTGGCTGACGCTCTTATCCAGAGCGACTTACAATTTGATCATTTTACACAGGTAGGCCAAGGCGGTGTTAGGAGTCTTGCCCAAGGACTCTTATTGGTTTAGTGTAGGGTGCTTGCCTAGGTGGGGATTGAACCCCAGTCTACAGTGTAGAAGGCAGAGGTGCCTTGAGTGACTCTTTACCATAATTATGTCTATTGTGTTCAAACGAATGATTAAACATTCCATTTTGGCACTACTAATACAATAATAATGGCTCTCAAACTTTACCAAACATTTCAATAAGGACTGTTTCAGTAGTGACCGCTTTGGCAGTAACTCACCAAAAAATGTAATTGTAGAAAATGTGTTTTGGTAGTAATAAACATCACGCCTACACGCTGTTTTTCAGACTTTGGGTCACATTTATTTGAAAACAGTGGGATCATGTGGCCATGAGGGACAGGGATGCAGTCTCACTTCCTGCTATAAAATGCAGGGGTGTGGCTAAAATAAGGCTCCACCTACAGGCTGAAGCTCTTTGTGTTTCTGTAGTGACAGGAACTCATGGAACACCTTTTTTTGACAAAACTTTTTTTTATTTAAAAAAAAAAAACAAATGATGAATATGAACCTTTAAATATAGAAGAAATAAAAACTTCAAAAATATCATTAAACAACTCTTATTAAAATGATTATTTGTATCATTAAAAGTATTATAAAGTTTAAATTTAGGGGTTTGGGTTTGGGACAGACACCTCCCAATAGAAAGTATCCTATAAAATGATTCTGTATATATTTTGCTTATTACTACCTCAGTTAATGTCTTGAGTGTAAACGGATCATAACACTAAGCTTTTTATTTCCCCCCCAATATATTAAACTCAGTAAGTGAAATAAGTGAGAACTGGTTGAGAATGTATTAACTTATTTTCACTTAGAACATCAGCGTGATTTAACCCCTTAAAATCTCAGACTTATTACATACTACGGCTTATTATTCAGTAACTACAGGGATTTCAGTGCAAACTGGCTGAGCTATTCTTAGCTTATAGAAGTATGTAATAAAACTGGCCATTTAATGGGTTAACTGGGGGTGCTCAAACTTTTGCATGTGTCAGTATATCGCTGCATGTAACAGACCTAAAGCATTAACAACTTAGCAGGTGTTCTGTTATTGCCTCCTGAGGCTATTTTTAGCCTCTGGATTAGTTGAAATCCTATAGCCCAGCTGCATAATCACTGCCTAGGAATTTAATCTAGTTCAAGTCAGAAGCTTCTCGATTGGAAAAGTTTTTTAAAAAAATCATCCTTTGAGGTTTTCATTTTTGGCCAACGAGCTGTGTGTGTGTTTCCAGAATGGTTTCACACTGGAGCTACTGCAGTGCCCCTGCTGAGATCGGAGATGCATGCTGAAATTAGACCCCGAGGTGCAATTGTTGTTTTTTTTATTTCTTTTTTTTCCTTCCTTTTTTAGAAATCTCCCCTCAATTAGTTTTGGAGAGCGTTTTCCATGCTGCCCTTTTCGGAGTGTTGGGAGATAAGGGCCAGACTTGGTCACAATTTCTTTCCATGCTTCTGAGAAAGGAGCCTTTGGGAGAAATCGGAATGCTGCAGCATGGGTTGAGGGAGTTGTTGGCACCCTGGAGGAGAGAAGTAATCTTTGTGTGCAAATGGAGCACTTCATTTGACTGCGAGGCTATCGAGTGACTCAGGTTTAATTAAATAAATCCCTCATAAGGGTCACATGACACATCAACTCTCAGTTTGTATCATTCACAGCCACGTGAAGGGAATGCTGCTAATTTGGTGACGGCTCTTCCCTACACGTTCAGCATTCTAATTTGACCATTTTGTTTCAAAGGTAAATGTTGTTATTGACAGCTGAAAGCTGAACTGAGGCTGGAACGTATTGCGTAATTGAATCCCCTGGTGTCTAAGGCCTCAGGTTTCTTTAGACAGCACCATATGGCTTCATTAATTGCAATATATGTGATGTGCACATCACTTCAACAGTACAACGCACAGTAAGCAATCTGGCTATTATTGGAATATGTACTGCATCGGTAGGACAGAAACAAATGCTACCAATGCTGTTTTCTGCGTCAGACTTCTGTGTTTTCCCCAAAAAAGGAGCACTGATATTTATGCTGGCAGACCAAGGTACATCTCAGTACCTTTAGTCTTTAGTATTTAGAATATAATATAACCATAATCCATTGAAATTATATTTTGTAAGATGTGTTGACTGCACACTCCCCGTCTCATCTCCAGACGTTTCATTTTACTGTTCTGGTTTAAAACATTTGTTTATGAAGTGATAAAAAATATGTACTTTTAACCTGGAAAAACTTTTTAAGGTTCACAACTGGACCTAAAAACCACTGTTGTACCTTTGAGGGAACGTTTACATTATTTGTACCTTGATGAACGAAAAATGTACCTGCACAGAACCTTTATTTCTAACAGTGTCTATACCCACCACTGAATTGTTCACAGTGGTGGTGATAGGAACCAGATGTCTGAAGAGTTTAATACCTCTTAAAGCTTCCTCACAAAATGGTATTACATGAAATTGTTTCACAAATCTGCTGCCTGATGCCTGAAGCGTTGTTTTATGACAGCTCTGAATTAAGCTTTTGACCTAAATTGTATTTTTAATACATTCATGGCAGCAAAAAGTTCGCAAAGTGTTGTAAGGCAAAATATCACTCAAAGAAAACCTGTTTTACCATCATCAATAATACATAAACAGTCAGAATATACGTCTAGGTTCTCTGGTCATTTTGGATAGTAAATGAAATGCTTATATTTGCTGTGACCCCTGGTTCCTATCACCACCACTGTGAAGAATGTCGGTAAGTTTCTCTACAGCCATTTCACATCAACCTGATTCTAGGCTGTAGCAGTGAAATTCTGGAGTGATGGAGCTCCATCCAGTACCTTTGGGATGAGTTAACGGGGTGTTTGTGATCCAGAACTAATCATCTAACATAAGAAACAGACCTCACTAATATTTCTGTGACTGGATGCAATCTAATCCTCACAGCAAGTTCCAACACTACTGTGTAAAGACTTTTCAGAAGAGTAGAAGCTGTTACTGCAGCAAAAGGTGAGAAGCATCTTATAAATACCCTTGAACTGGGACAAAACGCTGGATGAGCAGGTGTCTATAGACCTCTGGACATATAGTAACACTGAGGAATGTGATGTTTATGGGTGGTGACCAGGTGAAATGCTTTATGTTTCTGACGTGGTGGGGTATCAGTAGGCTCTCATTAATCTTTATTGCTGTGAGTGTCAGGGGGATGAGCAGGAAAGTAAATTGCTCTTCCTTCTTCCTGGTGAGTTTCATTTAGTGCCCTGATGTGAGTTATTATCTACTTATCACCAAAAGAAAAAGCTTCAGAAACAGATGATGTTTACCTCCTAGACTGCGTGGCAGGGCTCATTTGTCACGTGCCTGTGCTCTTCTTCAGATGTGTTTTACCTGCTTCAGTCCTTTAAAAGAGAGGGGGCTAAACACACCACACAGGCCTCAGCCTGTGACTGTTATATCAGATTTAGAACCTCTGATGATGTTTATATCTGGTTGTTTCATGTTGTGATGTGGCAGCAGCAAACGTAGTCGAAAACCAGTCCAAGAGTCGGTACACTGATCCAGCAACACCGGCAGAAGTACAGAGGGGCAAAGACAAAGAAGCAAAAAACAGATAATCAAAGGTCAAACAGGGCAACAAGGCAGTCATAACAAACACTCGGTATAATCTCATAGATGTAATACTTCACAATATACCTGAACTAAGCCCAGGCTTAAATACAAAACTAGACCAGTCACATGACACACAGGTGATTCACATTAAAATTCAGGAGACCGTGAACGCTTATAGGTGCATGATTGTGAGTCCAGTCACATGATCTTGCAGAGACTCCTGGGAAATGGAGTCTGAATGGGAGTTAACCAGATGTGTGACAGTACACCCCCCCCACCCAAAAAAAGTGCAGGTGAACCAATGAAAGTGTGGCACCAGGATGACCACCATTCCCACCATTAGACCCCGGAACAAAACATGAACCTAAGCTGCCGAGGCGCTGAGAACTCATATCCACCATACCAGGAGGCCATAGACGGGCAGGCATAGAGCAGGTAAGCCTCCTACTTGGACGACCTCTGGGATGTGGCACAGGCTTGTTGGGATGCGTACTGTGGAAATCAAGGATCCAACACATTCGCAGCAGGCACCAAAGACTGCTCCTTGGGTCCATAGCCTTCCCAGTCCACCAGGTACTGCAGCTTCCTGCAATGTCTCCGTGAGTCCAGCAGCCTTTGGACAGTGTAGATAGGAGCTCCATCTATCTCCACCCGTGGTGGGGGCGCAACATCTGACACCTCCTCATTCAAAGGTCCTGTAACAACTGGTTTGAAGAGAGAGACATGGAATGAGCATGATGTTCTAAAACGAGGAGGTAAGTCTAACCTATAGGTTACATCATTAATACGTTTAGCAATTTTAAAAGGTCCAATATATTTAGGCATGAGTTTACGGCACCTCCCCTTCTTTCGACAGAAATCCTTAGTTGACAGTCACACACGGTCCCCAGGATTGTAAACATGTGTTGGACCCCTGTGCTAATCCGCCAAATGAGGTTTGTACCCTAAAATACACTGAAACTGAATTAAATTCATAGTAGAGCAAATGAGTAAATTTTGGGCCATTTCTGCCCAGGCCAGATACCGTGACCAGTCAGAAGGATTGTCATGGCAGTACAGTATCAAGAACTTCCCTAATTCTTGGTTAGTCATTTCACATTGTCCATTAGACTGTGGATGATAGCCAGATGTTCGACTAACCCCAGATGTTCAAAAAAAGCAGTACATACTTGGAATGTAAACTGGGGACCCCTATCAGATACGACATCCTCTGGAATTCCAAAGTACCTGAATACATGATGAAATAATGCCTCTGCTGTCTGAAACACACTTGGGAGAGCAGAAAATGTCACAAAATGTACACCTCTAGAGAATCTATGATAGTCACAATAGTATTAAACCCTTGTGAACTTGGTAAATCCATAACAAAGTCTATGGCGATGTGAGACCTTCTCTGGGGCACTGGCAAGGGTATTAAGTTGCCTGCTGGTAAGACCTTGAGTGTCTTGCACTGAACATACTGAACATGAAGAGAAAGGAATGAATATCTCGAACCATTGATTCCCACCAATATCTGTTATTTAGGAGTTTAAATGTACGTGTCTTGCCAGGATGACTGAAGGAGAGAGAGGAGTGAGCCCAGTTGATCAGCTGAGCTCGAAACCATTCTGGTACATACAGTTTATCTGCTGGACAATGAGGATCGCTTGCCTATGGCGTAACCCACCATCCTTCTTTTTGATAAAGAAAAAGCTGGAAGCCATTGGTGACATGGAAGGCCAGTTAAAACCTTGGTCTAAAGCCTCTTGGATGTAGACATCCAGAGCCTTTTGTTCCTCCTGAGTTAGAGGGCAAACATGGGCTTTGGGAAGTACAAGATCTGCCTTGAGCTCAATAGCACGGTCATAAGGTCTATGAGGAGGTAACTTGGTGGCGTTGTGTTTGTTGAATACTTCTACTAGATCTGAATATTCTGATGGGACTTCAAAAACTGAATCTGATTCAGAACTTTCTATGGTTGTGGAACTTACATTTATGTCTGGAGTGTCAATAGAGTTCTGCATACAATATGGAGACCAGTGGGTGATAGTGCATTCTGAACAGGAAATGGTTGGATTGTGTCTGTCTAACCAGGAAAGTTCTAAGATGATATCAAATTCAGAGTGATGAAGTACTAGAAAATACAGTTACTCATAATGGATAGCACTGGCCTATAGGACTATCGGAATGGTGGCACATGAGATGGTTCCATGACCAACGGGTTCTCCATCCAGAGCTGAAATCTTTAAATCCTTCTGTAGGGTCTGGACAGGAATCTGGAGTTCCTTCACTAGTTGGTCATGGATGAAATTTCCCTCGGCTCCGGAATCTATCAGGGCTGAAACAAAAAGAGATTGTGATCGGCAGGATATCTGAACAGATAAAATCATAGATCTAGAAACCAACCCCTTTATGGGAACACTCACCACATTAGCGGAGTAAATGCCATGTGCTTTCCAGGGGTTGGCGCCTTATGTTTATGGGATCTGCTGGGACAGTCCCTAAGCTGATGTTCCGTTTGGCCACAGTAAAAACATAGGTGATGAAGCAGCCTACGTTGTCTTTCTTCTTGAGAGAGCCCAATGGAATCACAGAGCATGGGTTCTAGGACTTCTTCTAATTCCTTGTGCACTTTGAACGGAGTAATGGGATTTCTTGAGGTTATTTCATTTTTTTTTCCTTGGGAATTGAGCAGATGATCTAGCTTTATGGCTAAAGAGATAAGCTGATCCAATGAAAGTTCATCATCTCTACTGGCCAGTTCATGTAATATTTTCATGTTGAGCCCTTGACGAAACATTACTTGTAGCGCTGCCTCATTCCATCCGTTACTAGCCGCTAAAATATGGAATTCAAGAGAATAATCAACCACTAAGTGTTTACCCTGACATAGCTGAGAAAGCAGATCTCCACTAATTTTCCCTTCGTAGGAATGGTCAAAGACTAACTTAAAGACTAATTTTATAAATTGACTGTAGGTCAGATGATGCAAACTCCTCCAACAAGCTGTAGCCCATTCTAAGGCTTTATCTGCTAATTGGGAGATAAAAGAAATCTTTCCCTGATCAGTGCTAGCATGAGAATTATCAAAAAACACTGCACACTGCAGTAGAAAGCCACAACATTGGTCTGGGTTTCCTCCAAACTTGTCAGGCTTACTAACCAGAAAAATGGATGGTGAAGCCACAGCAGCGGGGATAGGTGCAGGGCTGGCGGTCAGTTCCACAATACTCGTGTATTGCAGTTGGTCAGTCAGTCCTTTCACATTAGTCGCAAGCTGAGGCAACTGCACTTGCTGTTCCGCTTGCTGGTGGGCTAAGGACTCTAAGGGCTGAGTCACTCCAGACAGAACATGTTGGTGTCAGCCGAGCAGCTGTCCCTGCTTGGTGAGAGCTTTGTGTAACATTTCCGGATGTGCCGTCTGCATGGAGGCGAAGTATTCTGTGACACGGCAGCAGAACTCCTTCTGAACTCCTTCTGATCCTTTAATACAAAATCAGGAAACAGGCAAACATGTAGTCGAAAACCAGTCCAAGAGTCAATACGCTGATCCAGCAATACAGGTGGAAGTACAGAGGGGCAAAGACAAAGAAGCAAAAAATGGGTAATCTAGGCAAAGGTCAAACAAGGCAAGAAGGCAATCATAAAACACTCGGTATGATCTCATAGATGCAATACTTCACAATATACCTGAACTAAGCCCAGGCTTAAATACTAAACTAGACCAGTCATATGACAAAACACACAGGTGAGTCACTTTAAAATTCAGGAGTCCCCTTCTACAAGCTGAATGGACATCAACTGAGTGGGCCCAGCTCACCTGAACAGCCTCGGCTTCAGCTTTTTGGAGGCCCTAAGCTAGATTTTTTCATGCGATATACTGACAATAGAGCCCCTTGGAAGGTGGCCTACTGAGAGGCTAATTAGCGGTGGTTTAGCTTAGAGTCACCCTCTGTTTGCTTTTATCACAGCAAAACAAACTGTAGACAAGCTGTGCAGTCGGGTGAGAGGTAAACTACCCAGCATACACCACGCATCTCTGGTTTATTCTGTATTTTTGTCAACAGCACGTTTATGAGATTTAAGCAATATACTAAAATAAATGAGTTCTCTAGCCACTCTGCACCGAAACTACTACAGCCCAACTACAAAAATACTGTTTCACAGAAATATACTCACAGCGAATCTGCATTTTTAACATTGATGAACATAGCCAGTCACAGATAATCAGCCTCCTCTAACAGATGCTTCTCTGCAGCCTATTGATATTAATAGAACTAACAACAGTATCCATCTCATTTATAAGCTCCCAGATGGAATGTAACAGCTGGTTTTGATCACTCCATCTTTCTGCTACTACTCATTTTTAATAATTGTTTCAAATGTTAATATCACTCTGTAATGTTCTGTGTATAATAGGTTTAATAATATATTTTACAGCACATGTCTGCTTGACCTGCATAGCATTCATGTCCACACATCCAATATATACATCTCCTGAGCTCCTTTCACATTGGCTGTTTTTTAGCTTTATTCTAGATTCTACTTATTGTATTTTATTAGATTTTTCCTCTAGTTTAGTACTATTTAATACTAATAATAATACTAATATTAGTCTGGGTGTTGTCTGGTCTTGGTCTAGTCTGGTCTGGTCTGTTCAGTCTGTTACTTGTCATACATGTGTGCCCTCACTAGGACAAATTCCTTTTATGTGTAACATACTTGGCAAAATAAACTGATTTTGATTCTGTTTCTGATTTTGTTTATATAGTGCCTTTCACAATCACACTGTTGCTTTACATGATGGAGTTTAATGGAGTTCAGTAATCATAACAAATAAAGAACCATTATGAGGTGGAGCAGGGACAGAAGTACAGTCTTGAAGAGACCAGGGTAGGGAATTCCACAGTTTGAGGGCTACAGCAATGAACACTCTGCCCCCTCCCACCCTCCCCCACCATTGAGAAGAGTCTAGTGTAGGGGACTATAAGACTGCTGTCAGAGGACCTGAGGGTCCAAGAGGGTATGTATAGAAGGAGTAGCTCCCCAAGATATACAGACCAGGAAGGGCTTTAAAAGTAGTGAGCAGTAGTTTATACTTAATATGTGAGGTTGCTGGTAATCAGCGCAGCTGAGTAGGGATAGGTGAGTTTTTTTTTTTGTTAAATCATTTTGTGTTGTTAAATCAGATAAGCCCTCTTGCTGCAGAGTTTTGAGTTTTTAACAGGGTTTAGCTCGGAGAAGAGGGATTTATGATAATCAATACAGGAGGATTTGAAGGAATGAAACAATGGTTTTGCAGCAATAGAGGTGAGTAATACCCAGTGACAGGCAATATTATGATGCTGAAAATATGCAGGTTGGGTTAGTCAAAGTGAGTGAGTAAGCAATTTAACAGAACTCTAAAATTTCTAGCAACCAGCAAAGGCCTTATTAACAGATCATCTATGCAATCGTGTGGTTAGACATTCAGCAATAAGTCATTTGGGCCCTATTAACAGTACCTCAGCTTGTTTTCTGCATTACATTTAGGAAATTGTCATTCATCCAGTGTATTGTATTAACTCACTATCACGGGTAAAGTGAGATTTAGGATGCTTCTGCCGACATAGTATTTGACCAAAAGTCCACCACACCTATATGAGCCTGCTGGATATCCAATTTCAAAATCATGGGCATTAATATAGAGTTGGTGTGTTTATGAACCTCCAGCATGGTGGCGCTGTCACAGTCACTGCTCAACCATTTCATGAAATCATTAATACACAGTTCTTGCTGATGTTGCTTCTAGAGGCAGTTTGGAACTCTGTTGTGACACAACATAGGATGGGGGATATTTACGTGCTACATGCTTCAGCACTCTGCGACCCTCTCTGTGAGACCTCTGTGACCATGTAAGGTCTGTTGAGGAGTCATTGCTTCTAGACTCTTCCATTTCACAACAATAGCACTTACAGTTGACCAGGGCAGATCTAGCAGGGCAGACCGTTCAAAAACCACTTGTGGCAAAGGTGGCATCTTTGACAGTGCCACTTTTTAAGTCACTGATCCCTTCAGTACAACCCTTTCTGTAGCCAGTGGCAATTTATACCTGTTTGCAATGAATGTGGCTGAAACATCCGAATTCAATAATTAGGAGGTGTCCAAATACTTTTGGCCAAATAGTGTATGTCTTAATATTGCCTGCACAGGAGTGGAAACTGATATTACGGCTGTGGACAATTTGGTCAATGGGTCACATGTAAAAGATGAATAGGAGGGGATCAGGAACAGAACCTTGAGGAGGCCCTTGGGTGACGGCTGTGGCAGACATTCAGTGTTTACCAGTAGTAATGGATTTCTGTCAGGCTGTGAGTACTGTGACTACTTGTGTCTATTGTGTATGCAATGGGCACAATTTTGTTCTCATCTAGCAGCATCAGGGCGTTTTATCATTGATTGTATTGTCATTAATAGCATATATAATTATATAAAACAGTATATTTAGTTTGTTTGTAGTGCCTTAGTGCTATTATAAGTCTGTATCTTTAGCAGTTTGATCTCAATAATAAAAAGTTATGAGGCAAAATAGTGTGACTGGCCAAATGCCATGTTGCTTTAGCAGTATCAGATATTGGCTATGGGATAATCTCTTGCTATCTGTTTTTCTAGCTATTGCTAAAGCTTCAGCCTCAAGGCTCTCAAGGACACCAGTAAAGGGACATGTTGCCTTGACTTCTCTAATTTATTTCTCTTTAAAATATGGCCAGAATATTTCTTCATTTTTATAAAAAATATGTGCTATAATAAGACAATTTGATTCACAGTTGACCAGATTCTGCCATCATAATGTGCATTTGCTACAGACTTGCAAGCAATAAAACTCCCCTGAGTGTGTTCTTATGGACCACTGGTCTGCTAAAAAGTGCCTGACCAAGCGCTAGCAGCTCAGTCTCTTAAAGCGCAGCTTGTCTTCTCCATTATGGTGCAGATATGGTCACACAGTGGCATAATGGCCTTTCTAACTGTCATCAGTTGCACTGACTCATCACATCAAGCCACCACGGTCATTATGGTGCAGAGAGAGCCTTGGGGCCAGTCTATAAGTGCTACTGGACTTAACGAGTGGAAACTTAATCTATACTAGGGCCTACAGCTCGGGCTCAGAGGGTTGGTTGACATGCTTTGACCCAAGCCTTTGCTGCTACGCTAAGGATCCATGATGCAGCCAGTGTGGCTCCCAGCAGCCAGGCTGGTCAGAGGCCCACAGACTTCAGGCCCAAAGGGATTATGGGTAAGAGAGAAGGAAAGAGTCTACTTAACCGATTGAGCCTTGGCTTATTATTAACTTAATAGCAGCTATTGCTCTGTGACTAATATGAATTATTCAGTAACTACTTATATGTAAATAATGTAGTTATAAGAGTGAGGAATTGACGTTTGTACCTTCATATTGACCCTTAGAGCGACCTTCTGTGCTGTGCTGTAATGTGGCATGCAGCAAATTGCAGCTGTAGATAGTACTGGATTGACAGCTCACTTGTCAGAGCAATTGTTTGTACACTGTAAGTTAGTAAAGCATCCTGACACATGAAATATAGCTTTAGTGGGCTGTGTGGTTTATGACTGTAGTAACAAAAGTAATAAGGAGCAAAATGGTGTAAGCTATTATAGCATCCTGGCTGTTTGACGCTGTGGTGCCAAAAAGGCTGAAGAGCTGAGCCAGCGAAGGAGAAATCTTTGAATAGTGAGGAAAAACATTCAGCTGTCTCCTCATACCAAAGTCGGCTTTCATCAGTCTCTCGCAGGAAACCAGATGAAGGATAAATTCTGTAATTTAAAATTTCATTTTTGGGTGTAGAATATTGTTTACAATCAACATTGAATTATGATTTTCTTATGCAATCTAACTGTTTCTGTCTAAAACTCTTATGCTTTAATTAGACAATGAGGGTGTTTACATGCACTTAATAATCTGACCATTATCAGACGTCTGTAGTTATCTGATTATTCAAATGGTTGTGTAAACAGTTTATGTTACGTTTATGTCACGTCTGGTTGCAACGCATAAGTCCATTTACTGCCTGACTCATGTATACGTGGATTTTTCCTATTATCTGATTACTCAATTGCATGTAAACGTGTTGATCAGATGATGACAAAATCAGATTTTCTGCAGTTATTGGTTTATTCTGCACTCCATGAATGCAGTTAAGAGAACATTCAAACACAGATATGTAGCTATTACTCACTTTGTGACAAAAATTATGTTGGGTGTTGTAGTTGATGGTAAAGACAGATCTCCATTGATCCCTCCGCAGACGATGTGTAGGCTGATGCAGTATTTACAAGGTAATGAGAGATGTCCGGATGTGGTGTTGCAGGCAATAACGTACAATCGGGACTCAAAGATGACTTATCAGTTAGATAAGAATTAGCACCTTTAACCAAACTGACTATTTCTTGATATCTCGCTTTGGAAGCCATAGAAGACTCTGACAGCTTGTACAGTTCCACTGACAGAATGTCAAGAATATGACCAGGGGACACTTTCAGGTTTTGCAGAAAAGCACAAATGAATTGTGTGGAAGCTAATTTTCTCCTCAGTGGAATACAGCATCATTTAGTGAATTTACCACTTTTGGTTCCAGCTAACTAACTCTTCACAACCTCGCTCTTTTAAAGCTAAAAAAAAGCTAAAACTTTTTTATCTACCTTCTTTTTTTCTTTTATTATTTATTATACAGTGTCCTTGGGTTTCTTGAAAGGTGCTTTTAAATAAAAATGTATTATTATTATTATTATTATTATTATTATTATGTAATGTTTATTTGATGAGTTTGACATATTGGAAAAAAATGAAACATAAAATATAAAATGTTTCATAACTTTTGCACAGGCCAAATCTAGCAAATAAATAGAAATTGTGCCTTAAACTGAGCAAAAGCCCCAGACGCTAATCTATTTTGTTGTGACAGACATGCACACAGGCCAGCTAATCCCTTGGCAGATTTGAATGAGTTTAAGGTGGACAAAGTCTCAGAAAGGATCACTGAAGGTAAGATGGGGATAAAGGAAGAGAAAGAAAAATGTTCCTCCTTAAAACGGTAGCAGATTCTAAATGGTGCCAGACTAAGCTATGGCTGTCTAACATTTTGTGGAGAGGCCAGACTGTCATGGGTGATAAATGAGCAGATGTGATATCTTCGCTTGAGTTAAAGGGCCAGTCGGTGACCCTCGCCCTGAGACGCACAGAGCCTTCAGGGCACAGGCGACATTTTCTCCCCTCTTTCGGCTTTTGTTCACATGCAGCTCTGACCCTGGCTCGGCCTTGGACTGTCACCTCCTGTCTCCTGTGACTCGAGCGAGCTTTCTCCAGCCTGATCAGCATCGAAAAGTGCCACTGCACTGTCACACCTGAGCATCATCACAGCCCTCAGACACACGCTAATGTGCTGGAGTGAGCAGCAGATGAGGACTCCTATCAAAACAGGCCCTTTTATTGGCCAAGTGACCAATCCATGCTCTGCCTACAAAGGCTTTTTATTGTAGCTATTGTTGCTATGCTGGACTTTCTTTACAGAGCATTGAGAAAAATCCCATCCAACCTACTCAGAAACAGAAACACAGGGCGCTTTGTCAGCATCATATTCATACACACTGACTGGCCACTTGATATCATATTGATATTAACCACCTGTGCATGCTGTGGTTCTACAATTGCAGACTGTAGTCCATCTGTTTCTCTGCATACTTTGTTAGCCCCCTTTCTTCCTCTTCTTCAAAGGTCAGGACCCCCACAGGACCACCAGAGAGCAGGTATTATTTGGATGGTTAGTGTGTGTTGTGCTGGTACAAGTGGATCAGACACAGCAGTGCTGCTGTAGTTTTTTCTACTAAATCCATATACAATTACAAAAGCATTATTGCCTCCGCTGAGTGCTGATAAGTGAGTGAGAGGATAAAGGTGGAGGATAAGAGAGACTGGAGTACAAATTGAGTGTCTTCTTGCACTGTAGGCCAATGAATGCATCCAAGCCAAGCTTGTTGATTTATATCAGAAAAGGGGGAGTGGAGTAAACAGAAGTCAAACATGTTCTGATGTGCTTTTTAAGCAAGAAAATAAAATCTCATGCAGTCATACTGGGGAAGTGTTTTAGTAAAAAAGTGAAATTGGAATCCAGCCAGATTACATCCAGACATGATCCAGGCATGAATCACATGTTCATGCAATGTGTAAACAAACTATATCAGACTCATAATCTATCCATCAAATAAGCAGGAATTAAGAATAAAAAAAATTTGAAAAAAGAAAAATCTCCATTTGCACATGTTCATTTTGTCAGAGTGACAAGAGTGTTTATTTTATTCATTTCTAAGGCTTGTTATAATAATAAAATGTTCTCTCTAGTCGAAGATAAGTGATCATTTCTCCTGTTTGACAGATTTTGAAATATTCCGAGAATCTGGAGAAATCTCTGTATGTAAGGGACAGGACCAAAAACTGGCTGGCTTTGGGCTCTCAGACGGCACTGCATTTAAAACAGACATGATTCTGTAGTGGAAATACTGCCTTCTCTGGGCCCGAGCTCATTTAAAATGGACTGAGGGGAAGTAGAAAAATATTCTGTGGTCCAACAAATCAACTTTTGAAATTCTTTTTGGAAATCATGGACATGCTGCCATCCAGACAACGTCTTTTTCAGGGAAGGCCTTGATTATTTCATCAACACAATGTCAAACCACATTCTGTACGTATTACAAACAACATTGATCCGCTGTAAAAGAGTCCGGTGTTAAACTGACCTGCCTTCAGTCCAGATGTGTCACCCCTGATAACATTTGTTGCAATATGAATTGAAAAATACAACAAATGAGCCCCAGAACTATTGAGCAGCTGAAATCCTGTATCAAACAAGAACAGAAAAGCATTTCACTTTCAAATCTACATCAGTGTCACCGCAGTTCCCAATCGCTTACAGAGTGTGATGCGTCGTTGGCATCACATTAAAAATGGGCATATATTTTTCAAAAAACAATAAAATATCTCAGTTTCAACATTTGATTAGTTGTCTTTGTAGTGTGTTCCCTGAAAAATATGGTTTACATGATTTGCATATCATTGCATTTTAATTTTATTTACATTCTGCACAGCATACTGACGTTTTTTGGAAATGGGGCTGTATATTCAGCTTATTACTATCTCAATTAACATAATCCTTTAATATCTAATATAGGAATGCTGGCTATTGGACTTCCTTCAGTAATTGCCTGCTAAAAAAAAACATTTCAAAACAGCCCTGAAGAATCCTCTCCAGAGCAAACATTCCTCCCTGATGATACATCATCAAATAAGGAGTTTCATATAATCTTAAAAGTGGAAAATCTTAACCTCTCCATCAAATTAGCAGCATTGACTTGTGTTAGAATCCAAGAAATATGATAAGAGGAATCTCCATTTACATACACTCATTTTCTGTCAGATTGACAGGGAGGTTTGTTTTGTTGATTTCTAAGGCTCGTAATAATAATAAGTGTTGTAAAGATTTTCTCTCTAGTAGAAGATTCGTGGCGATTTCTCCTGTTTGACAGATTCTGAGATATGCCATGATAATCCAGACAGAGGCACTCAGTGAAAGGTGATGTGTTTATTTTTACTCCTTCTTCCCCACAGATCACAAAACAGCAGATGTTGTGTTCATTCACAGCGGCATTTATTAAAAAGAGAAAACAGATAATAATAAAAAATAAAAACCAGCATCAAACTCTGAGCCATGTCCCTGCCCTTCTCTCCCTCTCCCTCTCTCTCTCTCTCTCTCTCTCTCTCACTCTGAGTGGGGGATGGAGAAGGAGACGCTGAGACATCTTTGTATGGAATTACAATTAGATGCACACAAACACATCAAAGCTGCGATGGAGCTGGCTCGGTCCACAGGAGATAAGTGAGGGGAAACAGAGCCAGTATAATTTCAGACGTGAATTACTTTCATCATTCACAAACACGCGGGGAGCTATGTAATCACGTTACTGGTTTTTACTTTGAAACCAAGCAGCCCCATTGCATGGTATCTGGGGAAATAATGAAGGGGGGTGGAGGGGGGGCTGGGGGCTATTTATTCATTTCGTATGGGCCATATACGCAGGACGTGTACACATTCTGCTCAGATGTTTCTCTTATTTATCTTCACTAAACTAACAGCACTCAATGAGTTGATTTAGAGGTGAGAAACAGAAACTCAGCCCTCTCGTAGCTGAAGAGAAATAATACAGATGGTTCTGGTCTTTGTGGCGAGCAATAAAGAAGCTCATTTAGTGTACAGCCTATTTTACGTCAATGGACGTTACGTATGGCCCTATTTTCTGCCCAGCGTTCTTATTCACCAGGCAAGGCATTTTTCCCTTTAGGGAAGGCTGCAGCAGGGCTCATTGGAAATCAATGGCAAAGGAAGCAGGAGGGATTGGAGCAGATTAATCACTTCAGAAATCTGTTTGGTGTCGAGGTCGTTGTGGGTGGTTTTCTAATTGTGCTGGCTAATCAGGCCTAACCCAGGGTAGATTAGAGGAGGAAGATTACTGCTTTGGTTTTCGTCTCTTTCCTGACCCCATCCACTCCCACCCCTCCCCCTTTCCCCCCCTTCTTATTCTTTTTCCATTTCTTCTTCTTCTTTTTTTTTCCAAAGAAGCAGTGAAAATAGAGTGCACTCAGGGAGCTCCTGAGGCAGAGAGGCAGCTGGCTCGGAGGTGCATGTCTGTGTGTTTGTCCTATATTTAGGCTCCGGTGCGCATGTTCCCTATTCAGACAGCTGTTTGTGTATTCAGACGTTTCAGAGTGAAACAGGGGAATTAAATGCTAGTCCCAATAAGGGCCGAATCTTTTATACGCACTGCTCTGTTCGCCGCACCTCGTGGACTGGGTCTCCAGATGCGGATTAAGCCTCGGACCAAGAGTGTAATTTAGTTTCGGGGCTGACTGCGGTGTCGATTCTTTGAAGATCTCTCACCAAATTATTGCTTGAGCTCAGTTTAATTATACCACACATTTCGTACCTTTCAATCAGATCAAGTCGACTCTATTTGGAGGGGATTCTGGTTTTAAAATAGCTTTTAATTTATTTGTCATGTTGTAGGACAAATCAGCCTAACATCACAACAGCAAAGGACTTACTTCTCCTGAAATGTACTTAGCTGAGATGCTGGGAAAACAAGATTTTTTTAAGCCGATCTTCACAGGTCAATATTTTTGTGGTTAATTTTTATCATGTGATAATGAACAGGCACCCACCACACAGTTCTAAAGAAGCAGTTACCTAATTAGCTTCCTCGCTCACCAGTTAGCTCACCTTAATGGCTATAAAATGACATGGTACACTGTTCTTTGCATGGACCCACATAAATGTCTACATTTACACACAATCATGTATAGAATCAGTGATTCTAAGAACACTCGTTTTGTGACCACTAGCATAAATGCTAATAGTGTTAGCTTCCTATGGCTTATGTCACCTTATGTCGAACTCTACAAAATAATAATTCTAAAAATAAAGATCAACATCAACATCCCAGTTTACTGGTCTTGTTTTGTCCTTTTGTCTCTGTTGTTGTGTGTGATTTGTCTTGTTATAAACCCAATAAAAAGATTATCAACGAAAAAAAAACACCCAATTTACATTCTGGTGCACTTATTGTCGTGTGATGGTGCTCGACAACTTTGTCTGGGGGGGTAAAGGATTCGCTAAATTGTTGTTGGCTTCAGCTGCAAGTAGTACAAAAGATAAAGGACGCCAGTGGATTTCACAGCAGCTCTTCCTGCTGGAAAACAGGGAAAGCATAAGTGAAATCAGCTACATACTCGAGCACATTTGACATTAAAGCCTCAAATGCAAGATTTTGCCATTGTTGCCGATGTTTTGTCTGTTGTGTTTTAATGTTTTGAAAATTGAGGTTCTTGTTTACTCATATCCACGCTGGTCTGCTGCAGCATTTTGTAGCCTGGTAATGTATCACTCGGCATTACAGGTCTGATAGAATTCACAGTTTTATATGGATCATTATAATAAATTCAGTCAAAGCCTTTTGATGTTAAACTGATTTGAACTATAGAGTAAATCCTTTTGCTTTGAATGACCCCATACCTTAATTTTGTTTATTTTGTTAAAATAAGTGATAAAATATTCCACTTTGTCGCTACCAAAACAATAGTGAGACTACGGAAACTATCAAATGTTTCAGTAGTGACCGCTTTAATAGCAACAGTTTTAGCTCATTTTGAGCAGAACTGAAAAACATTAGCCAGTACATGAAGTTAATTTTGAACGGTTGTCCACACACAAAAAAGCATAATAGGTTTATTAAAACACATAAAAGTTTACTTAATTACAGATGATTTGTGTTTTATTAGTGAACATTTTCTGATTTTCAAACTTTGGGACACGTTTACTTTGGACCATTGGGATCTAACCGCTCTAAAATGCAAGATGCATGGCTAAACTAAGGCTCTGCCTATGGATTAAAACGGTTTAGCTTGTGATGTTAAAATGGGAAACAGCTTTTTTTGAGTAAATGTATTTTTTAAATAAATATTTTTTTAATTTAAAAAGCTAACTCATGATAAAGTGAAATCTTTCAAATTCAATTTAAAAGAAATAAGAAAATGCAAAAGAAAATGTAAATCTTACTTTTACAAGTTGAAATTTAGGGGTAAGGGCTTGACAGACAGCTCCCAATAAACAGTACCCTATAAAACAGGAATGCTGGTTCTCAGACTTTCTTCAGTAATTCCCAGCTAGTTAAAAACAAACAAAAACAAAACAGAAAAACATTTCAAAACAGCCCAGCCTGAAGAATCCTCTCCAGAGCAGTTGAAGTTTTTCACAACTTCCTCCGTAATGATACATCATGAAATAGATAGATTTATAGTCTTAAAAGTGGAAGACTACTCTAGACATTACAGTAGATGCAAGTAGTTTGCAAAAGATGTAGTGATGGTTACATTTTTCATTTTGGCCAACATGTCCCTTTGAAAATAAAGGTGCCATAAAAGGGTCCTTGGCGTGATCCTATAGAAAAAACACTTTTGGTTCCCTGTAAAAGTTTCTTTAAACCTACACTATGTGTTTTGGGGACCTCTCTGGAGGAGAAGTGTTATTGCACACAAAATGAGGAAGAACATTTTATAACATCAGTAGTGCTTCAAACCCCCACAAGCAGTTGAATATGATGGACCATCTTTTGGACCTGCATGTGTAACATTAATACATAAAGACATATGACACTAGTCAGAAGAATTCCCACTAAATCCAACCTGACAGAATGTTTAAATTATTATTTCAGTCTTTATAGGGTGACTTTAAGAGCATCTTTTTCTCCTCTAATGCTTCTTTTTTCAATTTTAACAACAACAAATAAAAACTTACATATTGAAGCTTGAAGAGCCACTTTTGTAAATGAGGTGTGTGAGGGCAAAAAGCCATTTATAGTTAAATAAAACCTGTATTTTTTCCCTAGAACCACATGTTCATGTCAAGAACATTCATTTTAGAGTGTAGAGTCAGCTCAACGTATAAAGTAATTGGAATAAACATCAACATATTTAATGTCGAACAACCATCTTTGGTTGATTTATTAGGGTGCACGAGGTGGTGCTCGCACACTTAGACCCAGGACACATCAGATTATGTTTGTGTAAATGAATGTAATGGCCTCTCTAATGGAAGCAGTTGAGGGTTATGTGTAATGATGGCCTGTCAGTACCATGGACCCAGGGAGGCAGCTATGGACTCAGGCAACCAGCCTCGGGGCCGGGCTGAACGTCATCGCCGTCCTGTTGCCACGATGATGACAGTCCTTTCTAAATGGAGACATACAGTAAGATGACTGAATGGAACAAGCCACCATGCAAAATCGCCCTTAAGCTTCAGTACACAAGCTTTTCGTTGCATATAGAACGTCACTGATGTCCGCTTCAGCATAATTATAGAAAGGTTAACCATATTCTGCAAATGCACGTGTTCCATCCTGCTTTTCCTATGAATAAAATTTCAGTGAAAAATGAATATAATTTCCCTCTTTCACCAAATGCAGCTGATCAGCCAAGACATGTTTTGCATCTGAAATTTGATGAACTTGAACATCTTCAGAATTGCTGGAGCTATGAGGCTAATGAGGCTAACCACGAATGGAAGCCTATAGGTCTTCCCCACTAATTAGCATCACGCAATGTGCATGCCTAAATCGTGTCGAGTTGTAGAGTAACTGCAAATATGCTTGATTATCTAGTTTCTGCCACTGTATAATGTACCTCTATCTATAAAAATGTGCAGTATCTATAAAAATAAGCAGATCTGATGGACATTACTAAATGCTTGACAATTAAGCAACGATTTAGCAGGCACTTTGCATGATGCTACTTAGCGGAGCAGGATTGGTTGGTATAGTGTAGTGGATAACACCTCTACCTCCGCCACTGCAGACAGGAGTTTGATCCCAAACTGGACAAGCATCTTGCACTACACTTATAACAGTAATTTGGCAAGACTCCTAACACTACCTTTGCCTACCTGGGTAAAAAAAACGATTACATTTTAAGTCGCTCTAAGTCAGAGCATCTGCCACATGGTGTAAATGTAGTGTGGGCCTAAAAGCTTCCATTACTTTTAGCTACATTAGCCTTGTAGCATCAGTGCAAAAAGAAGGAAGCAAACTTTAGACACCAGACATGCCTTGGCTGATCTACTGGGGTACATCTGTGTAAACTGCGTAGATTTTTCACCAAACTATTCCTTTAAAGGGGAATAACACAGCCATTGCAAACAGTTAGCACCGTTTCTCTCACAAATTTGTTGTTCATCAGTCGTTGATTGAGATATTGAAATTGCATGAGTAAACAATGCTAACATGTGCTAAGAGCCATTGAGAAAGCTGGCCTGCAGCGATTGGCCTGTCGTACCTGAGCGCAGGCTGAAATGGGAAACAGGTGCTCCGCAGATGGACGTTAAAGACGTCTGGCAGGACCTGCTATGAGGCCTGCTAACATTTGGAAACCAAATAAGATTCAAAGCTATTAGACAAGGATAACTGAGTTGATGCACTATGACATTTGATTGACCAACAGAAGTTTTTTCTTCCAGAAAAAGAGAGATAGCAGTGTTCTTACAGATACACACTGATTTGCCGGTTTATTAAGTACATCTACTTTGTACCTACACTCATTGGCCTCTCTTTGGCAAATACCTTTGGCGAACTGTGGCTGTTGGTGCTGGGGTTTCAGTTCGAACTATAAATGTCAAAACTTGATGAAAAATGTGGAAAAAGATATCTGCAATAATGCTAATTTCCACTAGCGCCCCTCTTGTGATCCTAGTAGTATGTTAACACTAAACTAACTGCAAGTCACATACATTTTTTGTCTGTTCTAGATTAAACACAGACATGTGAGGGTTGTAAAAGACATTCCATATTTTTATTTGAAGCTTGTAACAGATATTTTGGTTTATATTTACCAGTTTTACAGTGACTCTTTCAATAAAAAAATCCTGCCATAGAGCTACAGCTCTTTCCATTTGTAAATGGTGCATTAGGCAGCCTACCACTCATACTCACATTCAGTGACAGATCTAGGACTTCCAGGTGGCTTAGAGTGGCATTAGAGTGGCATGTTGTCATGAAATTGGTTCTACCCAATGGAAATCAAAATGTAACTGGTTCCACTAACAGTTCCTAATTTTGCTATCAGTTAACCTGTCATGTGAGTTAACGTGTCATGTGAGGCCTTCAGTTCAGCTCCTGAAGTCCTAACTATTGGAGAGCTTGCTTTTCTGTCTCACATTACCCAGGCAAAAAAAAAAAACACTAAGGAGTTTTAATTCAGCAAGCATGATGATCTTATTGAATAAAAATAAACTTAAAAAATTACAGACATTACAGACAGTTTTTCATCCCACAGAAATCATTAGGCCTTCTGTGAAGGTCTAGAAAATCCAGTAACACTTCATTTGGATAATCCACTCACAACTTTGTAGATACTTAATTTACATACTCAGGTCATATTCAACTAAATATCTACTAAATTGTTAATAGTTTTCTTTAACTCTAAACCTGGCTCTAACCCTAACTCTAACCTTAACCTCAAAACAAAACCTAAACCCAACCCTCACCCCGGTCCTAGCCCTAACTGCGGTCCAAATCCTAACCATAACCACACCACTGTTTAGAATCAACAGATAGTTTGTTAACAATTTGAACATCTGTAGATAATCTATACGGGACTACAGTGGACTATCCAAATAAAGTGAGACTGAAACCTTGAGTGTTCCCAACGCCTACCACATAGATGCACTTTGTAACCTTACAAATACTGACTATAGCCCATTAGTTGCTCAACAAATATCCCTATATCTATTCATGGAAAGGGAACACCGTAGGACCACTGGTTAAAGTTTATTAAGCATGGCGACGTTCATGATGTTTTTAAACATAGTGTACGGTATTTCTAACCCACTGTAAAAAAAAAAGAGTATAACTGAGTGACAGTGACAAACACATCTTGGCTACCAGCTAAAGCAGAATGCTGATTTTCAGGTTAGTCTTGCCCTTTCAGTTCTTTGTGAACAAATAGCCAAGCTTTGTCATCTTAAAGGGCCCATGTTCTGTATTTTCCTTGAATTTTTTTTTCCCCTGACATCCATATTTGATATTTGTGAGCTTTTCTGTACCAAAAACAGTTGAAATTCATTTTTATATGACCATCTCTTTATTCCTTTGAGTTAAACAGGTTTAAACAGTCTGATATATATATATATATATACTGCTCAAAAAAAGAAAGGGAACACTTAAACAACACAATATAACTCCAAGTAAATCAAACTTCTGTGAAATCAAACTGTCCACTTAGGAAGCAACACTGATTAACAATCAATTTCACAGCTGTTGTGCAAATGGAACAGACAACAGGTGGAAATCATTGGCGATTAGCAAGACACACTCAATAAAGGAGTGGTTCTGCAGGTGGGGACCACAGACCACTTCTCAGTACCTTTCTGCGTTCTGGCTGATGTTTTGGTCACTTTTGAATGTTGGTGGTGCTTTCACACTCGTGGTAGCAGGAGACGGACTCTACAACCCACACAAGTGGCTCAGGTAGTGCAGCTCATCCAGGATGGCACATCAATGCGAGCTGTGGCAAGAAGGTTTGCTGTGTCTGTCAGCGTAGTATCCAGAGGCTGGAGGCGCAACCAGGAGACAGGCCAGTACACCAGGAGACATGGAGGAGGCTGTAGGAGGGCAACAACCCAGCAGCAGGACCGCTACCTCCGCCTTTGTGCAAGGAGGAACAGGAGGAGCACTGACAGAGCCCTGCAAAATGACCTCCAGCAGGCCACAAATGTGCATGTGTCTGCACAAACGGTTAGAAACCGACTGCATGAGGATGGTATGAGGGCCCCACGTCCACAGATGGGGGTTGTGCTCACAGCCCAACACCGTGCAGGACGTTTGGCATTTGCCAGAGAACACCAGGATTGGCAAATTCGCCACTGGTGCACTGTGCACTTCACAGATGAAAGCAGGTTCACACTGAGCACATGTGACGGACGTGACAGAGTCTGGAGACGCCATGGAGAGCGATCTGCTGCCTGCAACATCCTTCAGCATGACCGGTGTGGACGAAACCAGTCCTGCGTGTTCGTTGATGCAAAACAAATGAGACGAGTATATCAGACTGAAGTGAAACAAACAAAGTTTTATTACAGAATTCTGGAGAGGTTACAAACAGAGAACATGCATCATGTATCTCCCAAGTAAGCTCTGACCTCCCAATGTGTTCTGACTCCTTTTATACCCTGAAGCTGAATATGTGTGTGCGTATAACTAAACCTAAATGTGTACATGTTCCTGTTTAGTGGGTGCAACGGACATATAGTTTACCATATATGGATGCGAAAACCTCATGTTCTAACGACAACCTCACATTTTAACGGTTAAGCGCAGGTCTACTTCAGTTTATGGTCTTGGCCAGTTTCCTGTTGCGTACATCTCTGCATGTTTGTCACAAACTGCCTGTTGTAGCCTGCCCTGCCATGCGAATGTCATAACTCTTTAATGCTAAGCGTAAGTTAATGCCTTCTGATATTAATGGTTAAAAGTATACTACTACAAACATAATACTCAAAAGTATGCTACTAAAAATGTAAAAATCCACACCGGTTTGGCAGTGGGTCAGTAATGGTGTGGGGTGGCATTTCTTTGGAGGGCAGCACAGCCGTCCATGTGTTCGCCAGAGGTAGCCTGACTGCCATTAGGTACCGAGATGAGATCCTCAGACCCCTTGTGAGACCATATGCTGGTGCGGTTGGCCCTGGTTTCCTCCTAATGCAGGACAATGCTAGACCTCATGTGGCTGGAGTGTGTCAGCAGTTCTGTAAGATGAAGGCATTGAAGCTATGGACTGGCCCGCCCATTCCCCAGACCTGAATCTGATTGAGCACATCTGGGACATCATGTCTCGCTCCATCCACCAACGCCACGTTGCACCACAGACTGTCCAGGAGTTGGCGGATGCTTTAGTCCAGGTCTGGGAGGAGATCCCTCAGGAGACCATCCGCCACCTCATCAGGAGCATGCCCAGGCATTGTAGGGAGGTCATACAGGTACGTGGAGGCCACACACAATACTGAGCCTCATTTTGACTTGTTTTAAGGACATCACATCAAAGTTGGATCAGCCTGTCGTGTGTTTTTCCACTTTAATTTTGTGTGTGACTCCAAATCCAGGCCTCCATTGGTTAAACTTGATTTCCATTGATTTTTGTGTGATTTTGTTGTCAGCACATTCAACTTTGTACAGAACAAAGTATTCAATGTGAATATTTCATTCATTCAGATCTAAGATGTTATTTGAGTGTTCCCTTTATTTTTTTGAGCTGTGTATATATTCACTGGGCACTTTATTAGGTACACTTGTTGCTAGTAAAAGGTTGGACCCCCTTTTGACTTCAGAACTGCCTTAATTCTTCGTGGCAGACTTTCAACAAGGTGTTGGAAATGTTCCTCAGAGATTTTGGTTGGTTATTTGAGTTACTGTTGCCTTTCTATCTTCTGGAACCAGTCTGCCCATTCTCCTCTGACCTCTCTTCCCCATTCTGATGCTCGGTCTGCACTTCAGCAAGTTGTCTTGACCACCTCTACCTGCCTAAATGCATTGAGTTGCGACCGTGTGATTGGCTGATTAGCTATTTGTGTTAACAAGCAATTGAACACCTAATAAAGTGGCCAGTGAGTGTATTAATTTAATTTAATTGTATTAATCTCTATTTTAATCCCGGATCCCTCTACAACTGTGGCTGGGAAGGTGTCCCCGGGCCAGGACCGATTAGGTCCTCTCAAAAGAGCAGGATAATTACATTGACTTGGTGCACCTAAGCCTCAATTAGATTTACTGTTAATCCCTGTATAGACAGGACAACAGCCATAAAGCTTTAATATGTTTTAATCATTATTGGCTGTAGTCACAATGATTACTGGAGTAAATGCAGCCCAGGGCCGGAGCTGCCGGGGAGCACAGGGCGCTGATGCTTTTGATAAATGTAACAGCTGAGGAATAATGACAGGGTACAATGACAGCCATATAATCAGCTCGTGAATAATTGATCGATTGTAATGGAGGAGTCTATGAGCGCACATTTCCAGAGGACACACTTTGACTTCTGATCATAAATGTGGTCATTGCTGAGCAAAAAAAAAAAAAAAAAAAAGAGTCGTGGGAGAATGGAAATGAAGACCTGGCTCATGTTACATAAAACTTGAGAGGCACCAGAAGCTTTTATCATTGGTTCTTATGAAAGAATGCAAAGTGCTCCCTCTGCTGGACCCTGTTTCCGCGCTTGAGGATCCATAATGTGCGTTTAGGCCTCTCCCTGATCCGATAAAACCCCCACTCACTGCCAAGCCCGAGCTCATCCGGTCTGGCTTTCTCAGAATGATTATGTCTAGACTGGGCTCTACCACATTATACGAAAACAGACGAGATACAGCACTCTAATGGAGGTAGTATTACAGCTTCCAGTAATCAAATGCTCTGTGCTGAGTTTATAGACTCCATTAACCTCCCTTCATTTCAAGAATCATACTGTACGCTTGTTATAAAGCAATCATTTGCCTCCCATCAAATGTCCATTGATCTCCAATGTCCACAGCAAACTTTCTTAAAGGGGTATAACCAAGCCTGCACTTAATTACCAAGGGTGCACTATTCTACAGCTTTCAGCAGGTGCAGAGGCCCCTCAGAGCTGAAGGGAATATTCAGTCTTAAAGCGAGGCAAATCAAGTTTAAGGTGTTTTCTTTTCTTCTTTGAAAAGGATGACTCTCAAAAAAGTCTCTCATATTCGCAGACATGCAGATAAAAGATTCATGTGCAGTTAAAACATTTAAGTGAATGTCCTGAACTTGTAGAGAACGCAGAGCCAACATCAATGAATTATTCAGGCCTGAGATGTCAGAGGGACTTCGGGTTTTAGGGACGTGCAAAATTGAAATCTGTTGGATTCCAAACATCTGCCAGATTTGTGTGAATTGTGAACTTTAATGTCTCCAGTAGCCTCATCATCAACACATTAGCATCCTTATGAGCAAAGAATAAGCATTAGGGTAAACACTGCAGAGCACAAACATTCAATTATTGCTTTCATCCTAAAGACTTTCCAGTAGCCTAAAAATGTGAGCCAATTCTTGAGTCTACCACCAGAGGGAGCTCATAGACCATTAGAATGGACACAGATGGCTCTTCAGCCAAAGGTGTGCATGTTCACTTGTGTATTTAGGTCTTTGTGGGGACCGAATGCCCCAGGATAACGGAAAACATGAGTACTTTGAGGTTTTGCAGACATTTGGCTGGTTTCCACAAGGAAAAAATACATGTTTTTTGAACACTGTAGATGTTTGTTCAAAAAGTAAAATAACTTAATATTTTCCTTTTGGTTTTTGAGGTGAAGGGGGAATTCCATAGGTTTGTCAAAATTTCTGCGGAATTGGGTCTTTGAGAGGTAAACGGAGTTATTCTGAGTGTTCTGACCTCATTAACTGCAGAGAAACTTACTGGCATGCTTGTCATCTTAACAGTGGTGGTGATAATACCCAGGGGTCATGACGTCTACAACACTAATACAGACATTTTATTCCTACATTAAATTTATTCACTTACTACTATAAATGACCAGTGAACCTACATGTGTCTTTGGAGTATCTACATGTAATGTAGATGATGGCAAAATAGTGGTAAATGGGGCATTTTGCTTACAGCACCCTGCATGTACCACCTTCTACATGTTTTTGGCCAGAATTATTGTAAATCAATGTCTTAGGCATCACGCAACATATTCATAATCATCTAGTAACTTCCTGTGCGGTATATGTGCACGAAACCCCTCAAACCTCTGGTTCCTTCCGCTATTGCTATTGTGAACTAACTGATTTTGGATCTGACTGTGTAAATTTCTCTAGAATGGTGCATTTCATCACTTATGCCGCTCTGAATGACGAGTGAATTATGCAGAACTTTTGAAAATATCGGTGGAATTCCCCTGTAAGGTTAAAAGTGGGTTGGGGTTAGGTTTTGCATTATTTAGCTACAGCATCATAAAGATCAGTGGAAATACTTCTGTGTCACTGTAAATACTGGTACAGGAATACACACCTGTGCATGTGTGGTCAAAAGTATGAGTGGCACTTGAAGAAATGAGATATTCCAGATAAGATCTTTGGCCAGTCTCATTCACTTCTCCTAGACATAGTTAAGTATAATTTGAAATCAATGTGAGGATTTCTCCTAAACTTCAGATCCTGAAAAACAACTATTGGATTAATCACTATTAATAGTTACTGCTGTCATCTATATTTTGACTCTTTCACTAGTCTATTAGTACAGAATAAGACCTCTTTTGTCGTTTGTCGACCTCTTCTGTTAAAAGTGAACTTCACTCATTTTTCAAACTTTCTGCATAACTGAACGGTTAAGATGTAAACAAAGTCATTCAGAGTGGCTTGGTGTGAAATGCTCAGTAATAGAGAAGCTTGCCGACGCAGAATTTTTCAGTGTAAAAAGCTGTCTCACAGAAAGTGAAATATTTACATATATGCTGCCTGAAGTCTGACATGATTACATGACAGTGCTGTGATAATGTTTTGACTTAAAATATGCTTTAATCCATTTCATGCATTCATGAGTCACATACAGTGTGTCGTCAGGTAAAACAGTCCCCAAAGAAAACTTACTATTATCAACCTTACTGCTTTAGGTTTTGGTGGGTTTGGAGAGTAAATAAAATTTCTATATTTATGTTGTAATATATTTGTGACCCCTGGTTCCTATCATCACCACTGTAAAGAAACCACAGTCCGTACGTTTCTCTACAGTGATCTATTTCACATCAAATCCACTCCGAACTTTGTTCACATCTCAAGAACTGACTGTTTCAGAGATTTCCTTTAAACATGTTCTTTGGTGGTGAAGGTGGTGTTGTGAGAAATAATGCAGAAATCAGTGATCCTTCATTAATACAACACTGAGATCTGCTTTGGCTCTGTTGAGACTAACGCTGCCTTCAAGTCCTGTCGAGAGCATTGGATTTACAAGATGGATGCATATGGACGCCACCCCAGCGTTGTATATTGTAGTGAGATTTTTGGTGAGCCCAGAGGTTTAAGGCTGGGGGCGTGTCAATAAAAAAGGAATGATGGCTGTATTTGTTATTCATCAGCCACACCCTTAACACTACAGGCTGGAACCATCCACACATGGAAATACAGATAAGATTAAGTGACCCTTATTAAATTCCACCTCTTCATTTAACACATCCGTGAAGTGAAACACCACATACACTCTAGTGAACACACACACACACACACACACACACACACACACACACACTAGGGGGCAGTGAGCACACTTGCCCGGAGCGGTGGGCAGCCCAATCCACAGTGCCCGGGGAGCAGTTAGGGGTTAGGTGTCTTACTCAAGGACACCTCAGTCATCTGCTGTCAGCTCTGGGGATCGAACCGGCGACCTTCCGGTCACAAGGCTGGTTCCCTAACCTCCAGCCCACAACTGCCCCCAAGATAAGCATGTCATGTGACGTATCTAACTGCATAAAAACACCACTCTTTATATAAGCATCCTCTGCTCTCCACTTTGGTGCAGTAGCACAAAATACACTTTCTACCTTATTTCCAACCTGAACCACTTGAACACAAAATCAAGTTATACTTATGACCTCCAAAGACATAAGCAGGAACTTCTGAAGACTTTAAGGCTGCAAAAAATAAATTAGATTTTAAGAAACATTTTTTTCCTGTGGCTATGATTGGTCACATAACCAAAAAAGAAATGAAAACAGTAGGGAAACACCCCTTGTGATGGAGCTGCCCTGGGGACATGGGCAGGGACATGGGGACATTTCATATTCAGACAGAGACACATGCTGTTTTTAAATAGCCTTTATTAAATGAGTGTTTATGCTGGTGAACAAGAGCAAACCTGCAGAACAAAAACAAACCTTAATGGTGAACAGGAACGTTTTCTTATTTGTTAATGTTGATTGATTTAGCAATTTAACTAAACATTTTAAAAACTTCACTTACCTGTGAACAGACTCCAGAGGAAGGTTGCCATGTGTTCAGCCAGGGAGGAACACAGGGCCCCTTGTCTGCTGAGTTTAATAGTGAACTTTTCCCGCGTAAAAAAACGGACATGACGTCGCATCACTTCCTATTTAGCTCTATAAAAGCCCTAGAGGGAGCAGAATGAGCTAGTGTTGTGGAGGAGTTAATGAAATGTGGTTGCAGCCCTAAAGCAATAATAATGGACTGAATAATGAATAACGGACTGTTCATACTTGTTGTATATATTTGTAAATATTTTCTTTTTTTCTGGATAAATTGCTTCTTTTTTTTTGGTTTCTTCACTGGGATCCAATAAACACCGACTTTTGCACCCCAACCTGAAATGTAGCCACGTGTCTTTTCCATCTGACCATCACACCAATTTCATTCATTTTCTATTAAAAATTTCTGCATAGATCAATCACTGTGATGTAAACAAAGGCCTTCAGAGTTGTTTGAAGTAAAATGGTGGAGAAACTTACTAACTCTGATTACAGTGGCGGTGACAGGAACCAGGGGTCGTGATGTCTACGACACAAATATATTCTTTTTATTTATGATCCAAACCCAGCAGTGAACCTACACGTGTCTTCTGAGCTTTTGTATGTAAAGTTGATGATGGTGAAATAGTGGTAACTACAGTGGGACTCTGCACCTCTCTGCCACAAACATGTTTTAAAACACCTGTTTAAGACCAAAGCCCTACCTCAAGACTTTCCTAAAACAGTTCGGGAGGCATCTAGCAGCATATTCCCCACCACTTCATTCAATAACTATCTGTAAGGGAGCTTTCAGAGGTGGACGTCTCGTTCCTATCACCACTGCTGAGAGCAATTCTGGCTCCAAAACGGAGCATTTCACATCAAACCACTCTGAATGATTCTGTATACACCTTAACCGTTTAATCATGCAGAAATTTAGAAAAATCGGTGGACTTTCCCTTTAATGTGTATGTGCCTACATTTTTGGGGGTCACATAATAAAGGGCACCTGTTATTTATATATTTATATATATATATATATATATATATATATATATATATATATATACATATACACACATATACACACACACATATTTATATATATATATATATATATATATATATATATATATATATATATATATATATATATATATATAATTTTTTACATTTGTTTAGACAGGAATAGCAGTGCAGGTTTCCATAGTTCAGCGCAGTCTCAGCCTCCTGAATGTGAATCTCAGCAGGCTGTAATGAAATATGATCCGAGTGGAACTCGTTTGGTCTGTTCAGCTCTCTGAGCTCTCACTCCTCGCTGGGGCTGAGCTGTGTGGAAATGAAGGTGAGTAGGAGCATAAAACTGGACGTCAAACAAGGGTTGGCTAAGGTGGGCTTCATATTCGCCAGCTTCTTGTTCGAATTTTTCCGTTCCACCTTAAATGGTACGACAGTTCCATTCTAGAGCCTCGGGCGCCTGAATGTCAGGTTCTGTTTTGTGCAAGTCTGCTGCACCATTTAAGGTGGAACGGAAAAATTCGAACAAGAAGCCGTCTAATAAGAAGCTAACTTCAGCTTCTTCTGTAATGAGAAGTTTGCTTTTACTAAATCGCTAAATTCTTCTTCTAATGCAAAATAAAATAATAAAAAAGAAAACAAAACGATAAAAAAGAGGTAGCCACAGTTTACCGAGTGATGGCGCAGTTTTACTGACTTCCTCTTTCTGTCAGGTGCTCAGACAGAAATGTACTGTACTTTTAGCCTTTTAGCCCACGAGAGTCCAGGCGAGACTAAAAACATGGGGTAATTATCGTTACATTAACATTAAGCTGTTTTCCTCGGCTGACCTGTGTGGTCCGAGCTGAAGGCGCTGCTTTACGGCGTGTCTGTCTGTGCTAAAGGTGTTAAATGTACCTGTTGTGGAGCTCCTGCCTGTCAGGAGGAGCAGCAGCAGGAGTGTTTACGGAAGTGCTGCTGGGCTTTCGCTCCATTCAACGCGACTAACTCGTGTTTCAAATGTGTTTACAAGCTGTTTTTGAAGGATTCTAGGAAGGACTCGTGTGAAAAAGTTGCTGCACCCTGTGCCCACCTTCTGAAGCCCCTCTGAAAAGGCTGTGAAGACCTCACAATGCACTTTGCATCGGCGAGTAGTGAGAGAAGTGTGGAGGAGGAAGAGGAGCCTCTGGCTCTGATAGAGCTGCTGGAATGTCCTCTGTGCATGAAGCCCCTGGACGTGACGGCCAAGGTCTTGCCTTGTCAGCACACCTTCTGCAAGCCATGCCTTCTGCGCCTGGAGGCGTCATCATCACCTCACACGTGCTGTCCGGAGTGCCGTGCCCCTCTTTCAGGGACAGTGGAGAACCTGCCCACCAACCTGCTGCTGGCCAGACTCCTGCAGGGCCTCCAAAGGGAGCGAGTGACCGCGCCAAGGGACAGAAGTGGAGTGTACGTGAGCTCCACAGCAGCTCAGGAGGGCTGTGTGGTCGAGGATCTTCAACCAGCCCAACAGCTGAAGGGTCAGGGCACCCAGGAGGTGAGTACTACCAGAACTGCCGGCCTGATCTGGACAGGGATTTTAAATGACCTCATCTGTGCTCCTTCTCAGCTTATGTCAGCTTACAAGCTTTTCCTTATATGTGGACTCAGATGGCATAGTTTTAACTGCTTTAATTCTGCACTGTATGTTGTACTGTGATTACATGTAGTGTATATATATATATATATATATATATATATATATATATATATATATATATCCTGTTGGTATTATTATAATATGTTAATGTCCTTCCATCTACCTGCCTACAGTCATATGCAAGAATGTCCAGTGTTTTATTAATTCCTCATTTAAAATAACACACGATCTACATGGAATAAACTTAAGCATACACACTTTAATGCACAGCTTCTATTTATTGAATAATATAGAGCTTCCATTTGTTTAACGGAATATTTAATATTGAGCAAAAATAAAACATATGCAACATGTGCCATAACTTTTGCACAGTTCTTATTTTTTCCAAAAATGGTAAAATCAATAAACAAGCAGTAATTGAGCAGAATTATATTCTCTCTTGAAAATGTGTCACATTTTTTCACAAAATCAAAGAAACACATCATTTGACCAGCATCGTCCAAACTTTTGCATTAATTGCGCATGTCTGGCTGATTCACATGATCTGCTGAGAGAATGGTGTTGGCCTATCAGTCAGTCTACCAGTCCGTCTGTCCTTCTGTCTATTTATACAAAGGTACACATACTTTTTAACTTCACTCATTGGCCATATCATATAGGTGCAGTTTGTAGGTTTACAGTTACTCACTGGAGCCTGTCTGTTGCTGCCAAGTTTATTAGTCCTGCCTTCAACCCCATCCATCAATGGAAAGGGACCACCATTAGAAAACCATTGAGCTGGTATTATTTGGGTGGTGGGCCATTTTGTTTTGCCAGTTTTAGTGTGTTAACAGGTTTCACACCAAATATGTTTACCCGTCAGGTATCAGTGGTGTCTCAATCACAGTTGCCCTGAAGTGCAATGACAACGTTTCTCTGAAGTACTTAAAAAAAATTGTTAAAGGTGATTAAGTGTAATTAATTTGTTTCATTTCACTCCAGTCTGGCCTGCCATGATAAACTAAAGCCCTGTGATTTCTCTTAACTTGTTTGTCCTGAAGGATAAACTGAGAGCAGAATAAGTGAGAAGAACTGACTGAACTTCTATTGACGAGCTTTGTTTAATCTCAGTCCATGATATCAGGGCTGTTTGTGTTGTCTTTATTCAGAGGGCTGCTCTTGCTCTGCAAATTTGCTTGTTATATCAGTGTCAAAGCTCCATCTGTTTGGACCCGGTGTCTCTCGGGCCTTGGCTGCTTGTTAACAAAGCCAGTTCAACACAGTGGGCCTTAGTTTGGCTTAAGTAGGTCAGACGTTTTGGGTTTCTCTGGATGCAAAGGACACGGCCAGAATGAAATGAATTGTAAAAAGTTCTGTCCAAAGTTTGTGTGAGCACCATTATAGCTATGCTCGTAAGGTATTTATGATTTGGATGTAAATGCTAAAAGTAATCCCTTTTGAAAATGACATCAAACAGATGCTTAATTATGTGTCTTTATGCAGTACTGCTGATAATATGTGCCACTTCTACGTCCTTATTTCCTGCCAGCCATTCGTCACTCTTATCTGTGTTTGTTTTTCCAGGTGTTAGCTAAAGCCTTGTACAGCTACCAAGGCAATGGCCCAGGAGAGCTTAGTATGAAATCTGGCGACATTGTTAGCCTTCGATGGAAAGCGGATGGGAACTGGTGTTACGGAGAAGCCAAAGGGAGCAGTGGTCTTGTTCCCACCAAAATGGTGCAGGCGTTGAGTGATGAAGTCCAGCCTTTGGCTCTGTGCCGGGCTCTGTATGACTTTGATGTGAACAGGCTGGATCCTGAGGACAGGAAGGAATGTCTGCCCTTCCTAAAGGTCAGTGTTTATTATTTACGGAGGGGAAAACAATGCCTGCTCAGTCTTACTGTGTGAGTTTAGGGCACTTCTGCTTATTGTGATGGTTTTGTGACAGGTGCAGGTTTTTTTATTTTAAGGAGCTAAAACTTTAGACAACTGATCATTTTATGTGGTCAAAGATTAAACAGACAGTAGTGGTTGTGAAATAGAGCTTTATTGACTGATATGATTGCCAGTTGTTAACTATTCATGATCAAATATGACTGTCAACTCTCAGTTGCTAAATCTCTTAAACCTTACCAGCAGAGTCTTGTACTGTAAGCTGATTTTGTTGGCTCTTATGCTTGTTACTTTTCATCCGTTCTCTCTTCATGGTAAGCTTTAGTTGTGTTATAACATGTTATCACTATATTAAATGTAAGGTTTTGAGCGTTTTATGTGTTTTTTTTTTTTTGTCATGCTGGCACATTTCAGTGCTGCCTGAATTGCTGTAGTAGAAATGAACAGGTGGCGACTGTCAGCTTAGCAGTTCCTCTGAAGACTGGGATACAAGCATAAAACTGCTAACAGCTTATTGCTGGATGGTTTTCCTCACGACAGCAGTGTCTGCTTGTTACAATATAAATTAAGCCACTAGGTGTTTGTGTTTTATTAGTTGTATTTTTTTTAAATCATTTTCATTGGTACTGATAATTCACAGGACCTCTATATTGGCTGCCAGTACAGAGTAAGAATACAGTACTAATATGTAACTCGTAAAAATTTTATGTAATTCAATATATTGATCTATTTTCAAATAGTGTTTCAAAATTTAAAGCTGAATCACTGATACTCTCCTCAGTCTCTGCTGAGGGTTTTTCATTTGCCATCTTTTGTGGAAACTTCTCACAGTGATCAGAACTTTAGTCAGGGTGGATCCTATCAGAGTGCAGTACATCCTATCAGAGTAAAGTGGGTGGAGAGGGGTGGGGATTATGTTGTGCTCCCATGCATGCTCAAATGTCTTTTCGTCTAAAGTCACTTAAATTCCGGGGATTGTAATTTTTTGGGGCGTATTTTGTCAACGGGCGGCACAGCAGGCGTTGAAAATGTTCCATTGGAGAACCTTTATTTATCTGAGTCATTCCGGTCTGTGTTGTATATACAAACCTCAATTGGGACAGAATGTGGAATGCTAATACAAACAGAAAGCACATATTAGTGACCTGTATTTATTTGAAAGCAGTGCAAAAATCATTTGAGTTGATTTACCTCATGATCTTTATTCTTTCTTTATAAATATATATTCATTCTAAAATTGAATGTCTGCAACATGTTTCAAAACAGCTGGGACAGGGGAATGCTTACCATTGTGTTAGATCAGCTTTCTTTTTAACGACACTTGATAATTGTTTGGGGACTGAAGACACCAGTTGATCGAGATTGATAAGGGTTATGCTTTGCTGTTTTCCCATTATACAGTTCTTTAGCTGTGCAATTGTGTGGGGCCTTCATTGTGCTTCATAATGCACCACATTTTCAACAGAAGAGAGATCTGGACTGCAGGCAGGCCAGTCTAATAAAGTGGATCTTATATAGCACCCCACACTCTCTGATTAGGTAGCCATGCTGTTCTAACACATACAGAATGTGACTTGAAATAACTTTGAAATAATCATGGACCTCCCCGAAATAGACATCTTCTAGAAGGCAGCATATGTAGCAATCTGGATAGTCTTTTTTGTCTTTGGCCCAGAGAACACAACATCCATTATTCCTATGAACAATCTGAAAGGTTGTCCACAATACACGTTTCCACTGTGCATCAGTCCAAATGCGCTTGAATCAAGAGAAGTCAGCAGCATTTCTGAACAATGTTGACATATGGCGTCCACTGTGCATAGTACAGTCTTAACTTAATAAGCAATGAATAGTGCTTATTGACAATGGTTAATTCCCAAGCCTTTGTGGTGGTACCCATCATGGATGCTCTTCAGTTGCATTCAGTTGTGGTTTTCGGCATTGCCTTTTACACACTGAGGTTTTTTCATTACCATCAAAAGATTTGAGTCCTTGAATCTTTTGGTGGTATTATGCACTATAGAGAGTTAAAAATCTAAAATACTTGGATGACTCATTGAAAAATGTTGCTCTTAAACAGATGGATTATTCCCTGATGCATTTTTTTGGCAATAGTGGTGAGCCTAGACCATCCTTGCTCATAAAGACTAGGCCTTTTTGAACATTTCCTAACAGTCTTAGTCTTAAATTGCTCTTGTTCAGTCTTTTTTAAAACATGCTGCAGACATCAAATTCAAAAAGAATATATATTGACACAAAACAGTGAGGTTGGAAAGATAAAACATTACTCGTCTTGGGTTTGTACTGCTTTCATTTAAACACAGGTCAAAGTGGATTTACAGATCCAGACCTCGTTCTGTTTTTACTTGCGTTTCACACTCTGTCCAGCTTTTTATAGGTTAATTCAATAAGAAGTTTAAAGTGTTAAGTGTTTATTTTGTAAGCTACTTTTTGACGCATGTGATTGCAAGGGGTTTTACAGAAGAGCTGGTTGAACTAATGGTTGCAAGCATATTAAATAACCTCACAGAAGGTCTATAATAATGGGTTATGCTTTTTATCCGTCGGTAGCTTATATCTGATAAATGACTAAAGGTTTGGGAAGAAACAGAATTTACCCTTGGCCTTGTAAAAACTGTTCCTCTCTTATCAGTCACATACTGCTAAAAACTGTTCTTCAGAGGCTATTATGTAACAGGAGGGACTTGGGCAAGGCTTCCATTAAAGAGCATCTTAGTGAAGTGGGGCTTTTTTGAGAGCAGATGGGCTTGGATTGGAGTTAAGGGAAAGGAATTAGGGGCCTGAAGGCACAAAAGGGACATGATATCTCCAGCTCAAAGTGATTTCAGTCAAGAAAACCTCTTCTGGGACACCCTTGCATCTCTAGAAGCATGACACATGGCTCTCACTCTCTTTTTCTCTGTCGCACACACCACACATACACGTTCTGCCTCATATTGTCTCTTTTTTGTTTTTGCATCCAGGGAGACCTCATTAGTGTCATTAAAAGAGTGGATGAGAACTGGTGCGAAGGGAGGGTGAGAGACAGGGTTGGAATCTTTCCTTTGCAGTTCACAGAGGTGAGACTAACTTGTGTTTGCGTACTGTATTTGACATTGTATGGAAAAGAGGAGAAAATAAAACAAATCTGAGGAATAATTCAGTGGCTGCGGTGACTCTGCATGTGTAATTATCGTTTTTTTGGTTATGAAGCAGTGTGTTTGCTCCTGAATTACGACTTCTCTGTGACATTATTGTTATTTTCTTCTCAGTGTACAGGCCCCCGTGTGTTTCCCTCTAACCCTATCTGTCTTCAGACTGTCAGCTTTTGGCTTTTTGACAACATTATCAAAGAAAGCCCAGCATCGCAATGGTTGATTTAGATGTTCTCACAAAGAAATGACAGGCCAAATGACCTGACACACAGCCAAAAACAACAGAGCAGGCATCTGTCTAATTAGATAAGGGATGCTAAAATACCTATTAAACCGATGGTTTGGCAAAAAGTCACATTTACAAATGTACAGTGGCTAATGTGGCTAACAAGTAATGGAAGTGTATACCTCACCAATTAGCATCATGCAAACTGCCCTAATCATCACTCTTTTGCCTCAAAGTGCATCGAGTTCCTGAGTGATGTCAAATAGACCTGCTCATGTGTAACATACTGTTATCTATCACAAATGCACAAACGTATGCTGTATTGTTTGAAACAGCTGTAGCAGCCGTCTTAAAGGAGAATTCCACCAGTTTTTCAAAATGTCTGTGTGATTAAATCCTTAGCCATTCATAGTAGTTTGAAGTTGTACTTCATTCTAGAGATACATACATACCAGTCAGGTGATGGTGATAGGAACCAGACGTCTGAAGCCTCTCAAAGCTCCCTCACAGAGTTATTACTAATCTCTGGTGGATTTGGGTGGTAAATAAAATGGCTATATTATGACCACTGGTTCCTATCACCACCACTGTAAAGAAATACGAATCAGTGCTTTTTTCAGCCATTCCCCATCAAACCATTGTTTGTGCATAAAGTTAGAAAAAACAATGGAATTCATCTTTAAAGCTTAAATTGTGTCTGTACCTTGGTTCAGTTTTATATTTACAACAGATTGTCAGATACTATGCCAGAAACTACATCACTAAGTCTATATGAAATGACCTCTCGTGGTTTATGGCAAGCGAGTGATGATTTAAAAATGCTAGCCTGGTAGCTAAAAGCTTCTATTAATTGTTATCTATATTAGCAAAACTAAAGAACCATAGGTGATCGGCTACTTTCAAGATAAAGGAAAATGTGTGTACATTTCAGGTTCGTCTGAAGCATCAAATTAAACAGACTGACATTTTTGTAATGCTTTATTTTAAAATCGCTCATGTAGCCTGTAAAGGGGTTGATGTTCTTTGAAGAACCTGACATAAGGGTACTCAAACTAAAGTCACTGAAATGTCATTTATAACACGTATCAAGTGAACTTATTAACTCACTGTCTGTATTTCTCTATGAATTCAAAAGTCCAGCTTTAATTTCTTTTATATTTAAGCGAACAAAAGTAAAAGTGTTACATGTTTTATGTTCTTTATTTAAATTTTGACAGCCAGTTTTTATTTATTTATCTAACTCGAGTAGAAGTGCAGTACTGTGTGAAAGTCTTATGCACCTAAGCAAATTGTTTAAAGCCATTACATAGATTTTTTTTTTGCTCAAATCCACCACCAGCACACTTGATTTGATTCAGTAAAGGACTGATTAAGCTAATGGATGATGACTACAAATAATAATGGACTTCCACAAGGAGAGATTGGTTAAATGAACTCATTGACATAAATAAAAATCACTACTTCTTGTATTAATATTGGTTTTATCACCAAAGCAATAGCATTTTAAAATTAATTAATTAATTAGTTAATTAAGAACTCCACAAATCTATATGTTTATATACTGTACTGAGAATACTGAAGTATTGCTTAATAAATGCTTTATCCAATTCTAATGCAAGTCCCTATCAAGGTAGCCTTCAAATAAGAGTGTTCCTGTAATTTCTTTATAGTCCACTTCTCACAGCTTTAAATATCTTCAGATAATGGAAGCCAAATCCAATTAGTCATATGCAATATGCTTGAATACAAAATCAAACACACTGTGGCACTGTTCAATTACTTACGGACTGCACTGTATCTGCTATTTGTCAGATAAAAGAGGCTGCTTCCCTCTTGGCGAGCCTTAGCGAGCCTGCCATCTCCGTGCTGGCCAGCCAGCCGTAAAGGCGCAGTAATGCTTTCCTTGCTTTGGTGGCATAACAGCACATCAGTGTAGGGGGAGAGAGAGCATCAGTTGTGTGTGTGTGTGTGTGTAGTGCTGCAGCATTCTCTCTCTCTCTCTCTCTCTCTCTCTCTCTCTCTCTCTTCTCTTCTCTTCTCTTTCTCCCGAAGCCCACAGCAGCAGCAGCATCAACAGCAGCAGCAGCAGCGGCTAAGGCTTCCTGTCTCTCAGTCAAGGCTGACCCGAAAGCGTAACTAATGGTATTGTGCTGCTGTCTTAGTTAAAGTTCATGCTGGACTCTGGCACAGGGAAGGTAGCAGGTAAAGTGGCCCTGGCAGAAGACGCAAGCCTCGACAAAGTCTCTCCCGTTGTCTGCTTTTAACGTCTCTCTTTTTCTTTTTTTCTCCCAGCCAAATCCGGCTGCTCTCAAAATCCTGGGGAGAGGTGGTGTGGGATCTCGGCCACAGGACACGAGACGGAGTAGTGGCTACAGGCGGATCTCCGGGACGACCAGGCCTCCCCAGGTCAGCGTATTGAACAGACTCAACGACCGGCCCCCTTATAGCCACATCCAGAGCCAGCAGAGCGGGCCTGCAGCTCCACCTGCCCCGGGCAAAGCAGCCCAGCTTGCTCCAGCCTCCAAACTGCGGTCTGGAAGTGCTCGCAGAAGCTTAACAAAGGTGAGAGGAGTGTTTATCTTTGTCAGCCTACGGGTACGCACCACTTGTTTGTCTGTCAGGGCATTATGGAGTTACAAATAGGTAGTGATCTGAGGGTAATGGCATGTTTAATTCTTGTGACGGCATCTCAGTTTGACAAGATCTTTTTGAAGATTCGACTAAATATCTTCACAGTAAATTCAGGGATTAATAGTAGTTGTGAAAGATGTGAAAGATAGTTGAGTCAAGAAGCAAGTGGAGAAGAACTACTTCTTAGGCAGGAATGAAGGTTGATGTAAAAGTCAGACCTGAGTGCTAAATGTAGTGAATTAGTGAAAAAACAAATCAGTGAAATCTGTGTGTATTTAGTGTCAGTTAATGCATTTTGTATACAAGTAAACTTTCAGGATAAATTCTGATGACGTATGAGCTGACATGCTTGTGCCCAGGAGGTCAAGTGATTCCAGCAGTGCCTGCGTGTGTATGTGCTGACTGTGATCGCAGTAACTCATTTGTTTGTCTAAAATGTTGATTTTCAATTCGGTTATTAACAGCACTGCTGGTGAACAGGTTTAAAAGGCCAGTCATCACTCCTTCGTTCTTTGCATATGACAGATGACACTGTTCTTTATTTTGTTTAAGAAAGCAAAAAGAAGAAATTTCGTTATACCTTATAATACTATATGCAGCCGGGTTGTGATCATTTCTGTACAATTTTGGTGCTAAAAATTCTCCCTCCTCTGTTGTTGCTCCGTAAGCTCATGACTCATATCGTGGTTATGTAAGCCCCCCTCCACCCCCTTATCTGGTTGAAAAGCTTATTCCTCTCGGCTGAGCAGTGACTCCCTCCCTCTTTCTCTCTCTCTCTCCCTCTCTCTCTCTCTCCCTTTCTCTCTTTCTCTCTCTCTCTCTCTCTCTCTCTCTCTCTCTCTCTCTCTCTCTCTCCCTCTCTCTCTCTCTCCCTTTCTCTCTTTCTCTCTCTCTCTCTCTCTCTCTCTCTCTCTCTCTCTCTCTCTCTCTCTCTCTCTCTCTCCCTCCCTTTCTCCCTTCTTCTCTGTCCCTCCACCCTCCCGCGCACGGGATGCACCATTAATAGCTGACCGGGCGATTGTGGGGCACATCATCGCACGCAGAAGACTCAGCCTGCCTCGGACTTTGACCTGCCCGTAGGCCAGTTAACGTAGGCTTCTTTCTCCCTCCCATCCAGATTGCGCAACACCGTAAAAGCAGACACAACTCTCTCTCTCTTTTGCTGTTACTATACGTCTGTTGCTGCGTCAAGTCCATTTCATTGTCATAGAAAAATCTCCAAGAAATTGGGGACCATTTATGTTGGTCCATTTGCCATGATCACACAATGCAAAGGCCATGGCATACAAATAATAAGTACTGACAAAAATAATAGTTACAGTGTATTCATATGTCTGTGATGACATATGTTGACTACATGTTGGCTTTTTAAAACATTTATAAGCATTTTTCCCTCAGTTTTGGATTTCACAGTTGAAACATTGATTTTATTCTAAGCTCCCTCCCAGTGTAGATGGACTCACGGCACAATGGATGTAGGAGGGTATAGCCTCCTCCAGTGCAAATTCAAGTTCAGCCCACCCAAAGAGAACACAACCAGCCACGTTCAACAATGCCTGGTCACGATCTGCACACAACAACGCTGCTGAGGTTTGAACATGTAGTTCATTTCTGCATTGCTATGCTGTGAAATTATTGCATGAGTCACTGGGAGATAATTCCTAATCACATAGACTCATGTCAGGTACTATATGTGGCTGGTCTTTGATGCTCCTCGCACCGTTAATGTGCTAGCAACATGCGCCAAATCCTGTTAGCATTCGCGAGGTGTGTGTTCGCTGAACCGGCCAACAGGCGACAGGCTGGATGAGGAGCTGATATGAGGTCAAAGTGCAAACACAATCTGATCTCACAGGTCATCTGAAGTTGACAGTGTGTGAGAAACAGGGCTACCTCTGTCCGTTCCCATCAGACTGCCGCCACCATGCGCTCTGTCACTTCTGCTTGTGAAGTCAATAATGACACATAATAAGATAAGTGCTGGCTGAAGCTGAGGGACTGTCTAACAAAACACAGTTCATTAGATAGAGACCATTCATAGAATTCTACAAGCCTTTCTAGTAAGCAATATAAATACAAGTTTCTGAGTATATCATGGTATCATCAGTATGTCTACAACAGCTGCATGTATCATTAAAAACATAGACCAATTATAGACAGCCTGTAAACAACAACCATCAGGGTATAATAACTGCATAAACTGCAGAGTAACAAGTAGCTAGTTGCATGCCAGCCCATTATGTCATTGCTTTATTTTCTTATTTAATCTATTTATTTTACCAGTTGTTTAATTTTTCTCTCATTTGTTTTTGTAATAGATTGAAAGATCTAGAGAATAGATGCTAACTAAAAACAATCTAGAACTGTCACCTTTGAATACATAAGAAATCTAGTGATTCTATGCAGAGCCAAAGATTCCAAAAATACTTTTAATGAAAAAGATAAAAACCTATGTCTAATGCCAATGCTTTTCTAGTGTTTTCATGAAAATTGCATGTATGTTGTGGTTTTACAGTAAATCAGTGTAAAGCCTAACAAGTAAAACCTAATGCTGAATAATATTCGAATAGTCTGTAAGCCGGTTAGCTGTCACAAAACGTTCTGCTTCATGAACACTTTTACTTTATAAATACGCAGTTTGCAACGTCAGACATCTAATTGTGTTGAATATACATGCAACTTGTAACTGCAAGCTTGGATTTGTGAGAACATGCTTGTGTGGGTTTCCTCTCTTTCAGTGATCCTCACAAAAGCAATTTTGCTCCCCCTTGTGCAGAATCTTCAGTCTGCTAAACATGGCTGAGTATTTATCTATAACAGTCTTTGTATTCATAGTTTTCGTCCCTTTTTTACACCGCTGCATTGCTCTTTTACTGATACATTTAGTTGCAACTTGTTTGCAAACCGCCCTGTGATGGACTGGTGACCTGTCCAGGGTGTGTCCTGCAGAAGCCCTATAACAGCTGGGATAGGCTCCAGCACCCCCCCCGTGTGTGTGTGTGTGTGTGTGTGTGTGTATGTGTGTTGTTTGCAAACATTAAAGTTAAATATGGTACCGTGAAAATGGCTTCAAGTACAATGATGTTATATTTTTGATGTTTCTCTCACTCTTACTTTGTAGTCCTGAAAAAAAAAATACAAGAACTCTATCATTCATCTACCCTTGAAAACGATCATTACTTGTCTCGAAGGATGGGAAGTGCTGACTTCATCTCCAATTACTTCTGCTCCATGGCACCTCTACACACATAGCACTTTTCCTAGAGACTGAAGCAGCAGCATCATAAGCATCGTAAGCCGTTTCTCGCTGTGCAGCATTACTGTGGTTACTGATCTTAAATTCCATGTGCAGTGAGAGATAAAAAAGTCCACTTTTTATGAAGTATATCTTCAGATTAGTGCAAACTTGTGTGAGACTTATCGACACTGTGAAGGTCAAAGTAGAAATAGTCACTTTGGCCTCTGGTTGCCACATGAGGCTACCTTCAGTAACACAGCAGTGATAATACTAGCACTATGGTGTGCGGAAATAGATTTGAGTCACTGAAAAATACCCATGACTCAAACTCTACTCTCAGCTCTCACAGTTGTGCCTCCTAAACAGTTTGCAAACACACCTTTGAGACAAGCCACTGTCTGGGGCTATTTTCTGGTTGAGTCAGCTCTTTAGTGCTGTATAAGCTTGTCAGAGATATTTAGTGTTTTCTTATGTAACCAAAATGAAAAAAAATACTTGAATTATGATGAACCATAATCATACATTAGGCCATGGGTGTCTGACAGTAAGATTGAGCTTGTTGCCAGTGAAGTGTTTTATACAAATGAGTGTTGATGGCTTAGATTTGTTATGGCTCACATTAATGATTAAAACTGGTGCTGATGTGTGATAATTGGAGCAGTGGGACTGTTGCACTGTAATCTGTTGTCACACCGGCATAAAACATTGCTGAGCCACTTTGTTGGTTTAAATAGACTATATATGGCTTTATGAAACATAATATGAGAGGACAAATAAAGAAATATGTCTGCAGACTTTGTGAGAAACAGAACTGTTAAGCTTATCCAGCATAACTAAGCTTTTTACAATATTAGATATGAAAATGTTGTCACCAATAACAATGTTAACTAAAGTGATCCTTAAATCCTTACCTTACACCTTATATACCTTGAAATGTATGTAGTTTTATGTATCAAAAACAGTTGTAAATAGGCCGTTTTTGTTACTGTGCCCTTAAGACTGATATCTGTCAGTTATTTCTGTTCTGAGTGGCTGGCATGTGTTGCGCCTCATTCAGAAACAGGCTGTAACTCTCCATATTAAAGTGCTATGAATAGGTGGACATATACAAATTTGCTAGTTTCCATGGCATCATAAAAACAGTGATTTCGAAACGGGGGTGTCTTCTGAGTTTAGTTTTTGCAAATTAACTGTATGCAGTGAACAGTACATTTTTTTAATATTTCTACATATTTTCTTTTAATAAAGCCAGGAAAAATCTTCTTTCTATTATACATGCCTTTAATAAACTAAACTAAGAGACCCTTATTAGTCCCACAACGGGGAAATTTCACCTCCGCATTTAACCCATCTGGGCAGTGAAACACCACATACACACTAGGGGGCAGTGAGCACACTTGCCCGGAGCGGTGGGCAGCCCAATCCGCCGCGCCCGGGGAGCAGTTGGGGGTTAGGTGTCTTGCTCAAGGACACCTCAGTCGTGTGCTGTCAGCTCTGGGGATCGAACCGGCGACCGTTAATTAACTTTAAAACAGGTCAGTGAAATGAGCTAGACCTGTAGCTTGACTTCTCTAACTAGAATGCCTTGGTGCTGGACAGTGTGTTAGGTTGTTGTTCAGAACTGCATCATATTCCTGACTGTGATTTTACCAGCAAGATTTTGTCAACACCAGTTTTACCAGCTAAGCAGTATGTCTGCAGGGCTCTCCTTTGCCACCATTACACTTGAGTTTAAATCAAGCATCATCTCAGTTGTATATTTTTTATTTTATTTTTTTCACAGGTTGAAAGGAAGATGAATGGTGAAGTTCCCCCAACCATCACTATGGCTCTGATCAACCCTCAGGCCCCTCCACCACCACCAGAGAGCAAACAGTCCTCTACTCAGCAGCTCTCTATCAGTGTGTGAGTACCCCTCCATCCAGGTTTGGTTTGTAATCTCTATCTCCAAATCTAATCTTAACACACATGTTCTAACACCTACAGGACTGCGCACCCTTCATCTATTTCATTTCCAGCCATGGACCATTAAGTATGAGTTATTTTCAGGAGATATTTCTGAGGAGATTAAGTATAAGACAGTCCTTTTGCATGTGGAAGGGTAAAGTAAATGGAAAATAAGTGAAAAAACAGCAATTTCCAAAACTGGAGTTCAAAAAATGTATAAAAGATACAGAAAAAATTGGATATCTAACAACCATGCAAGACCTGGTAGACCACCAAAACTGCACGCATCAGATAAACAGCAGAGAATCAAGCTCCACTCCAAAAATCTGCTTAGAGAAATGAAAAAAGCGCCTCAGATTCTAGTCCTTAATACCACTGAACGTGAATCTGATTATTTGAAGCAAAAACTGCACCCAGCTTCTAAGACTGAACTTCAGAGGTGTGGTGAAATATCCTTGTAGATTTCTGTGAAAAACTGAAAACAAGTCTTGTCATCTGTGTACATTTCTGTTTAAAAACTTATTTTTCTGTAAAAATTCTGTAGTTTTTTCCTGACACTGAAAAATAAATTATTATTTGACTGGAAACTAAATAAATGAAGGATGTTCTCTGTCTTTTGCACTGTACATTGGTTAGATCATGTATATTAACTCTGTAGCATGGTGGCTAGATGATCAAGAATGTGGTTGAACATGTCTGCTATTGAGTTATTGTTTAAAAGAATACTCCACCATTTTTTACCTAATCTCTTCTGGAGCAGCTGCCCATTGGCTTCTATTGTAAGTGCGTTTTGAGTGAGCGTGTCTTCTGTTTTTCTCTAAGTATGAGGAGAAACACTGTTGTTATCGTCTGTGGTAATTGTATTCATGCAGATACAGCAGACAAAGAACAGGTTGAAATCACTGAAATATGCCTATTTTCTCTTATTTGCACCACTTTGTTATTCATTTTAGCTCTAAGCGGATATTTAAATAAGGTGGTTCTCGGGGGATCACGCTTCGTTTGATGGAAATATCTTATCTGCAAATCTGTGATGAAAACTTTTGTCATTGTGGCTTTTCTTGTGGTCAGACAACAAAGGAATATGATGCATACCTCTTTTTTTCTAGGTGTGCTGCGCTGTACTCGTACAGTCCCCACCGCCCTGAGGAGCTGGAACTGAGAAAGGGCGAGATGGTGGGAGTTTATGGAAAGTTTAAGGAGGGCTGGTTACGTGGTCTCTCACTACGAACTGGCAAAGTGGGCATTCTGCCCGCTAACTACGTGACTCCTGTGCTCAGGTAAGAGGATATTAGTTCACCCATGTACTGTAGATATGGTTGTTTTTGCGAAACATCATACATCTCACTTGGAAACGTCCAATCAGCAGCCACCAGTGAAATAAAACATTGATCACATCCACTCTTGCAGTCAGACGTGCATCAACCACTTGTAATCTCTTGGTGTGGCCTGTTTAAGCTCTTTGACCTATTAAGGAATGTGCACCTATTGTGCTGTGTTGACTTCTTTCTTTCAGAACGTCTGCAAGGTTTCTTGAGCAGCCAAAGCCTGCTGTGCCTGTTGCAAGCACTGCTGTGTCTACAAAAAGATACACACCCCAGAAGCCCCAGGCTGTGGTGCTGGCCCTGGATAAAGTGAAGACTGATGGGACTTCTGCTGCCCCAATAATTGCCATGCCGCCTCAGCCAGCCGTGTCATCTGGCGGTGGAGCGAGAGCTCCTCAGGCAGGAGGCAAGCCGGGCTGGGACACGGTCAGACGGGCCTTCCAGCCCTCACACAGAGGTGAGGACCACAGAGCAGCAACATGCAGCATCTGTTTGGGTCAGTGGAGGACAGCTTGGAATTTGCAAAATAGGGGTGGGCAAGGTGGCAGAAATATCACGATACTTGAAATAACTTTCACAGTACATGCTACATATTACTCCGTTTCAGTTTTCAGAGGTTAGATAAGTTGGAATGGATGGCTTACGTTGGATGAGTGGAGCCAACCTGCTGTTGTCTGAATATGTGGGTTTGTGTAAATAGTTCGGTTTTTCATAACGTCATGAAAACAATAGATAATTTTTAAAAAACTTGTTTACATTGTACATCAAACTATTATTTCAAAAGGCAAAAAATGTTTTTTACATTATATCGGCCCTTTAAAAACTTGTTATACAATTACTTTTTAAATCATATTTCAAATATGGCTCAGCAGTACATCCGATTAAGCAGGACCAGTCTTGCTCTTGGACTCTCGCCGTCAAACTCACAGTCTGCTAATGAAATAAAATGAAATATTAGATGGCTGCACCACCTGGGATCCTCTTTCAAACCTTTTTTAATAAAAATAAAATAAATGACAATACTACATGTACAGAACACTGTAGCCTTTTGTGATGTATCGTATTGTCATATTGCCCACCTCTATAGTAGTAGTGGTAGCAGTAGTAGTAGTAGTAGTAGTAATAATAATAATAAAGATAACTAAGATGATAATATTTATATGACACCTTTCACAAAAGTTATGCTAACTTTACAATACCTGCATGGAAGATGTTTCATACATGCACAAATCTATAATGTTATCATAATGTTACTTCACTTAGTATTTAAAGCAGAAATGTGTGTAGTTTGTTCTTTTTTTTTTGTTTTATTTTGTTTTTTTATTTATTTTTAGCATCACCCCACCGTAATAGCTACCATTCCCAAAATCCAACCTCAAGCTTTCAACACCCATCTCAGGATCTGGGACAGATCTACGGTTTTGGCCGCTCCCCTGTTCTCCCCAGGAAAAGAAATGGCTTGTTTACAAATCCCATCAGACCACAATATTGGACTAATGAAGGAATGGCACCATCTGCTGGTGGCTACCATACAATGGATGCCAAATACTCTGTTCCAAAAGAAGCTTTCACGCTTCCTCAGTCCATTCTGGTAAAGCCAGATTCACATAGACACAACACAGAAAAGGTAAACAGAACTATATTTAGTGACATTTTATGTATGCTTTACTGTTTACAGCACATGGACATTTATGTGATGCTAGACGTGCTTTCAGTGTGTGAAAAGTGTTTAGAGCAACTCTTCTGCCAAAAATCAATTTACATAACTTTGCTAAAGGTAGGTAATCAGCCACAAAACATGTTTAGTGTCTTTAATTTTACACTGGAGCTACTTGGCTAATGTCGCTAACAAGTAATGGAAGGTTATACCCCCATAAAAATACATAAAAAACTGTAATATCAGATATTTATAGATACCAATATATTAGACAGTGTCAGAAACCACACACGCCTGTTTGTCTATTCGAGATTACCTATCATCTCAATGTGGTTGAAGCTTCCATTACTTCCTTAACTACATTAAACTCGTAGCTCCAGTGCGGAACTAAAGGAACAAACTTCATATATCAAACTTGGCTGATCATCAGCATTTGTGGTAAACTGGTGGTGATAATTGTGGAATTGTAAATGTGTAATTGTAAATTGTAATGTGTAATTGTAAATGTGTAATTGTGTGATAATCAATTAGTCAGATCAGTCTAGAGGAAACGTCTCTGATTCATACGATCTGATCATGGCCAATTTATTCTTTAGCCTGTGAAGTCAGTGCGGTTTGTGACTGAAGACGCTCCCCAGACAACAACAAGGATGAGCTCACTATCGTCTGGAGCACAGACCATAGGGAACTCTCAGAGTGGCTCCACAGCTCTGGAACACTGGAATCCATCAGCCATCCTGGGTCGGGATGGAAGTACCTCAGTCCTTAAAGACACAAAGACGTTTCTGCAGAGAAAAGGTCCTGCTCACAATCATGCCATTGTCGAGGGGCTCCCTTTGAGCATGAAACCAATGATTATCAACACGGCTTCCAGTCCCACCAGGTGTGTGCTGCCTCTCAGTTCAGTCTTCAAGGGTAATGGCGAAATTTTATTTTTTTTAAATGTTACCATCATTATTATCCTGACTTTCGCCCAATGACAGCTGGGATAGGCTCCAGCATAACACACCCCCCTCAACCCTGAAGGAGAAGCAGCTTAGAAGATGTGTGTGTGTTACCATCATTATGGTTTTCAGATGGTCTTTGACTGTTGAAGAAAGTGGACAGATTGATTATCTCATGCTAAAATCTTGATGGGAAGTCACTGGGGGGCTGGTGGGGGGGGGGGGGGGGGGGGGGGGGGGGGAGTGGGTTGTGGCTAAAATGTAACATCACTGTACTTCAAGACATTTTCATGACACGTGTCATGGCATTTTGTTTTCCTGAGATTTGATGAAGTGGAACAGATAAAAAGGAACCAGTGATTCTACATAAAAAAATACTATAAAACATCTGGTCTTAGAACAGAAAGTGAACCTGTGTTAATATTGTGATGTAATTTATTATGATAACAAAAATACCATAATATTGCTCATCCCTAGGAAGCAATCCAGGTGGAAGAAATACATTTTTCAATAATTTTTCAGTCTCCCAAACAGACTATATGAATTTGTATTGCCATACATTTGAACGATAAACCTTAAACTAAAGCTGGGCAATATTACAGTATTTATCAGTACAGTGATAAATTACACCATAGCATGTCACAATATGCTTTTCTGACCATATATAGCATAGATATCATCAGTACTTATAAACACTTAACCAACATAATGTTTAATTACAAAGTGAGCATAATTAGTCCTGTTTAATTGGACATAGAGCAACACAATGTGTAAAATGTTGAATACAAGTAATTGAATTCATAGTTGTTGATAGTATTGTAAAATGAGGGCTTCCTTTGTCTGTTCTAACTCATCAGACTTGAGACAAAACAAATATTGTTACATATTGTATATTGTAAAAATGTCTTGAAGTATTGTGATATTGGGGCAGTCGTGGACTGTATGTTAGGGAACCAGCCTCCTGACCGGAAGGTCACTGGTTCAATCCCCTGAGTCGACAGTACATGACTGAAGTGCCCTTAAGGAAAGCACCTAGCCCCCAACTGCTCCCCGGGCGCCATGGATAGGGCTGCCCACTGCTCCGGGCAAGTGTACTCACTGCCCCCTAGTGTGTGTGTATTCATCAGTGTGTATGTGGTGTTTCACTACACGGATGGGTTAAAATGCGGAGGTGAAATTTCCCCATTGTGGGACTAATAAGGGTCACTTAATCTTAATGACAGTTTGCCTTTTTAAATAAACTTTATTAAATAATCCAAATACATAATCAATACAATATCACATTTATGCAAATTTATACACAAATACAACAAATCCACAATGCAATTACACACACAAACTTATGAGACAAATGAAATTATAAGTCCAACAGAGTCCAGGGATATTTAGATTTTCTGTCCATAGTTATATGTTTAAAAACAACTTCTGCAGGGATTTGAATCTGTTGTATTACCATTTTACACCTTGTTTTCCATAGTTTACAGTTTGTACCACAAACAATCAACCAATAAAAGTCCTTGACATTCTTTGACAAACTTTCCTCAAAATTACCAAACATTATAGTCTTAACATTTATATCAAACTTAACACCGAGAGCTTTTAGTCTTTCCCACACAACCACAGATCGATCACAGTGAAGTAACAGGTGTGCAATAGTCTCATCTTCATCACAGTCAGCCGATGGGCACATTTTCATGGTGACATAGCAGCTCCACTTAACGACACATGGCACAGCCAATCTCCCCACACTGATCAGCCATGCTATGTCTCTCATGTTCCCCGAGATCTGCCTGGACTGAATGTTTCTGATGCATATCTTACTCTCTGCCTCATTGAGGTGTTTATGTGGATAAAGACCTCCATAAATGTGTTCGCTTATAATGGTATAGATCTTTTTACTATGAAAATTACACCAGTCGATCTGAAGCTTTACATATTTAAAAATAAAATTTCCATATATTAATTTGTAATATGGAACATTTTCTTCTTGCTTTTCCTTTCTTTTTCCACCAACTTCTAGTGTTCCCCACCCACACTGTACCTCTCTTTATTGCCTGTGCTACTATTTTACAATAAGCTATTTTGAGTTTTACCCCAATATCCATTGCAACAAGACCCCCTAAATTTTTAGATTTATATAAAATTTCCCTTTTAGCGCCTTCCCCCAAATAAACCGTACACACATTTTATTTAGCCTCATGATGCATTTTTCATTAGGAGGGAAAACTGGCCAGGAACAATTTGGACAAAACAAATGTTTTAATGATTTGAATCCTCGTTTTATAATTGGAGACTTTCCATTGTTCAAGCTCTGCTTTGATTTCTTCCTCTTTATTCCTCCAGTTATATCAGCACAGTTTTCTCTTGTAATCGAGACATTTTGCCAGATCGCCCGCTTCTACCTTAAACTGATCTTTTTTCCATTTCAAGTAAAAGTTATATATGATTTTAAATAAACCATCTTATGACTTATATCACCCTTTGCTTTCTAATTCCTTTCCAACTGTACATTTTAGATGGTGTGTAATGGTGGTATACATTCATGTCTGCTCTTTCAGACACAGGGTGGTGATGGGATACAACGCACATACTGACACAGAGCTGAACCTTCTAGAAGGAGAGCTGGTCCTGGTCCAAAAGCCTCGATCGGACGGAAGGGTCCTGGTGACCCAAGAGATGACTGGAAGGACGGGCCTTTTCCACGGCAGTATTCTGGACATATTGGACAAAATCGTCTGAATGCCACTGTCATCGTATCCGTGTGTGTTCGTTTTCCACTATTGAGCAGTGTTGCTTTTGGAATCACGTGGAGTGAGACTGTTGCATAAAGGAGCTCAACAAGAAAGCAATATACTCTTATGTGTTTCAGTGCACGGCATGCCTCATCTCAGTCAACAGACACAAACAAACCCCAGATCCTGCTCAGATGTGTTCCTGTGTCATTGATCACTTATGACAGACACTAGTGCCTTTGCTTGGGGTTTTTGATGGTCAAATGCACTTTGGGATAAAGATTGTTAGGATGAAAGCTGCTTGTATTTTTGACACTTGAAAAAAATGTAACTGTTGATACGGACTACAGATTGTCTCAGATTGTCTTGTTTGAATGCAGTAACCATGAGGGGTAGGTTTGTCATTACACTACCATGAAACCTGTTCGCAGTTTACCTCTGTAACTGACAGGAAATGACTCTGTCCTTTACCCCCTGTAATTGAACCAAATCCTTACTATTTGGTCACTTTATTTTTGAAAACCAGTAATAAAAAACTAAATTATTAATGACAGTGCTGCTGTGTTTTTTTTCTCTACTTTTTTATTGGTTTCATAATCCTGGAGTGCATAGGGAACAATATCATAACATTTCAGTTGTGTGCAATACTCCTAGTCAAATGATGTTGATTTTCTAAGTGAAAATAAGTTACACGTCCTCTACAGAGAACAAGCTTACATTCAGTATTTTCCTGCCAATTTAAGCATTAGCAGGTTTAACATATTAGGGGAAAAACGAAGTATAAAATTTGCCACAAATGTTCTTTCAGTAGGCTAAATTCAGCTAATAAACAGTGGAGTGCATTTACACGCACTTAATATTGAGATTGTTATCGGACTTTGGTAGTTATCTAATTATTTAAGTGGTCATGCAAACAGTGCGTTCTGGTTTCTTAGATCAGATCAAGGCCTACAAATCTGATAGAGAGCTGGACTTCAGCTCAGTAATCTGGTTTTTCAGCGCATGTATACCCTAACTCTGATTTTTTCAGTAATAAATTACCCACAATAGCATCAAGTGAAGCTGAATCTGGGAGGGTGGTTTTCTCCTCCAGTGAGTGCAGATTTGTATGGAAGCCTTTACCTGGACAAAAACAATGTAGTCATATATAGTCATACTAATTAGAACGTTTTTCAGTATGGCTTAGCATCTCATAATTATCATAATAATGAGAAATTTTCTCATGATCATGACTTAATATCTGGTCATTTTGACTTACTTTCTCATATTTATGAGTCATGATAATGAGAATATTTTCATTATTATGATGTATCATCATTCATAATTATGGGATAAAATCTCAGTATTATGATATAATGAGAAGTCACAATTATGACATTGTCAGTGATTATTATGACATACTAAGTCGTAATTATGAGATGCCAAGTCATACATTTGATTTGAGGATCAAATCCATTAGTTATGGAAAACATTCTCATTATTAAGATGGCTTTATATTTCTTTCCAGTGGCCACCGTAGATTCGCGTCCACACGGCCGGAATGATGCTGAGAAATACGCTCATTTATTCATGCCGTGTCTCCACATACCCGCACACTGCGCAGCCTCTGTTTATCCCAACCAGACGGTGGCAGTTTGGGGATGGGCATCTGAGCATGGACACTTAACAACGGATGACCTCAGACATACTGTTTACCCTTCAGGAATCAGGACGTTTTCGTCGTCTGTAGACAGACAACATATTAAAGAGTTCAAAAATGCCGGTAAGAAACAAAATCGCTTGGATTTAATCATCTCTACCTTCTCACCTAGTTAGCTAATTTGCCATTTAGCTGGGCTAGCCCGCTAGCAGCATAGCCAGTCCGTTTCGGATGAAAAACTGGCAGATTACATTTAGCATAGCTGTGAAGTTGTGTGTTCGTACTTTAAACACCTTTTCTGGTGGTCGCTTTAAACGTCAACGCGTCAAATTGGTGTGACTGTGAAGGGTAAGGGCGGCTAGCGACTGCGTTTAGCCGTTAGCTTCATATTCTCCAGCTTCGCGTGAGAATTTTCCCGTTCCACCTTAAATGGTGCAGCAGTAACGGTCTTGGCCTCGGACTCCAGAATGGAACTGCTGCACCGTTTAAGGTGGAACGGGACAGTTCGAGCAAGACACTTTAGCTTGCTAGCGGTTGACCTAACTAAACCTGAAATAGCGGGCTACATAGCCGGCAGAGTCCTAAAGCAGCACTCAGAGCTAACCTACACATCTAATCTGCTTTGGAAATGAAGGTTATTACATTTTTTGTGTTTTGTTTGCTTTTTTACTGACAAGCTCAACGACGCTAGCGTGTCGGGCTAATAACTAACTGTCGTATCCGCTAATATTGCTTAGCAACCGTGTGGATGGTTGTAAGGCCGTGAGTGTAAACACGGAGCTCCTTTAGTCCACGAACTGTGCATTAGCTAAATAATACAAATGAACGCAGAGGAAGGTTCGAAATAACCATCTTTATTAATGTCACTCGATTTCATTATTAATTAATTCAGTTATTAATTCAAGTATTAATTCAGTTTGATTCATTCATTTTGTTGCTGTCGCTGTTCAGTAGCCCTGTGTGTGTAGTCCCTGTTAAAGGGCCCATTTCCTGTACACTAACGGATGTTCTGAAAGGTTCTTCAGTAAAGGCAGGGGATCTGTTTGGAACCATGAGTACTACACAGAACCATTTGATTGCTTAAACGGTTCTTTGGCGAAATGGATATTGAATTTGATAGACAATGTGTTGTAGGCTTCTTTTGAAAATGGTTCTACTGTAACTATATGGGTCCAAAAAGGGTTCTGCTGTTGTCACAAGCTTGACATTGTGACAACAGCAGAACGCTTTTTAAAATCCCTCTTTATCTTTTAGAAATCGAGTCAACTTAAAGGCAAATTGACCTGGTTAATTCATGGCCATATTAAGCACAATTCCTCGTATCATTTAAAAGGATAAATTCTTCTGTTACTGTAGTCTTTGGTTGAAATCTAGTGACTTTTCCTTCCTCTGAGCCCTTTGTGATGTTTGATCATATGCACTACAGGCAGGGGAAAAGTGATATTAACCCCTAATCTTAGCATGTTATACCCCTCCTAGCATCTCCCCTGCTGCACTTCCTTTACTAGCAGGATTTCATCCCCCTCCTCCAGTGCAGGTGCCAGATGTATTGCAGGAGGCGAGTAGCCCTCCACAAGTGACTGTAGACTGGCATCCAGGTCTCTGGGTCTGGACTGTATGTTCCTTTTGGAGCACCCACTTTTCACGATACAGTCAGTTCTTAATGGATACGATCATGTGCCGCCCGTAATTATTTCTTGCCCGGATGTCCTGTTTCTTGTGCTCTCATTTTCGGTTTGTGTTTACTTAAACAGGCTGTTTTTTTTTTTGTTTTTTTTTTTTCCATTGTGGCTTTAGGACTGATGTATGTAAATGAGCCATGTTCTGATTGGCTGCCCTACATTGGCCTTATTCATAAAAACAACTTTAGTGTGAATGAGCCGCTGTAGGGGGAATAGGCAGATAAATGTAAATGTGCTGTTTTTTGTAGCGTCACAAAAACAGTCAATTTGAAAAGGGCAGTTTTTGCAGTTCAGTTTCCATGTGTGGATTGTACTATCTGGAGAGTGAATGGTATGTTTTAAAGCTTTAATAATGTTTGCATATTATGATATGGACTCTTAGGTTTTGTAACATTCTTTGTAACATTACAATTGATTGGTTCTTTTATGTACCACTTGGATTTTTTTCATGATCATTTCACATAATAGTAAACATGTTGATGCTGCTTTCTAACTGCAAGTTACATTTTAACTGACCCTGATGTCTTTTCTACAGAGCAACAAGCTTGATAAACCAGAAAAGGTAGAGGTCAGTGATAACGTCAAGGTGGTGGTGCGATGTCGGCCCCTCAACCAGAAAGAGAAAATGATGGGACACAAACAGTCTGTCAGTGTGGATGAAATGCGAGGAACCATCACTGTGAACAAGCTTGAGACGCCCAATGAGCCACCAAAGACCTTCACGTTCGACACAGTGTTTGGTCCAGACAGCAAACAGCTGGATGTCTACAATCTAACAGCCCGGCCAATTATTGATTCTGTGTTAGAGGGATACAATGGTGAGGATTATCTCTGGACAGTTGTTCTGTGATGCAGTCCCGAGCCTCATTTCTCTTTCCTTTTCATTTCTACATACATACATACATACATACATACATGCATGCATACATACATATGAGAGAGAGAGAGCGAGCTTACTTTGGGGAGAAGAATAAATTAATAATATATTGTAAATTTTAAGTGCATTTGGACATAGCCTAGAACTGCTATGAATGCAGCAATGCACGTAGCTTATGTCACAACTGCACGTATGTGAAGTGAAATATCTGAAACCATGCTTGGCGCACCCTGTGGTTTACTTTAACCAGCCGGCAGATAGCTCAGATAGTTAACAGGCTATGAAGCTCTGTTAGTAATATTGAGAGAAAGGCTTTGAGTTCAATTATTTATTGAAGAATTTACTAAATAACTTCAAAACAAAATAAATAATATTTGACACACATCTTACCAGCTGCAGATGTCTTCGTTTATGTAGAGTAAGTAGTAGTAAATCCAGTGTGGAGGAATGAAAGTACACTTTAGTCAGCTTGGTGCGAATGTTATATACTGATTCCTATAAAGGCACTAATGAAAATAAACATAATTGTAACGATAGAAATCAAACAAAACAAAGACTTCTTAAAAGGAAAAAAGCCTATTGCTAAAGATATGTTGTGCTCAGCAGAAAACCGCAAAGATCAGTACAAGTCTAGGGGGAACGCTTACTTCTCCAGTATGTGGGCCGCATGAGTGGTGGCTTCAGCAGTGCACCCTTTGTCAGCACTCTATATGGTTGTTATTGACCTAAACATCTTAAAATGTGGTTCATTCTACAGAGTACTTGATATAAATTTTTATATCTTGATATATACTTTTCATAGTGTTATGCTGCAGTTTTATACAAAAATGCTACCATTGCAATAATGTGTGTTTTATTTCTTTCCAGGAACCATATTTGCCTATGGTCAAACAGGCACTGGGAAGACATTCACCATGGAGGGAGTGAGGGCGGTACCTGAGCTCCGAGGCATCATACCAAATTCATTTGCTCACATCTTTGGCCACATCGCTAAAGCAGAGGGAGACACTAGGTGAGCACACAGTCTCTTAATTGACAGCCATTGACACCATTCATATCTAAACTGAACGCCTTATATGTATTAGGCAACATATGCTCAACTTTAAGCCCACGTATTTGTTGAATCCAATGAAAAAATATTAATTTGAATGCAGAAATGCACCAATTAGTTGCTAATGTTATCCCAAAACATGATTACCCAATGGAGGGAAGAGCATGCCATTGCTGAACATAAACAAACAAAACAGTAATCTGTTTTAGCTTTAGTGCCAACTGTATGGGGTTTTTACGAACTATGTGGATGTTTGAAAACGTCTGTCTGAATGAGGCGATGTGTTTACTTTATCACCTGAATAACACAAATGGGCATAAATATGATCTCAAGTGAGGTAATTGAACGCTAGATTACGTTTCAGACAGGCTAACACTGAAATCGTGGACACTTTTTCGTGTAGTACACACCTGATAATTATAAGGTAGTCCCCCTTGCTAATTACAGACTTTTACTTTAACTGCAGTAGTGTCTTTGTGCTTTAATCACAGCCACTGTCACTGGTGTGAGGAGATTATGGTGTCATTCTGAAGGATACATCAGAATAGGTCTATTTACCTTTTTTAATGAATCACAGGAGTCATGACCCCAAGCTGAAAATCACTGGTTTAACCACAATGTGCTTGCTAACTCGTCCTCAGCACCCCCTTGTTGGTTTAACAGACATGATATTTTCTTGGAAATCTGGTTAATTACTGCAGTTAAGTATCTTCTTAGTTATTTTCTTTGCAAAATAATGTTTTTAAAATTTGTCTATAGTCAAATATTTGACAAACAAGTGGCAGTTAGAATTTTGAATCCAGCACTTGTAGCCTTCATGTGCCCAGCTCAGTAGCATATGGGGAGACTTAACTAATGGGTGGAACTGGCCACAGCTAAACTAAGTAGAACAGGTGTTATAGTTCCTAATGATTATTTATGGACACACTTTTAGCACACAAAATGTAGCGACTTGTCATCTTCATATCAGATCTTGCTGGTATGTGCAGTACTAGCTCTAAAATTATGTTTGTAAAAGGTCACAAAATTATATATTTTTTTCTTTTCACATCCTTTCTTCTTTTCCCTCCACTAAAAAATAAACCTGGGTGTGCCCCTTACCAACACAGGAAACAGAGATGTGCAGAATTAATACAGAATATGGCCTTTTTCATTTCAGGTTTTTGGTTAGAGTTTCTTACTTGGAAATCTACAATGAGGAAGTGAGGGACTTGTTGGGGAAAGACCAGATGCAGAGGCTGGAGGTGAGAAACGGACAGATTTTGCAATATATTTTTGAACATGCAGATACAGATTGTTTAAGCTTAAGCATTTCTACCAGTGCAGTGACAGCAATAAAGCTAACCTGTATTTTTAGCTTGTCATCAGATAAAGGGACTGCTTCTAAGAAATGATCAAGTGATTTAACTATTAGCTGTGGTAACCATTTACCAAAAATAGCTTGATGAACTGATAAAATACTGAGAGTCAGCTGCTTCTTGCAGGCTTTTGACTCTTCTACTTCTTACATCCTCTTCTTATCCTTATGTGCTTGTGTTATTTATTCGTTTCTTATACTTAACCATTGCATGTGTTTATAAATTTGAAAAACAGGTGAAAGAAAGGCCGGACGTGGGTGTCTACATCAAAGACCTTTCGGGCTATGTTGTGAACAATGCAGATGACATGGATAGAATTATGACTCTTGGCCACAAAAACCGTAAGCTTATATTAGCATTTGTATGAACTGAAGAGTATATCTTTTGAATCATTCTTGTTATTAATATCATTTGAATCTAGATGTTGGATATGAATTTTTTAAAAAGCTGTCCTATTTTTCGTCTCAGGGAAATGAAATAATCCCAAATGTTAATGTTAAATGTTAATATTTAGATATACAGTAAAGTTTCGTACTCTATAGAAGTCACCACATAACAACAGTATCTTTTACTGAGTGTGCATATGATGACGTTAGTTGAACTTAACCATCTTAATGATGATTTTCTGTTAGTAAAATTGAATTTCTAAAGCTGACCTTTCTTTCTAAATAGTCGTTCTTGGATACTCAGAAGAGGTATTCTGGGATTCAAAACAATAAATCACATAAATAAGAAATAAGAAATAGAAATATACATAGGCTTGTCAGTAACATTGTTTGCGTATAAATTCACTGATTAAGAATCATTGGTGCGATGCAAACAGTCATTCAGATTGGTTTGATGTGAAATGATTCATTGTCGAAAAACTGACTTGGATTTCTTTACAGTGGTGATGATGGGAACCAGAGGTTACACTGTCTACAGAGCAGATAATGCTTATATTTTTATATCTTTAGTATCCATAATAACCACTGAACCTACATGTTTTGATTTTTTTTTTTAAATATAATCTAAGGTAGGTATTTATTTGCTGACTATTTCATCTTAAAACAATGTTCCTCTCCACTGTGAATGTTTTTTCTAATATGTTTTATGCCTAAACCTTGTTTCAAAATGATTGTAAAACTATGTCTCGGGCATTAGACAGCATATTCATAACCATTTCATCTGGTAACCGTCTGTGAGAAAGCTTTTAGAGGTGTTAAAAGTGTTGGATGTCTGGTTCCTACCACCACCATTATGAACAGTTTTGACTTGGCAAATTTCTCTAGAATGAGGTCCTATCAAACCACTCTGAATGATTGTTCACATCTCAACCATTTAATAATGAAGAAGGTGTGATAAAACGTATATAGAACATGCAGGTTTTGAGCTGTCAGAATTGGCAAAATTTCATCCAGACATGCTTGGTTCTTCTTTTGTTCGCAGGTTCTGTAGGTGCGACCAATATGAATGAGCACAGCTCCCGCTCTCATGCCATATTCACCATCACTATCGAGTGCAGCGAGAAGGGCGTTGATGGAAACCAGCACGTGCGCATGGGCAAACTGCACCTGGTGGATCTCGCGGTGTGTAGTACAATGCGTGGAGCAGAGCACTAATAATGGTTATGTTTTTACTCCAGTTGAACTGAAGTGAGGTGATGTATTTTTTGCTGCTGCCCAGGGGTCTGAGAGGCAGGGGAAGACGGGTGCCACTGGACAACGTCTTAAAGAGGCCACGAAGATCAACCTGTCCCTGTCCACCCTGGGAAACGTCATCTCAGCTTTAGTGGATGGGAAGAGCACACACGTGCCCTACAGGAACTCCAAACTCACCCGCCTGCTGCAGGACTCTCTGGGAGGAAACTCTAAAACCATGATGGTACAGACATGCAAAGAACTCTGTGATTTGGCTTTCTGATATGGACACATCTAGTTAATCTAGTTTATAGGCACAGAATCTTGTATGGTTTCTTTTTTTCCCCCAAACATCTCTGCTGCTTTTCATTTTGATCACTTTGCCACAAAATACTTGGCATTACTTATTAAACACGAGTGTGCCTTTGTGTGGAGTCCTGTCAGTGTAATGGCTCACTTTGTTGTTGCTTCTGTTTCAGTGTGCAAATATTGGGCCAGCAGACTACAACTATGATGAGACCATTAGCACCTTGCGCTATGCTAACCGTGCAAAGAACATCAAGAATAAGGCCAGAATCAATGAAGACCCCAAAGATGCACTACTACGCCAGTTTCAGAAGGAAATTGAAGAGCTCAAGAGAAAGCTGGAAGAAGGTACATTGAAATTTCATACAGACTAACATTAACATAGTAGAATCTAACTAAAGAATTTTTCTTGTTTTCACAAACGAGGTGGTGTTGTGAGATTGTTTGAAGAACACAGTTTGATTCCTGACCTCTCCCCAGTTCCTCCTGCCATCACTTCAATTTGTTAAATTGATTCAGTTCATACACTTGTCACCTTTAGGCAAAACTCACCGTTTGAGTGACTCAGTTCTTTTTGTGTTAACAATGTAAGTGAACTATACAGGGGACTCCGTTTTCTTTCTGGTCCTTTGAGATTTAAGACCACTTCTTGTTTAGACCACAACTACATTAGAACTCAGACCCCTTTCGCACCACTCGCAGTGTGTGCAGTGCACGCTAAGTGAGCAGCATTTTCTGATAAATCTGACCTTTTAGCACAGCTGGTTTCCTTTTAGGTGTCGAGAGAAACTACACGCCTGCTGCTCAAACCACAAAATAAAGTACACACAATTTGGGACCATTTAGAGGGGTCCGAGTTCTTTTGGGATGTTCACATATGCAGAAGAAACCAAGACTTCACGGTCTCAGTCCACTTCAGATGCTGAAACAGTCCAAGTGTGAAAATGCTCCAAGTAATATTTGCATATAGACTAGGCATATGTATATACTCATTATGAGCATTCACACACATACAGTTGTGAACATTTAGACAAAAATCAACATCACAAATAACATTTTCGGCAAAAATGGAGTAAATGATACTTGTAGGCATTTTTATGATGCACAATACATATCGTTATATTTCATTTTCTTGAAGTTGGGAAGGTTATAACAGAAAAATAATGCTCCATATTTTAAAAAAAACAAAAAACAAACACTCCCCCAATCTTGGCTTTCTGCAGGAGAAGAAATCTCAGGGTCAGATGGCAGCGGATCTGAAGAGATGGATGAAGGGGAGGATGAAGCTGGAAACGGAGGAGAGAGGCCCAGAAAACGACGAGGTTAGAGTCTAACTCTCCTTTTCCTCCTAAGAAGCACACTGTATCAGCTGTTATTTTCCTATTATTTTTCAATTCTGAGTCAGTGATGCAGTCTGTGGTCAACAGCTGTAAAATTTCACATACTACCTCCTTAGCCCAAACCAGTGAAGTAACACTTCAGGGGGATTTCTGACATTTGGCTTTCTGACATCGGTCTTTCACCTGATAAGGCTGATTTGATGGGATAAGCTTTCACTGTTTCACTCCAATGTAATGTCTAGTTTTCTTTCCATCACTGCTTTAACATTTTTTTTATACAAGCAAAAGTTGTTTTCACTTGTTTGTTGCAGAGAAATTTTATTGAAGCTAGAGTAACCAGCATTCTAGCTAATACAGGTATAAAGTTGTCAATGAAAAAATTTAAATAATAAATCTTAATTGCCTTCACAGCATTTTCAATAGTTATTAGAGTGGACAAACTAAGCTTCTTCAGAATGTATTTATCACCTATAATCGATCATTCCACTTGAGCTTCATGTGAATGCATGTAAGCATGTAAGTAAGGCTTACTCAGTTTCCAGTTTTTATCATCGGCGAACAGCGAGATCAGCAGTGGTTGCTGCTCATTCTGCTGAAGCTTTCTACTTTGCTGTTAATATTGCAGTTGTTGATTTCTCCACAATTTTCCCACAAACAGTGTCCAATGTAATCCAGTTTGGAGATAATCAGATTTACAGCATTGTAGTAGATAGAAATAACTTTTAACTAGAGAGCCATCATTGGAAGCTGTCATTTAAATGCTGTATTTGAACAAGGGGGCTACAACGCTAAAACAGGTTAAACAGGCTAAAAAAAGTTAAAACAGGTCCAAGTCGAGTCACGGGTACTTTAATCATGAGTCTGAGTTGGGACATGCGTCAGTTAAGTGCGAGTCAGAGTCGTGAGACAGTTAAACGCAGAGTACGTTGCGAGTCAGTTGAGCCATTTAAATCTGAGTTGAGTCACAAGTCAGTTAAGTGCAAGTGGCATGTCAAGTCCCAATTGCGAGTTGTAATTCAACACGTGTCCGAGTTTAATTGTGAGTCAGTTACATGCAAGTCCAAGTTGCGTGAGTCAGTTAAGTGCGCATCCTGAGTCAAGTAGTGAGGCAGGGCAACGTGTCTCGAGTATGAATCATTGACTTTTGAGCTGTCGTCTCTAGGGAATTCAAACTAAATTTTTGGTGAATATCTTAGAATACTAATTTGTGTATCATGCAACAACCTTAGAACGTGACGCTAAAGAGCTGTTTTAAGCTTAAAGTTGTACAAGGCCATTGTGCACCTAGAACTGGATCCGTATCATGTAGAAATCTAAGGGAGGCAATAATGCAACATGTCTTGGCTTAGAAGCGCACATTTCAAAAATAAAACCCCAAAATTATTTTTAAAACCAGTGCTAAAAAGCTTTTTGAGAGAAAATGTTGACCTATGTCTGTGCAAAGGTAGTCTGCATCAAACAAGTGAAGCATAGTAATTAAGAGCAAGTTAAAATATTTATTGAAAAGAATTTGTCAGTTACGGTAAGAGTGAAAGTAAATTGCCCCCACTCTGTAGATGTTGTGGCTTTGATTTGTCTATATTTCCCTTTGCTGACCGAGATTAAAAAGAGATAATGTCTCTGCATCAAGAGCCCAAGTGTCTGATGCTCTACCACTGAAACTGCTGTGCGTCAGTGTAATTTGGAGACTAGGCCACTTCCTTTAGCCATAAACCGTGTGCTTTCCCGGTCCAAGCTCTGTTCTGTGCTCTTTTGCTCTTTCTTTCTCTTTTTGTGTTTCTCTCTGCCCTTGCTGTGCCTTGTGCCACGACTGTTGCAGCTTCTCTTTCTCTCTGTGTTGCAGACAGTGGCAGCAGCAGTAGTACAGGTTCTGCCTGCTCTGTAGCTCAGCGCTCTGAGGGGAAAGCTCAGACTAGTGAGTGGGATCAGTGTTCCAATAACCAGCAGTCCCACGCCCCCCTCTCACCAATACTTAACAGCCCCAGTCTCACCCACCTCTGCCCCAGTCACTTCCGGCAATCCTTAAAACCTCCTCACCTTCCCTCCGAAATGACCCTAGCAGCCTTTTAAGGAAGCTGTCTGAATGCACACATCAGAGTCACACCATGACCACATTGTGACCTCACAAAGAAGGTGTTGTGCATAAACGGTCGCTTCAGGGTAAAAAGAGAACCGCAAGCAGGAAGAACGTGTCCTTCAAACGTGCTCAGGCCAGCATTGTTTCCTAACCCATTTGACATTTATTACCTATCATTTTAATTAGGACTGGCCTGGATAGCATTTAACAGGCTTTGAATACCCTGTTTCCAAATGAGTATCTAAATGTTCAGTTTCAAAACCACCCTTAAAAACAATAACATTTACTTTTCAGAATGAACTACAATTTTAAATATGCTTGTTACCGCAGTGCAGTATGTCCATTAGACAGTGATCTGCTTCAGTAATGTATACATATAGTGCAAATGAACGGGAAGGACTGCATTCAAGTGGTACTCTGATAAGGATCACTGTACTTACGATTTTTTAGATGATTCATGAAACTTGTCATGCTTTTGTGGTACGCCAACCTCCTATCTCAAATTTTACACTGAGCATTTTTTAGAGTGCCTCTGAGGCGTCTTTGCTCTTTTAGCTCTGATTGTCTTGTGGAAAGCAGTGCATTTTGTTTAAAGCATCGTAAATTTAGTCCAGGCATAAACGCCACCTCGGAGCGCAATAAATTGCACTGACGTTAAATTTGGCTGAGCTGCTTTCAAAGCTGTTCTAAAATACTCAATTAAGTTGAATTAATTCTCAACTAGTTCTAAAATAAACAATAAACAATTGAGTTCTGTAATAATGCGCCAAGTCACTAAAACCCTGTGCTGTGAATGGACCTTTTACACAGACCATCGAGTGTATTGAAAGAGTAAGAATCTTATTTTGTTTATGGTACTGACAACTAGGCTAAAAGATTGCAGGCTAACAGGGTAAAAGAAAGCATTAGCTGACCAGCTAAACCACTCCTCCATTTGTATTTAGTGTTGGGCTTTAAACTGAAGTATTTAGTGGATGATTCTATGTAGAGCTGCATCATAAATAGCAAAGAATAGTAGCTGAATGTCTTGTATTTGTAAGTCATATTTAACCAAGTGCAGGAAAACAAATATATTGGAGGCAGATGATCCGCTGTGGCGACCCCTAAAGGGAGCAGCCGAAAGAAGAAGAAGAGGAAAACAAATATACAATACCGTTAGTTTGATGCTAGCATAACAAAGGCAGTAACACCAATGCTAATGGAAATTAATGTTAATGAAAGTTAACATTAGTTAATGAAATGACTGCAGAGTACAGTTCTTCTCCACATTCAGTTGTGTACAGTTGGTTGGCAACAATAATATTCTAAATAAACTACGTTTAGTGGTGGTAGAATTATTTATTGCTGTTATTAATGATTATAGTTCAAATTATTTATTGTAAACATTACTGTTTTATAAAAGTATTAACCCACTTGTCACAAATGGTTTTTAGGAACTCTCTTTTAAGAACGTGATAAAATCACAGTAATACATGCCCCTGATGTATTATTGCTTTATTAACATTTTCTCTATATGTAATATTCACTGTTCTACGTAAAGGTCTTTGCTGATACCTTTGATTATAGCTTAGGCTACTGTTTTTGTGGCTCAAAATATACGCACTGAAGTAATACTGACGAATACTGAAGTAATTAATGAATACTTGAGTACTCCAGTCCTAATTTTAACCATATAGAGTAGCCTGGCCACTCCATTCAACAATGAAGAAAAATTTACAACACTTAAAAGTTCGGTTCAAGGTTAGACATCATTATTTTTAGCGTTATTAAAAAAATTAGTTAAGATTTACATGATTTAACAGTATGCTTAAAGTTATATCAACCAGGCCTGTCACAGACCTAAAATTTTAGCTGACAATTATCATATAAATAATTAAAAAAAAAATTTTTTTTCATTGTATTCAGCTATTAAACTACAAGCCTACAGTGGGCAAATTGCCTGATTTAGCTATCTTACCTGCACTATACAGACAAATGTATTGGGACACACCCCTTACTTCAGGTGTTTTAGCCACACCCGTTGCTAACAGGTGTAAAATTTAAGCACATTGGTTTCCATTCTCAGATGCAATACATGTGTGTAAATGAGAGGGAGGCAGGTGGAAAGGTGAAGATGCAAGGAGTAGAGGTCGTAAAGGTGGATGACTTCAAATATCTTGGGTCAACCATCTAGAGCAATGGACAGTGTAGAAAAGAGGTGAAGAAGAGGGTGCAGGCAGGATGGAGTGGGTGGAGACGGGCGTCAGGGCTGATGTGTGACAGAAGGATAGCAGCAAGAGTGAAAGGGAAGGTTTACAAGACAGTAGTGGAAGTGAAGGTGGACATGGAGATGGTTGGTGTAGAAGTAGAGGAGGCAGATGATCCGCTGTGGCAACCCCTAAAGGGAGCAGCCGAAAGAAGAAGAAGAAGGTTTCCATTCTCAGTTGACAAACACTGGCAGTAGAAGGGGTCATGTTGAGCTCCGTGGCTTGAAATGTTGCACCGTGATAAGATGCCATCTCTGCCACAAGTCAGTTTGCGAAACCTCTGCCCTGCTAGATCTGCAACTGACAACTGTAAGTGCTATTGTTGTGAAATGGAAGCATCTAGGTGCAACAACTTAGCAACGAAGATCATGCAAACTCAGAGTGAGTGAGTGCTGAAGCGCACAGTGCCTGTTCTCTGTTGGATTACTCACTAAAGAGTTCCAAAGGGGCTGGGTGGTGGTGTAAAGCATGCCACCTCTGGGCTCTGGAGCAGTGAAAACGCATTCTGGAATGACGAATCACACTTCTCTATCTGCCTGTTTGGTGGACAAGTCTTGAGTTTGGCAAATGCCAAGACTACATTACCTACCTGGCTGCATTGTGTGAACCATAACGTTTGGTGGAGGAAGGATAATGCTATGAGGTAGTTTTTCAGGGGTTGGCTTAGACCCCTTAGTTCCAGTGAAGGGAAATCTTAATGCTTCAGCATAACAAGACATTTTGGACAATTCTGTGCTTCCAGCTTTGTGGGAACAGTTTGGGGAAGGCTCTTTTCTGTTCCAGCATGACTGGAAGCAAGGTCCATAAAGACATTGGGTGAGGTTGGTGAGGAAGAACTTGACTGGCCCGCACAGAGCCCTGACCTAAACCTCATCAAACACCTTTGGGTTGACCTAGAACAGAGATTGCAAACAAGGTCGCCTCGTCCAACATCGGTGTCTGACCTCTCAAATGCTCTTCTGGATGAATGGGCAAAAATTCTCAGACACACTCCAAAATTTTGTGGAAAGCTTTCCATATTATTGCCTATGGATTTAGAATGGGATGTCATAAAAGCTTCTGTGGGTGTAAAGTATACATGTCCCAGTACTTTTGTCCACATAGTGTACTTCTAGATCAGGCGTTGTCCAGTCTTATCCACAGAGGGCTGGTGTGGCTACAGGTTATTGCTTCTACAAAGCAGGAGATCACCTGGTCAAATGTATGAAAACCAAGACCAACTGATTAAACCAGTGCAGTCAAGTGTGCTCCAGCTTGTTTGTGGTGAAAACCTGCAGCCAAACCGGCTCTTTGCTGGTAAGATTGAACGTCCCTGCTGTAGATGCTCAGTAGCTCTCAACTGACCAAAGACGCAGCTTTGAGCGCAAAAAGAACAAAACCAGTACTCACCACTGCCCTCTAGAGGTGTTATAGCACTGTATGTTGTAGAGGTGTTCTGCTTTTTTATGAACATATATTTGGTTCAGTCTAACAGATGAAAACACATTCATTTCCATTTAGGTAGATTCACGTTTTATTAGTTGAGATGTAAACATCTGACTTACATAAAACTAACAACTGTGGAAAATAATTGCGATCTGGGCCCAGATTCATGAAAGTGCCTTAAAGAAAATTTTCTTTACCTCATTCTTAAGAAAAAAGTTACAAGAACTGGTTATTCTTCAAGAAGCTTCTTAAGAATGATTTAATTTTCATAACTATTTTTTTGGAACAGCTCTCAGAACAAGTGGTATTCTTGAAAATATCATGTTCTTAAATGTTTTCTTAACCTTGCAGTAGCCTCACACTTGTCTTAGGCTGTAAGAGTTGACATCTAAATTTATCACGGCCACTGTGTCTGCTACGCCTGCCCGCCCTTGTCTGTCACCATTAATAATCATATTTTTCAGTGAAGAATTTTGTTCACTGTGGCTGTTTCTTCCATCACCTCTAGTTCTTGTTTGCTAAAATGTTTGCTGGCATTTAAAAAATGCTTGGTTTTTCCTCCATTTTGTTCCTCTGAGTGGATCAAACTAAATAACTGAAATAACAATTACTACAAATTCAAAAGGTATCTTGCTTCGTTTGTCGTATGTGGTATAATGCAATGTAGCATACATGTGAAAACATTGAAGATTTTCTTAGGAAAATAATTAAGATTATTTTAAGAGAATATTTGAAAACCTTTGTTCTTTTGTTCGAGAACTGCATTTAAGAACATTCTTGCAAATTTCTTTTGTTTTTGTTTGTGTTTGTCTTAAGAACCTTTGCAAGTTTTTTCTTAAGAAAGCTCTCGTGAATGTGGCCTCAGGTCGTGTAGTAACTGGGCAAACCCCAGCTTCTACATAAGTGACGTAACAAAGCCTATTTACATTTCCTCAGTGCGGTGGATATTGTTCACTGATTCACCTTGATGTATGCTTGCTCTGCAGTTTATGATTGCATGCCAAAATTCCACTAAGCTGAGTAAAGAAAGAAAAAAAAAAAAAACAACCTTGTTTTCCACTTTATCTGCAGATATATAGAACATGTACCCCTATAACATCTCGCATGGGTAGTAGGCAGTTTAAGGACTGGATACATTTGATCTTGAGACCTAAATTAAAAATTCTAAATTGCAGACGCTCTAAATTTAGGTTGCATACTGGCGTCCAGACAGGATGTATCTAAATATGGTTTCACCTCTCTGAGGCAGTAACATCCCTCTGATTAATCATATTGTAATCATTTTTTCCACATTGCCTTTCATGTTTACTATTTCTGTCTGACTCTCCTTTCATATGTCTGCACTTGCCTTTCCTGCCAACTTAGTCAGTCTGTGTTTGTGTTGGTGGGGGTCAGATATCTGTCTGTGAATCAGCATCCCCCCACACAGCTTTTTAAGACCACTTTGTAACAATGTGATGTGTCCTTTTGTTTTGTTTTTTTTTTTATTTTGTTTTGTTTTTTTTTCCTCCGGTGCAATGTGACGACCGTCTGAATTGCTTTTCTCCCTATATTCAAGATCAAAGAGGTTTGTGTAATGTTCTGTTCAGCAGCCCAACCTCCTTTCCCCTTTTAACTGAATGCTCTGTAATTGTGATCTCTCCTAAGTCAAACGTCTGCTAAGTATGTAGATTGTAAGTATGTTTTTTTTTTTTTTTTTGGTAAATAAATGCTAACATGCAACACATTTTATGGGAACTTCCCCATAAACTTTGTTTTCCAATTAGACAAAAATGACAAAACATTGTTTTCATTATGAAGAAGCAGCATTCTCTTCTTGTAGGCCAAGTTAATATCCTTAATGTCACATTTAACAGTGCAGGATAGACATGTAGTTATAGACTGAAGGGTTTTTAGACAAACAGTACTCATGTCAGATTTTGCCTCTGACAGTGATAATGACTGTGACGATGCTGAATTGATCATCAACAGGGAAGAAGAAAGTATCACCTGGCAAGATGGTGGAGATGCAGGCGAAGATCGAAGAGGAACGCAAGGCCCTGGAGGCTAAGCTGGACATGGAGGAGGAGGAGCGAAACAAGGCACGGGCAGAGCTGGAGAAAAGAGAAAAAGATCTACTCAAAGCACAGTGAGTAGGGAGTACAAGCCGTACCCCCCCCCCCTCAGTGACCTTAGTCTATAGTGCTTATAGTTTAACATTCTGGCAAATGACATGGTCACATACTGCCTTCTCTTATTTTCAGAAATCTTATGTTTAGACTCAGCAGCCCATAAAACCTTACAGCACATCTGAGATGTCCAGTTAGTGTTATTGTGTTTTTGTCCTTTTCTCAGCCTCTGCTTTCTTTACAGCAACACATCTTTTCAGACCTATACGGTTGAGCTGTGGGTGTTTTATTTTATTTATTTATTTTTATTATTACCCCCCCCCCCGGCGCCCGCCCCACCCATCCAGATATGAAGCAAGAGTAGAGCTTGATTTTCTCCAGGCTGTCAGAGACAGTTGTAAGATTTTTTTTTTTTTTCCTCAAGAGTTTATATTTTTTATATTTAGTTTTATTTTTCAGTTTTGGAAACTGTTGTTGCAGCTTTCATTACATCTTTATTTTTTTTATTTTTATTTTTTTGTGATATTCCCCTTCCTTATGCAAATTAATTATCTTTAATTATCTAATTTAGCCATTTTAGATGCTCATGAGAGAAATTTGGGAGGCAGTTAAGGCATGTTTGTGTAGTTGCTTGTGTGAATGTTAATGTGTGTTTGAAGGAGAACATTATGACAGTGAGAGTTTTGGGAGCAGCTTTTGTTGGAGGACACAACTGTAAATCAGCGGCTTTAAGGTTGGAAAGATAGAAGATAATGTTATCTTTGTGTTGGAGGCCTTTTATGTAAGTTTCTGTCTAAATATAAGTTTCCTGCTTTTTCTCTGGAACTGAAAAATTACTGACTTGCCAAATGTAATAAATGTGTGGTCTCTGACTTTTGCACAGGAATGTAAATGAAGGTGAATGTTTGATATGAATTATTAATGAAGTAGCATCTAGAGAATGTCTTAATAATCTGCTTTGGCTTTGCTTTGTTGGCATTACTTTAATAGTCTCTGTTGTTTCTCAGACAAGAGCACCACTTACTGCTTGAAAAGCTGTCTGCTCTGGAGAAGAAGGTTATCGTTGGAGGAGTTGACTTGCTGGCCAAGGCAGAAGAGCAGGAGAAGCTTCTAGAAGAGTCCAACAATGAGCTGGAGGAGAGACGGAAGAGGGCCGAGCAGCTCCGCAAAGAACTGGAAGAGAAGGAGGTAGCCATCCTTTCTTAGTTCCGTTTTATTTTCAAACAGGAGCCTTGAGTACTAGATGATACGTACTTTGTTGTATTTATTGTTTCAAGTTTAACTTTTTGTTTGCACACTCTGTCTGCACGTTCACACTGTCCCTTTTGCACCGTGATGTTCCTAGAGGAACTGTGTACTTCTACATAGATGGAATGACAACAAAAGCCACTTGACTTGACTTAAAATTAGGGCAGGTCAGCAGTATCAGTTTATGTATCATTGTGGTTTAGGTCAGTGGGCCGCAAACCGGTCCTGAGCTCCCCCCAGGCGGTCCACATTTTTCGCTCCATCCCAACTCGCAGCACATGATGTAAGCAAAAATATGGACTGCCTGGGGAACCCAAAAGACTGATGTGAGAACCACTAGTTTAGGCCATGTAAAGCCTAATTCTGCTGTTTTTTGCATTTCCTTCATGTCTCAAAATAGCAAGAGCGTTTGGATATTGAGGAGAAGTACACCAGTTTGCAGGAAGAGGCCCAAGGCAAAACCAAGAAATTAAAGAAGGTCTGGACCATGTTGATGGCAGCAAAGTCAGAGGTATGTTGGAAAGATCCCATAGCATGCTTCCCTGTCAGCACTTTTGGTCTTAGGTTTCAGCAGTGATGTGTGATAATATACAGAATTGCTGATTAATTGTTTGTTAGAAATTCTTTAATTAATATCAGTCAGTATTTACATGGCTGTTTAAAAGTGTAGAATAAGTATTTTCAATAATATATGTAGGTATATATATATATATATATATATATATATATATATATATATATATATATATAATAATTTAACTGAAGTACATTTATAAAAGGATTATGATGCTACTAGTCTGTACTTTAATAGATTTAAACCTATTTTGTGTGAAGCTAATAAAATTGAGAAACTGTAGTTGTGTCATGAACAGAGCTGTGGATGTTTCTGTAGATAATAATTTGAAAGCTGTACTGTGTTGAGAATGAACTTGCAATGAAATTAATATCCAGAATGCCTTGCATTTAAAAAAGTGCTGATCAGATCTTGTGGCAGATGACTTATCAAGATATTACTTTAAAAAGATGATTACACTGTGTTACTTATCATTTTTGCAACTTTTTGGTCACATCTAGTAACTTACTGAAGGCATCTTAAAATTCATTTTAGTGTCTAGCTTATAGTGTCTAAGTTAATACTGTATAACAGGGTTATTTAAATAAAATTTGTGAATATCCAGTTACACCATATTTCTTGCTTGCAAAGGTCTGGAAAAACGGACATAACTGAAGGGCAACAGTGGCTACTTTTAAATGAGAAAGTAAGAAAAAACATTGTGCACAATTATTAGGCAAGTCTTATTTTTGAGGATTATTTTTATTAATGACCAGCTGCAGTGCTCTCGGTTAATCCAAAATGTTAATAAACCTCAAACATGAATGTTTAAGAAAGTAAAAGCGAGGTTTTGGCTTTCTAAGGAGAATATCTATATGTGCACAATTATTGGGCAACTATTATTGTGCAGAATTATTATGCAGCTAAATGAAAAACATTTTCCCATCTCACGTTTTTTATTTTCATCTGTTCAAGTGAGAATTATAAACAAACAACTCAAAACTTTCCAATAAACCCTTCTCTTAACAGTGATAAGCCTTCCATTCATGGAGTCTGTCAGTTTCTTGATCTGTTGACGATCAACTTTTTGTGCAGCAGCAACCACAGCCTCCCAGACACTGTTCAGAGAGGTGTACTGTTTTCCTTCACTGTAAATCTCCCATTTAAGAACTGCCCACAAGTTCTCAGTTGGGTTCAGGTCAGGTGAGGAAGGGGGCCATGTCATATGTTTTTCATCTTTAATGCCTTTACTGGCGAGCCATGCAGAGCAGTACTTGGATGCATGTGATGGAGCATGTCCTGCATAAAATCATCGTCTTTTTGAAAGATGCAGATTCTTCCTGTACCACTGCTTAAAGAAAGTGTCTTCTAAAAACTGGCGGTAGGCTTGGGAGTTGATTTTGAGCCCATCTTCAACCCGAAAAGGTCCAACCAGTTCATCTTTAGTAATACCAGCCCATACCAGTACCCCACCTCCACCTTGCTGGTGTCTGACTCGAAGTGGAGCTCTGTCCCGTTACTGATCCAGCCACGGGCCCATTCATCTGGTCCGTCAAGAGTCACTCTCATTTCATCAGTCCATAAAACCTTTGAAAAATCTGTCTTCAGATTCTTCTTGGACCAGTCTAGACACTTCAGCTTATGTGTCTTGTTCAGTGGTGGTCAGGTTTCAGCCTCATACCTTGGCCATGTCTCTGAACACTGAACATCTTGTACTTCTTAATACTCCAGCTAGGTTGCACTTCTGGAATATGACAGAACTGGAAGATAATGGGTTCCTGGTAGCTTCACGGTTGATTCTTCTCAAATCCTTGAGAGTTAATTTGCGTCTTTTTTTCTCAGCACGTTTTTTGCGACCCTGTTGACTATTTGCAACAAAACGTTTGATGGTTCTGTGATCACGCCCCAATATCTTAGCAATTTCAAGAGTTCTGCATCCCTCTGAGAGACTTTTGGTAATTTTTGACTTTTCAGAGGCAGTTCAATCTCTTTTTTGGCCCATTTTGCCTAAAGAAAAAAGCTGCCTAATAATTATGCACACCTTGATATAGGGTGTTGACCTCCTTAGGCCACACCCCCCCCTCATTACACAGTTACACATCACCTGCTATGCTTAAATCCATTAAGCATTCAAGTTTATCCAGCTTGGAGTTAAAATATGCCTAAAAATCATATTATGGTCAAAATACTCACTTGCCTAATACTTGTGCACACAGTGTATTTCTGTGTTTTCATAGGGTGAAATAACTTATATAAAAAAACAATGATGAAGACTATTCTTAATGAGCATTTTATGCTTTTGCACTGTTAGAGAATGGACATGCACTCTAGAGCTGGAAGTGTTAGTAAGTGTTTAGTGTGATTATTTTGTTTGTATTGTTTACACTTCCACTTTCAACCAGTGCCACGGACTCTGAACAGACGTAGATGAAGACACTTTGCTTTTTAACTTTTCGTTCATTTTTAAACACTCTGTTTTCATCCCGACTCACCTTTTTCTTAGTTTTTGACAAACCATGTTGTCGCTTCGCTACTCGGACCAGAAACGGTAAATAAAATAAAGATTTCAATTGCTCTGTTCAGTCCACTGAAATACTTTGCTGGGTCCATATCTGCCCCCCTGCTGGTTAAGATATTACTGAATGAAATAACAGCCCTTTGTTGTTGTCATAATTGTAATAGAATGCATGGCAAATGAATGGAAGTGTACATCGTAACGCTTATCTCCACTGCTGTTTTGATTTTCTTACAACAGAATACATTTTTTGTTCAGAAATTTGCACTGCAGTTGTTTTACATTAGGTTATATCTGATCTTCAGCGTTTGACTGTAATCTTTTTATTCTTCTGATACATTCATGCTGACTTTGTTAAACACTGTATTCTCATATCTATTTATCTGACCTTTAAATGGCAAGAGAATAGTTTTTTATGTTCACAGCACACTGTAGGAGCGTACTGAGTAATACTGTTGCAAAGATGGTGATTCACAGGATTTTGTAAGACCGTGGCGGGTGGTCTTTGTTCTGACTCTTGGTGCTGTGTATTTGAAAATTGCATCAATCTGGTTTGAGATTGAGAGCAAATTAAGAGGTCTGTCTAGATCTATGAAGAACTTTGTGCTTTAAACAATTTTGTGCTTTAATAATCATAAACACACTGCTGTACGGAGGTATGAAGAGTGGTGACGCAACAAAAAGGTCAGACCCACAAAGCGTGGTAAACAGTTTAACAGTTCACAAGTGATCAGAACATAAACACTAAAGTATGCATAGCATGCATAACATAAACCTTAAGCTTAGAAAGTAGCTGTAACTTCGACTTGATTAGTTAACATTACAAATAGCCTGACATTACGTGAAGAGCCAACTTGCTGAACGAGGCGGAAAGAGGCTAAAAATAGTTACCTTGTCAGAGCATAATGTGTGCTGTCACACAGACATCAGCAAAAACCTTAACAAATCATCACATCTCAGAACTTGCTGAAGTATCACAGTAGTGGATAGAGCATGCAGTTGTATTTTGAAGGATGAAAATATGCAACTGGATCCATTAGGAGCACTGATGTCACCTTTTCCAAGTCAGGAACGGCAAATTGAACAGTGTATTGTTTTAAAACGAGAGGCAATGAGAGTTGGAAACTCTGGTGTTACTGTTCCCTAACTAAGCTAATGTTAAATTATTGTTATCAGTGATAACAGGCAGCGAGGACAGGGAGGGGGGCTGACAATGAGAGATACTTTACCGAAGCAATAGGCCAAAACACCGTGGGCCTCATTCTCCAATATCTTCTCAAGTTTCTTCTTAAATTTATTTTTGAGAAAGGTCCTAAGAAAAAGTCTACATCACATTAATGACGTGTTTCTTCTTAACAAAGGGCCTCATTCACCAACTGTTCTTATGTTATTATGAGAAATGTATTTTTGGTTTATTATGAAACTGTTGCAAGACAAATTGGACTATGGTGGACTGCCATGGTCTAGGTAATTAGTGAGAAATATTCTGTGATTTATGCTATACTGTTGTGCATTTGACGTGAATGTAAAAAATAAAAAAAATAAAAAAAACAAGCAAACCAAAGCACATTTTTGAGCTGTAATCTTGAGGCCCAGTAGCAGCTGCAGCGAGGATGCCTGCTATGCAGACGTGAAAGATCATCTCTTCTCTTGCAGATGGCAGACCTGCAACAGGAGCATCACAGAGAGATCGAGGGGCTGTTGGAAAACATCCGCCAGCTTAGTAGAGAGCTCCGTCTGCAGATGCTTATCATCGACAACTTTATTCCTCAAGAATATCAGGTGTGTATGCGTTAGAGCCCTTTGTAATAGAGATCTGATGTATTAGAGTACTTTTATAATATAAGAATTACACTCTTGCGTAGCAAATTTGGCCTGTTGTCTGTAAGTAGCTCTGGCTATATAGTGTAATTGATTTGATTATATTAATTGATTGTTTATAAAATACATTTTATACTGACTAAAAAGTCTAATCAGTTTAACCTTTGTCTTCTAGGAAATGATTGAGAATTATGTACACTGGAATGAAGACATCGGCGAGTGGCAACTGGTAAGTCTAAACATTGTTTTACTGTAGCTGGCGGAATCCAGCCTTGCTATATAATCGTATAAACTATTTAGGCTTTATTGTGTTTTTATTGGGACAGTGCAATGACAAAAAGATTGAATCGCTACGAATCACGTTAGTTTGTTGTATCACATTAGTTTTATTTGACCTTGAAGTTCTAATATTAATATTTCTATGTTTTTCATTATGGCTTTATAAATGGACAAAGTAAGCTTAATCAGAATATTTTACTATCTTTAGTAATCACTTCAGGTTTGAACATAAAATCACATGAATGCAGGGTGAACATGAAGATAAGGTCAATGCATTTTAGTTTTCTTCACCAACTTGCAGTCAGAGCAACTGTGGCTGAATGATCCAACTCTTCTGTGATTACTGCCCTCTATCTCTGTCTCATACCATTATATCATGTCTTGTTCCAATGGGAACTATAGCTTTCCAGTTTGCTCTTGCCTTTGTTAGTTTGCAGGCTGGTGATTATCCCCAGTTCTCCCATGTACAACCCCAATTCCAATGAAGTTGGGACGTTGTGTAAAACATAAATGAAAACAGAATACGATGATTTGCAAATCATTTTCAACCTATATTCAATTGAATACACTACAAAGACAAGATGTTTAATGTTCAAACGGATAAACTTTATTGTTTTTTGCAAATATTCACTCATTTTGAATTTGATGCCTGCAACATGTTCCAAAGAAGTTGGGACAGGGGCAACAAAAGACTGGGAAAGTTGAGGAATGCTCAAAAAACACCTGTTTGGAACATTCCACAGGTTTATCCATTTGAACATTACACTACAAAGACAAGATATTTATTCAATTGAATATAGGTTGAAAAGGATTTACAAATCGTCGTATTCTGTTTTTATTTAGGTTTTACACAACGTCCCAACTTCATTGGAATTGGGGTTATACAGCACAGTCTGCTGGCATCTTCTGGTGCCATGTTACTGGTGTTACTGATATTGCCAGCATCACTGGTGTTTTGTGCTTGTAAATAATACTTCAGACTCAGTCCACATCAGTGCTTGGTATGGTAGTAGCTGGAAATAACATCTAACATCAAGAGTTCCATCAATAAAAGCTGCTGTTTAAAAACTACGTTTGAGCGAGAGCCGCAGAGAATATTCATAAAAAGTTAGAGCTCGAAAACAGACGCTTAGGTCTCAACAGCCTCATACTTCTGACTTTCACTGAGAAACTGGGGAGTTTCACTGACATGCAGCAATACTAACCACAAATCACTGCAGTGGCATGCGGGCTGGTCCTTTTCCAGAGCGTTTACTTGTTAAACAAAAGTTCATTTTCCATCGGACACATTCATAGCAGTGGTAAAAATAGTGTTTACACAAACAGCTTTACAATTTTTTTGTGTGAAAATATTTTTAGTATTTTCAGTACAACAACAGGCAATACAGCAAACAACGGTATCGTGAAAGTATTGAAACTTGAAACAGATAGACATACACAAAGACACAGTTAATTAAAATAAATTCATTTAGACAAGGTCCTGTCCAAATGCCATGGACCAGGCAACCACAGTATCAGCTTTTGCTTGATTCAGTCTGGCCGCTCCAGTGACACCACCATGACATCCATGAAATAGAACAAGAATGTAATTCTTGAGTGAGAATGGCTTTACAAGTTTTGAGTATTTTAATAATAGCTGTTTATCTGTCTATGTCTTGTTTGTTTGTTTGTTTGTTTGTTTGTTTGTTTGTTTGTCTGTCTAAATCCAATATTTGCTCTTTTTCCTCAGAAATGTGTGGCCTATACTGGCAACAACATGAGAAAACAAACTCCAGTGCCAGACAAGAAAGAAAAGGATGTAAGCATCACTTGGCATTATGTTATAATTCTCCAGTGAACTTAAAATGTGACCCATAAGATCAGTTTTACTCACTTTCTTCTGTTCTGTGTGTGATTCAGCCATTTGAAGTGGACCTCTCTCACGTGTACCTTGCCTACACGGAGGAGAGCATGCGCCAATCTCTGATGAAGCTGGAGAGGCCCAGGACCTCGAAGGGTAGCAAGTCCAGGCCTAAGACTGGTCGCAGGTCAGTTATCGCTCTCAAGCTGCTGTGTTAATTCCATTAACAAAGGGCACTGTTAAGTAATAATGACATATCTTCTGTTGGAAAACAGCACTAGTTGACTGTTATACTAATGAATAATCTTAGACTTGTATATTATTTTTGGAGCTGAAAGTAAAAGCAACTATATTGTAAATTAGTTCTTTATCTGTGCAGTGAACAGTGCTCCTGTGGCCTAACAACGTCTGACTTTGTGTCCCTTCTTCCCTTCAGCAAAATTGGCCGTTTTTAAGGCTGTCTATGGCATTCACATGAATTGTGTAGACCGGAAGACTTTTTCATTTTAGGCAGTTGACAGTTTTACTGCCAGCAGAGAATTCTGAGAGCGAATCCTTCCTTTTCCCCAAACAATGCACAGCAGCAGTTCAGTCATTATTGGGCCTATCACACATATAGTAGTTCATTTTTATGGGCCTTTTAGAGCCAAGATAGTGGTACTGAAACATGAAACGAGAGCCGTGAGCAGTGAAGGTTTCAGTATGACGTATTTAGCCTTCCTTCTTCAGAAGTTTGCAAACAGTGGATGAGAAATGGTTAACATGTAAATTAGCATTGTTAGAAACCAAAGTAGTCAGATTTTTATCTGGAACTGAAGTAAAACATGTTGATTTGTATGAACTGATGTAGCTGCTGAGAGCTAAATGGCTGTCTGCACATTGCATTGTGAGTGGCAGTCATCAGGGTCCAAGCACAGTGAAAACAGTGAAATGTTAGCATGTGACTTGAAGCTTTGTTGAACTCAATACTTACACAGTAATTACCTCTATATTTTATTATTAGACTGCACCACAATTTCCTGTTAAAATCCTGGGAATGGAGCCACCACACATGCTGCAGCAGTTTCAGTGTCTAAACTTATCACATTTTAAGTGTATTAACTGTATTTCATTGGATTTGTTTATACAACCCCAATTCCAACGAAGTTGGGACATTGTGTACAACATAAATAAAAACAGAACATGATGAATTGCAAATCCTTTTCAACCTATATTCAATTGAATACACTACAAAGACAATATATTTAATGTTCAAACGGATAAACTTTATTGTTTTTTGCAAATATTCACTCATTTTGAATTTGATGCCTGCAACATGTTCCAAAGAAGTTGGGACAGGGGCATGTTTACCACTGTGTTACATCACCTTTCCTTTTAACAACACTCAATAAGCGTTTGGGAACTGAGGACACTAATTGTTGAAGCTTTGTAGATGGAATTCTTTCCCATTCTTGCTTGATGTACAACTTCAGTTGCTCAACAGTCCGGGGTCTCCGTTGTCATATTTTGCGCTTCATAATGCGCCACACATTTTTAATGGGAGACAGGTCTGGACTGCAGGCAGGCCAGTCTAGTACCCACACTCTTTTACTACGAAGCCACGCTGTTGTAACACGTGCAGAACGTGGCTTGGCATTGTCTTGCTGAAATAAGCAGGATATCCCTGAAAAAGACGTTGTTTGGATGGCAGCATATGTTGCTCCAAAACCTGTATGTACCTTTCAGCATTAATGGTGCCTTCACAGATGTGCAAGTTACTCATGCCATGGGCACTAACACCCCCCACACCATCAGAGATGCTGGCTTTTGAACTTTGCACTGATAACAATCTAGACAGTCCTTTTCCTCTTTGGCCTGGAGGACACGACGTCCATGATTTCCAAAAACAATGTGAAATGTGGACTCGTCAGACCACAGGAGACTTTTCCACTTTGCCTCAGTCCATCTTAGATGAGCTCGGGCCCAGAGAAGCCGGCGGTGTTTCTGGGTGTTGTTGATATATGGCTTTCGCTTTGCATGGCAGAGTTTTAACTGTGTTCACTGACAGTGGTTTTCTGAAGTGTTCCTGAGCCCATGTGATAATATCCATTACAGAATGATGTTGGTTTTTAATCCAGTGCTGCCTGAGAGATCGAAGGTCACTGGTATTCAATGTTGGTTTTCTGCCTTGCTGCTTACTTGCAGAGATTTCTCCAGATTCTCTGAATCTTTTGATGATATTATGGACTGTAGATGATGAAATCCCTAAATTCCTTGCAATTGCACGTTGAGAAACGTTGTTCTTAAACTGTTGGACTATTTGCTCACGCAGTTGTTCACAAATCAAATCAAATCAAATCAAATTTATTTGTATAGCGCTTTTTACAACGGATGTTGTCACAAAGCAGCTTTACAGGATTTCAGAAAAGACAAAATTTCCACAGGACTGAAAGAATGTACAGAATGTACAGAAACCCCCCAGTGGGCAAGCCAGGGGCAACAGTGGCAAGGAAAAACTCCCTCAGAACTGAGGAAGAAACCTTGGGAGGAACCAGGCTCACCAGGGGGGACCCATCCTCCTCTGGTCAAACTACCTACAAGTGATTATACTACTAATATTAATAGCAGTAATATTGATATTAGGAATATCTAAGAGTCTATGAGAACATCAGGGTAGGGTGTGAGTGAAAAGTGGTGAACCTCGCTCCATCCTTGCTTGTGAACGACTGAGCCTTTCAGGGATGCTCCCTTTATACCCAGTCAAGACACTCACCTGTTTCCAATTAACCTGTTCACCTGTGGAATGTTCCAAACAGGTGTTTTTTGAGCATTCCTCAACTTTCCAACATGTTACAGGCATCAAATTCAAAATTACTGAATATTTGCAAAAAACTAAGTTTATCTGTTTGAACATTAAATATCTTGTCTTTGTAGTGTATTCCGTTGAATATCGGTTGAAAAGGATTTGCAGATCATCATCGTATTCTGTTTTTATTTATGTTTCACACAACGTCCCAACCTCAATTGGAATTGGGGTTGTAGATATTTGACATTCAACATGTACTCAAGTAATTTACTAATTTGATATGTGCTTAATTTTTGTAGGAAGCGTTCATCCAGGCCAGATACGGTGATCGATTCCCTTCTGCAGTGAGCTTCTTCTGTCTCTGACTACAATTTAGGCCGGTCCTTTGTGAGTTTTAAATGAATTAATATTAATGGTGTAAAGATGTAAGCATACTTAAATGACCAAGCGAATTAAGGACCCAAAAATAACTGTACATAGGCAGGAATAATGCTGTTATCTGCTTTGCTCTTGCTTTAAAAGAACACTAATTCATTTCAGGATGTCTTTTAACACCAGAGCAATTTCATTTTTTGTCACAGAGCGAACAAAAACACAACAGAAAGTGTTACTGGATGTTTGGTTTTTGCGTGGTTGTTGGTGCAGTGTAGGACGCCAGAAAGTCTCAGGGGCAGGATATTACTAGTGTGATGCCCTAATTGATTAGCTTGTCGTCTCCTGCAAGCTGCTTTAGATATGAATCATGCCTGATGCTTATTCCATTAGCAGTTTACATTTACATTTAAGTCTTTTACTCTGTGTACTTAATGTGTGCTACTAACCTGATTTTGTGGGGTTGGGGGATTTGGCTGGAGACCCTGCATGCTCTTTTACCTCCCCAATGTTTTTGCTACCACATGCACACTGTATTCAAAACAATGTGACTTTTCTTTTACACCACAATGTTTACATTTACTGTGCTGTACACTGTATACTCCTTAATTTATTAAATTATTTACAAGTGACCTCGTGTTGTGATTAGGTGAATGTGTTTTTCATAAAAATACAAACGTTTTATGAGTAATGAAAATCCATAATGTTCCTTGTTGTCTTCAAAAATGCTTTATTAATAAATATTACAAATTCAAATTCATCAGGAAAATCTTTCTATGCTGTACTGTGCAGAAGTCAGGGAAAAAACAGAAAACATATGCAACAACTAATTATCAACTTTTTCAGCATTTAGTGTGTCTGTTCTTTATTACAGCTTACATTCAGTATTTCATAGAAATTGGTTTGCTTTTTGTGTTTCTCACCATCCAAATGACACATTCAGTGATGCTGTGGTGTGGAGCTCCAGCAGCTCCTTCTGATGGATGTGCAGCAGTAGTAGGCAGTACAGCTAAGTTATTTTATGGTATTTATCACTAGTCTATGTATAAATTGTTCAAATAAAACAATTTGGGTGCTTAAGTAAACCTATTTTTGTAGATTATAACGGCATATCATTCTGGAATTGAATGTGTCTAAAATCTGAAATATTTTTACTCGGCAAATTAGTGAAAAATTTACACACTAGGGCTGTAATGATGGGCGAATTTCAAGATGCGATACATATCCTGTTTCACGATATGATGCATTTTATAGATTTTTGTGTTTATTTATTAAAAGTTGGTTGTATTTTTCTGCTTCTCACTGTTCAAGTAATCCCAAGCAAGTGACCTGGACTCCGGGGTGGTCAGTCCATTGTACTGAGAGCACTGGTAGATTCTTTGTTTGATTTATGAATGTTCTTTTTTTGTCTGTTTCCTTTTCTCAGTGAGGGCATCTAAGCAGCTACACATCCTCTCAGACAAAGTTCTCTTCTCACAGTTGACGGATGGACAGAAACGACTTTTTTTTTTCTTTCCCCTCAGATAAAGATAAAATAAATGCTTAGAGTGCTGTTTATCTGATGGTGTCTGTTCTAGGGGTTCTACCAGGTCTCACACAGTTGTAAGGTGTCTCTGTTTCTCCGTATCTTTTAATCATTTTTTACACTTCAGTTTTCGTTTGAATTTGCCCTTCCTTGCAATGCTAGTGGATTATCTCGAATCTCCTCAGCAGCAGCTCTTGAAAAATGCATAACTTTTGCACAGTACTGGAAATGAACATATATAAATTATTAAGATAAATATTAAATATTAATATGAAACAATATTTTAATATAAACATGCTGTTTAGGAGTCCTAATGCTTTGAAGAAGAGCTGAATCAAGAGAAATTAGTGAGCTAGTAAAGAGAACTGCTTCTTGGCACAGCTGTGTATGGCCTGCAGCAGCTGGGAAAGTGGAACTGAAGAGACGTCTCCAGGTTTTGGGCAGTTGTGCTGCAACTGAAACATAAAGTCCTATTAACACCAACGATCGACACTCTTGAGGTTCTTCAGTTACTGTACAGCATTTATTACACTTCAGTTAAGTGCACTAGATTTAGTTTAAGACTGATTTGAAAGCCTCTCCTTGTTGTTAGTCCATGACTGGCTCTACAACTGCTTAAGCATCAAGACTGTGTTCCAAATAAGGGACCGAATATTGTGATACTCATCATTTCATTTTCCCTGGTTATGTTTTAATCACTATTGGAAACGGCAGCTGCCGTGTGTCATGAGGAACAGACCAATAGAACTAATGCATGAACATTTATCCTTTTCCTATAACCATTAGGCTTTCTTTCAACAGCAACAATATGCTTAGCAAACTGAGCTCTTTAAGGTGTCTGGTTTTGTTTGGTCATATTATGCATGCAGCATTAAATTCAAGGATGTCTTATCTCTCCAAACACCTAAAATCAGTGTTAACTGTCTTCACAGTATCAGTCACTCACTTGTGTGAAGGCGTACAGCAGCCGAGGCAGTTTCCACTCAGCTTCCTGCAGTCCCAAGTCCTCTGCTGTGAATTTTTCCAGAGCTTTCGCTGCTGTGCAGAGGGTCATCCGCTAAAATAGCCGTAGAAAGAATACACAGAGCAATAAGAGATGTTCAATAATGAAAATGGTTGTTGCTTAAGGTTACGTAAATCATTTTTATCCTGTTAAATATAGTCTGTTTAAATTTTGATGCAGCTTACCGTGCAGTTTCGTAGAGTCACTACATCTTCTATCCACAGGTCATGAGCCTGACAACATAAAATATAAAATGAAGGTTTATTTTCTGTGTTGTTGGCTAGTAGAGCATGAAATCAGTTAAGCAGAGGTTTTATAAGCTGGATTTGTCATTACTCTTCCAATCTGAATTTAATTTCTGTTTTTTGTACATAATTTTAGCTCACCTTTTGTGTACGGATGCCATCCACGTGAGCCATGATTTCTCTTAGGATTGTTTGTTGTGTAGTTTTTCCTTTGGCTGAATAAACCATTGAGATGGTGAGAAGAAGGAGCAAAGAGGTCTTCATAGTTTAGGTTCCAGGCAGTCACCAGGTCTTGGCGTCGGGGTAGTTAGTACATGGGTTGTGTCTCGGCCTTAGAGTCATGATGAAGCATGTCGCAGCTAAATTTATACTCTGGGAAGAAGACTGCAACGTATCTTGATAGATAGTCATTGCTGATAACATACGTCACAGAGGGCTTATGTGAAATTAGCCTCACACTACTAGTTGTGGGTTTCTGGTGGGAAGAAAGGTGATATAAAAAATGGAAAATGTGTTCAAGGTCTTGGGGTTTACCTCAACCTACTGCGTAAACTTGATGACAGGACCGGCGATGTTTATTAGTTACACTCCTCAACAGTACAAGTGCCAGTCATTTCCACAGTTCTGAGGAACGCAGCGCTGACTTCCCCAAGTTCGCTTTCAAAGGGCTTCATTGCAGAACATGTTATAGACTTTCCTTTTTTTTTTTTTTACTCATAGAGTATGCAAGAAATATCAGTGCTATCTTAGGGGTAATATTACCTTTATAAGAGAAATATCAGCTGATATCCTTTGCAAAAACTCTCTGTATCCAAAATGGTTACAAATGAATATACAGCATGTTGGAATGAAACTCTTTCATTTAAAAGTGTCAGCGGTGTTATGAAAACTACTGTTTGCACGTACATACATCCTGTATGAAAATCAGAACTATTACTACATACAGTACATATGATGCCTGTGCTGTACAGCAATACACAAAAGCTTCAGCGCCTCTGGTCGATCTACGTTTTGTTGACTGAGTGAAAATATCGTCGCTGTCCAGTGTTTTTTGTGATCATTTGGGTATGGCAGGCATTCTTTACATTGTGTGAAAATTTCATGATGAATGGACCAATAAAAATGCACCAAAATTGCTTAGAAAAAATGTCTTTCCATTGGCTTACATGAAGAGTAAAGAGTAAAAACATTTTGGACAGTGAGGATATGTTAGCACATCCTCTACAGAGATTCTTAAATATGACAATCAGTGCACAATTTCTATTCATTTGCTCTGACATAGTAGAAAGAAATACATTAAAAAAACACATTTTGTTCCTCAGTATGTTATTGTATATTAAAGTGTGTGCATTAGTGTGTTCTCTGTGTAGGATGTGTGATCTTATTTTCACTTGGAAAATCAAAAAAAAAAAAGTCATTTGACCAGGGGCACCCAAACTTTTGAATATGACTGTAGCGCAGGCCTGTATACAGCGCCACCAAAAGGTATCTGGACGCACATGTTCTAAGCGCCTTCTTGGTTCCGGTGGGGTGGTTGGGGTGGTGGTGCTGGAGCCTATCCCAGTGGTCACTGGGCAAAAGGCAGGAAACACCCTGGACAGGTCGCCAGTCCATTTATGCACTTTAACCATTTAATCATTGCTAAATTTTACTGAAATGCAAGAAAGGTGTAAGAAATGGCCCCTTAATGCTGAGGTGCAGCATAGCGTCCACCTAAAAGCCAAAGCATTATGAGCTGGGAATCTGAAGGCCTTAAACTCTTCATCATGCTCCTGAAACTATTTCTGAACAGTGTGCGCAGTGTGGCAGGGCACATTGTCCTGCTGAAAGAGGCCAATGCTGTAAGGAAACTTGAAGGGGTTTACCTAGGCTATAAGAATCTTTAGGTAGGTGGAACGTGTCCAAACGAAGAATGCCTGGAATGAGTGTTTCCCACTGGCTTGTCTTCTTCCCACAGTGTGTTCGGGTACCACCACTTTCCCAGGTAAACACTGCAGGTGTACCTGGCCGTCAGCGTTATCTAGCACACTACTAAACAGGTTGTGCTTTACTTCAGTGATCTTACAACCCTAGCATGGCCTTCGTCGTCTGTGGTATTGCTGTGCCAATGAAGAAAAAAGAACAAGGTGACCTACTTTAAAATGAGAACGAGTGGTGCAAAATGCATCATGTTGTCTCGCTGAATGACAGCACGTCTTCAGGTATGTATTAGTGTTGACAACTCGGTCACTATGCAAGATCATAGCTCTGACTCATGGTTTTTCATTTCATCTTTGGAAAGAATGAATTTCTCACAACCTACCAGCCGCGACCGCGTGACATTAATATTCACTTTAGCCATGACTTGACTTGACTGACTGGGTTTTTAAAGCTCATGTAAAGTTTGTAGCCAGTTAATGAAAATGAAATCTTTGCCACTGATATTTGTTGTAGGTGTAGTTTTAGTTTTAAGAATAGAATATCTATTTACTTTTAGACCAATTATGTCATCATTCAATCATTTTAGTCGAAATAATTTTTTTTAGAAGAATTGTAAAAGTACAATGCTGTGAAAAAGTCAGACAACACTTCATTTGTATTCACAGCCAATACAAACATTACGTACACGACTTTTAGTAGCAAAAAAGCAGGAAACATATTAAACAGAAAATGACACAGAAGCTTCAACACGTATCAAATCTACCAGTATTTAATTTGTACATGCATTAACATTCACACCAACAGCTACACAGACTCACCTCAGCTGTCTTGCTAATTCCTTTCATAAGTTAAAAATGGCTTAAGGAGATTTTTCCAAGGAGATGGGATGGAAGATAACCCACTTAGAAAGGGGAAAAAATGAAATAAGTAGGGAAAAAAAGCAGAGTTTCTAAACCTGGAGTTAAAAATTGAAGATCTATGGTGTAAATGTGACTCGGTAGATCACCAAAACTGTCACCAACAGATAAACACCACATAAAGGATTATTAGGCTGCATTTATAACATAGCTTGTAATTGCAACCCATCCAGGTCCTGAGGAATCAAAGCAGCCCCACACCATTACATTCCCTCCACCATGCTTCACTGTTGGGAGTCTTAAAGAGTCTTAAAGCCTTAAAGAGATTTCCTAAAATGTAACCGAGCCCAACACAAAACACAGCATCATGTTTTGAGTCCGAAATTGACCAGAGAAAGAATTCTGTCTTAAACCGATGTGACCCGGCCTATCCAAGGTACAGAATAAAACCCCACAGGACAATGCTGGTTACCGTGTATTGACAGTAATAGCCATCATTAGAGCATGAATGAATAAAATATAAAACAATTTAAAATAAGATGCTGTAATAAAATAACCAGTTGTCCAAAATTAAGTTTTTTCATTTATTCATCGTCAAACCTCTTCGTCATTTATTCATTAGCCTTCAACTCTTTACGCCTAAAACAGTATTTCTGCAAATAGAGCAGTGCATAGAATGTTCCAGATGTATAGTGTAAAAGATTTTGGTCAAACACATCTAATGATGTTTTGGTAGCACTAGAAGGTACTTTTCCCAACTGATTCACTGTTTTTACCTCAGTCCTGACCGGGTGTTTCCAGACTGTCAGATTAAAATAATTTGAATGTAGTGAAAGTTGTGAAAGAATTGAGTACAGAGGAAAACTAAAGCTGGGCAAATGTAGGGTGTAACCAGAAGGTCGTTGGTTCGATCCCTTGACCAGACAGTACATGACTGAGGTGCCCTTGAGCAAGGCACCCAACTGCTCCCCGGGTGCTGCTTGGATGGGTTAGATTGTGGAGGTGAAATTTCCCAGTTGTGGGACTAATAAGGGTCACTTAATCTTAGTCTTTTTGAGAAATCACATCCGAACCTGACAGAACCCACTGTGAGCAGTCGAGTCCTGTTAGACTTGTTATTTCCAGCAAAGGAGCTTTGTGTAATTATTATATATTCCAAAGGATTCATGAATCTTTTTCTTGCATTGCATATGGAATGTGGATACTGTGAGATTAAATGTATTACAGTAGTAAGTAAAGACAGTGTCAGCATTAGTCATGGAGTTCCACAGAAAACCACAGTGAAAAGATTTAAGCATCAGCAGAGGTATGACAGTCAATGATCCGCTGTGGCGACCCCTAAAGGGAGCAGCCGAAAGAAGAAGATGAGGTATGACATTCAAATTATGTAAGTCTTTAATCGTTCTACAGATAGAGAGTGAGGAGACCAGGCTCTGCAGAAATGATGATTTTATTCAAATAGCGCATCTGTCCATCCCCGCCACCCTAAAAAAATCTCTCCACCCGCAAAAGAGTCACACAGGAGATAAATATCTTACCATCATAACCTGAGAGCTCTGTTCCTGTTCAACCTGCTCAAACCATGAGAACAGAAAACTAGAAATTAAAACAATTCCCAACAAACAAAGCCTACCAAGTGAAAGTAAACAGGAATCTGGAACATCATATTTCTGTTCATTTTAAGGACAGGTGAACTTAAACCTCAGTTTTAAGGTTTAACAACCTACTTCATCATCTTAACTGCTTCTTATAACATTTTAGTCCTTTATGTCTCGGTGAAAAGGATGAAGGTACCAACGAAGGCCATCCAGACATTGACCAAATCAGCAGCATCACTTATTTCATCCATTTTAGCATCATGAGTTCCTTACACACTGCCTTGACTTTCCAGGCAACACACACAAATAGCAGCAGCCGTATCTGACAGCAATCTTAAGTATGAATTAAATAATTCATACCTTCATGCTACATATGCATCTTTCCCTGCCTAAACCACAGGTCCTGCGTACTAAGGATACTGAGGTTATGGGGGTTTTTGTCCTGTTAGTCACCTGCATTAACCTTATTTTTGCCATGTCTACTTTTCCCTCTTTGACATAATCCTGATGCATCAGTGACGAAAAAACTTTGAACAGCCTTTTCTAATGAAGCAGCTCTGTGAATATTAATGATGACTCACTGTCAAGGCCCCCTTGGGGCGTCACACCTCCGCTCTTTGGGTGTTCTGCCCACCTCCTGGTCAAAGTGGGGAATGACAGGAACTAAACAAGGGGAACTCCCTTGAAGCCTTGTTGCGTGCTTTTTCCTCTGAACAACTTCCAAACTTGATTAGAGTTCACACTCTGACAAGAAATGCATTGACCCTCAACGGCTGTGAAGAACCATCAGATCCCACTAAATGCAGCCAAATCATGGACTAAATCATAGTATTAGAAGTTTAACTGAAACCTTATGGCTGCCTGTGGTGAAAAGACAGCTGCCCTGCATTTTACAGTCATTGAGACTCTGTGCCAAACCACCAGTGACTACAATTTACTGTGCTACTAATTTACACCACCATAATGAACAGAAATCACTCTCATAATTCTAATCACTCACCACCATCATTATAAGGAAGTTATGTTCTGACCAAAGAGAAGACACCTTTGCATCCTGGTTTAAACAGATGTCTGTTTAGTGGTAACAGGCTTGTTTGCCATACTTACTTATTACTCTACACATGCTGACTCTTGCAGGACTATGTCATTATCTATATATAAAGTTTTATACATACTTGTTTATGGGAGGCAAATCCAGTCAAAAAGGAAATGAAAATGAAAATAATAAAATGTAAATGCAAACCTCTTATTGCCATTTCTTTCTCCAAACATCTGCGCAAATATCCTGCCTAAATTGAAAATGAAATGAAACACCTTCATTGGCAATTTCATTTTTCACATGAGCATGAGCCGTTTGTGAGAAAGATAAAAATAAATTGAAAACGCCTATTTGTCATTTCATTTTAGTCATTATTTTAGTTTTTCACAGCCAAACCTAAACTGAAAAAGCTAATAGACAAAAGAAAACACAAAATTTCACTTTGGCTTTTCTTCATGAATAATGCAGAATACGTGTCAAAACTAAAATCAAAATACAAAGTTTACTTTCTTATTTCTTTTTCATAGCGATCGGCTGCAAATCTGACAAAATTAAAATGCAAAATGAATAAATCAACAGCAAAGTGACAGTTTGTGATTTCGTTGTTGGCGCTGACGTTCTTTAACTGTCAGAATGAAAGGGAAAATGAAAACGAACATCAGCGCCACCTGCTGGAGATTCACTTTTCATTTTCCAGTTTTCTATTTCTTTTTCTAACTGACCAACATGCAAATATATGTTAATTAGCAATAGGTGGGGCTACGGGGTACATTTTAGGACAGCCTCAGCCGTCCGAGGAAAAACATGTCATGTCTCAGATCTGGTGACCAAACGACCCCAGAGAAAAGGTATCAGACCAAACGTCCTCAGAAAAAACTGTGAAAATGTTACACTGGCATTTATATCGAGATACACTATAGTTTTCTAAGTCATACGAACCAGTCTGTGCTCGACCAGGCTTGTGTTTGGTCTGATAACTTTTCTCTGAGGCTGTTTGGTCTGATGTTCAGTTTCACCAGATCTGAGTCATGACAGTGTTTTTTCTGCAGACTTGAAGTCTTTTATCTTGAGGAAAGTACAAAACCCATAAAGTACCAAATACTCCAGTAGTTGTTAATATGCACATTATTCTTTATTACATTACCAACACAATTTCCCCCTCTGCTATTATTAGACCTGAAATAGAACTCATGTAAACTTATCAAAACCTCATTCATTAACATATACTCAGCAGTTTTGTGATGAGCTAATCCCAAACCTCCACTGTAAAGTCAGTGAGCAGTTTGCTCGTGCTATCCTAACCCTATGTTCTCATCAGTTAAGGATATTGGCTTATCAGACCACAGACATGAACAGATAGAGGGAAACGGCTGATTCACCTGACCAATTTCTAACATTGAACTATCATTACTGAACAACCGCAGCTTAAGAGTCAGAGATCACAGCCATCATTAACAATAAGGATTAGAGATCCAAACTCTTTTGAAGGCAATTATTACACTTAAGAAACCATGCAAGAGCTCAACCTGTAGTATGACCACAGTCATAAAACCATTAAATGCACCCTCAGGTTACGCAGAACCCAGTGCAGCAGGTTTAAACAAGGACGGACTAATCTTTAACCATGGCTTAAATAACTGGTTTAATATGATTCGCAGTAGTTTTCATATACATTCTATTCTCCTACTCATGTGTAATTGGCTATAAATACACTCCCATAGCAGCTATCGTTATTTTAATTGCACCACCTCTTTTGGTAAAGTGGAAAATTGAATTCAAAACCATCAGGCAACTGTGTTTTGCACACAGAGGAATTAGACCTCTGCATTTAATGCATCTGTGCAGTGAAACACCCACATACATGCACACTAGTGAAGACACACCCTAAGGGGCAGTGAGCACACTTGCCCGGAGCGGTGGGCAGCCCTATCCACGGTGCCCAGGGAGCAGTTGGGGATCAAGTGCCTTGCTCAAGGGCACTTCAATCATGTACTCTCAGCCAAGGGGATCAAACCCGGCAACTCTCCAGTCACAGGGCTGGTTCCCGAACCTCCAGCCTGTGATTTCCCCCAAACTGCAATAAGCTTTAACAGTTTTCCTGCTACTTTGGGGATGTAAGCCACACCCATTGCATTGAGTTCGCTATAAGTAGGCTGGCAGAAACAAGACACTTCTTGTCTTGAATCTTACCAGCTACACAGCCTACTGGTTCACCATGGCTGGATCTCCGTCCTGCATGTCATGTTCAACCATGCCTTTTCCTTTGCATTAATATGGTCCAGCAACTCATTTGTTTCTCTTTCGAGTGACTCAACTTTTGCTTGCAGAACACTGATAAAGTGTTGAGTTTAATCCATGCGAACAAAACACCTGAACGCAGCCCTCACGGTCCCTTTCCTTGACACATTTATTCAGAGCCATAAAGCATTGTTCCTGACCCCATCCCTATTCTGCTGGAATCCCATCCCTCTTACAAAATGTGTCTTTTTCTCTGAACACAATTTATCTAACATCTGTGATAAGTCTCTCTCAAATACATCGGGAACATTGTCCTGCAGAATCAAACTGTGAACTGTGATTTGTTTCTAGCAGCATCTGAGCTCAGGACCGTCTTTCTCTCTAACCTATTGGCAACTAGCAAAGATACTTTCTCTAGATAGACAAAGCACTTCTTGTAAGTCGCTCTGGATAAGAGCGTCTGCTAAATGCTGTGAATGTAAATGCACCCCCATATTGTTGGACCCACAAATGCCATTATGCCGACTTGCTATGTAGGTATTACGCAACTCAAAGTTGATATGACTCATGCAATTTACTCTCTATGACTAAACACAAAACACAAGACAAAACACAAATCTAATTCTCTTCTGTTTTCTGAGGTCTCACATACCATTTTGATGCAGTCAAAACAGGAGATGGACCTGATCCCATCCTTGTCACCAGTGATGTAAATCTTTGATGATGCCACAGACAAAGAGTCAGGAGAGCAGGGTTTGAAGGTTTAAAGAGCACTCCATCCATCTTGGCTACCCAGTCTAAAAACAGCAGCTAAAAACAGAGCTTTATACTCTCTCCACCCCCAAGAGAGTCATACAGAACAAGGTGGGATATTTGAATCCTGCTGTAAATACCTTACTGTTGTAAAAAGAAGTGTCTTAAAACACAATTTGCTGTAACTGTTCAAGAGAACAGAAAACTAGAAAATAAAACATTTCCCAGCACAAATGAAAAGCAGTGAAGAACAAGTCGCAGGGATGGAGAATAGCAGTGTTCTCTGGACTGATACACATCTCTGTGAGTGCCAGGAGATGAAGAAACAGAGTACTGACATTATCATGATGAAGTGATGCACTGATGGTGTCAGATTTCTGACTTTGTGACTGAATCTGGTGACCTCCAGCAACAGAGAGACAATGCCAGACCTACCTACAACCACAAATACTGCCAGGAGGTAGGCAGACCCGACTGCAGTTACTAAAATCTGCTTTTAGTGACAGTCTAGTAACTGCATTTAGTAATAAATTAGATATTACTAAATGCAGTTGCTAGACTGTTCCTAATAGCAGTTATGGCTGTTACTAAAAGCAATTAGTTACTAAGTGCAGTTACTAGACTGTTACAAAAAGCAGTTATGGCTGTTCCTAAAAGCAGTTTCAATATATACATATTTCAATATGATCAGAGCAACACATTTCAAAAAAAGTTGGGACAGGGGCAACCAGTGTGTTGTTACTTTAATAAGAGTTTTGCTGGTAGTACATACTGCGTGCTTGCTGTTAAAGGTCCTGCAGTTATTTTTCAAAGTCTATGAAGAATAAACATTTTATTTCAGTTACTTTCTGCATCTTCTTTTGCAAAAAAGTTGGGATGCTGTGCAGAATGTAAGTAAAAATAGGATGAAATGATATGCCAATTACATAAATTATATTTTTGAAGGAAAATACTACAAAGATAACAAATCAAATGTTGAAAATTGTATTGTTTTTTGAAAAATATTTGTCCGTTTTGAATTTGATGCCAACAACACGTTCCAAAAAGGTTGGGACGGGATCTTGTTTACCACTGTGTTTCATCACCTCTTCTTTTAACAACACTCTGTAAGCGATTGGGAAAAGAGACGACACTGCTGTGGTTTTGAAAGTGAAATGTTTTCCTGTTCTTGTTTGATATAGGATTTCAGATGCTTAACGGTTCACATTTCATAATGTGCCAAATGTTATCAGAGGGTGACACATCTGGACAGTTTAGCACCTGGAGTCTTTCAATATGGAGCGATGCTGTTGTAATACATGCAGAATGTGGTTTGACACTGGCTTGCTGAAATAAGCAAGGCCTTCAACTGAAAAAGACATCATCTAGATGGCAATATATGTTGCCAAAACCTGTAGATATCATTCAGCATTAATTGTGCCTACACAGATGTGCAGGTCACCCATCCCATGCACACTAATGCACCCATATACCTTCATGAATACTGGCACTGATAACAAGTTGAGTGGTCTTTAGCCCGGAGGACACAGTGTCCATAATTTCCCAAAAGAATTTCAAATGTTGATTCGTCAGACCACAGGACACTTTTCCACTTCCCTTCGGTCCATTTTAAATGAGCTCAGGCCCAGAGAAGGCGACAGCGTTTCTGGAACCTGTTTATATATGGTGTCTTCTTTGAGTTTCAGAGTTTTAACTTGCAATTATGGATGCAGTGATGAACTGTTTTCATAGACATTGGCTTTCATAAGTGTTTCTGACCCCATGCATTGATTTCCTCTACAGAATCATGTCTGGTTATAATGCAGTGCTGCTTGAGGGCTGAACAATCACCATGAAATATTGGGATTTCTCCAGATTCTCTGAATCTTGTAATGATATTATGTGCTATAGATGATGAAATCCCCACTATTATACATTGAGAAACATTATTCTTGAATTGTTGCACTATTTACACACAGGGAGTCTGAAAGACTCCGCCTCTCTGGATTGCTTTTTTATACCCAGTCATGTTACTGGACCTGTTGCCAGTTCTCCACCAGGTGCTTTTTTAGCATCACACAACTTTTCCGGTCTTTTGTTGCTCCCATCCCAACTTTTTCAAAATGGGAAAATATTGTTCAAAATGCAATGAAATTTCAACATTTGATATCTTTGTATTATTTTTCATTAAATATAGGCTTTAAATGATTTGCACATCATTGCGATTTGTTTTTATTTACATTTTGCACAGTGTCCCAACTTTTTGGGAAATGGGGTTGTCATTTTTTTCTCCCCTAAACAACATTAAAAGGAGTGATCTGTATTTTCTTTCTTTTTTATATGTCACATATTACCATTCTGCTGTGTGGGCGTGGATATTAAAGCGGGTTGATTGACAGCCTCTGCATCAAACGTAACCACCCATTGTGCCTACACTAGAGGCTGAAGCAGCGCCAGAAATGTAGTCCCCCAGTGTATTTCAGCTAGGACACTGTGTTAGCTGTGTCAGACTAGAAATATGCCTGCGTGCAGCGGAACGATGCTCTGTTGATCATTGAAAAAGTTCAGCCTTTGCTGCAACAGATTTTGTTGAGGTACATCAACCAATAGAAATGTGGATGGGTGGGCACAGGCAGAATGTAACTGTTACATCATTTAAGGGGCAACGGAAATATTTGAACAAGAAAGTGGTGAGTAGGAAGCCAACTTTAGCCACATGTTGTTAACTGTTAATTTGTAACTCCAAAAATGATCTGCAAGTGAGCTGGATGAAAACTATACTGACATGCTATCTCACTTTTTTAAAGACAACGGGAGAAAGGCTGTTAGGGGTCTCAGCCAATGGCAGAATTCAGAATTTTCTGGTTGAATTAGAGGATGTCATAATTCAGCAGTGTCTTCCCTGCATTTCCTAAATATTAATCACTTTTGCATTAATTTATCCAGAGAATTAGATGAGCCACTTTGTAATCACAGTGTGGATTTGGCCATTGACTGAGACTTGGCTGTTAGCGAACACTAGCTATCTGGCTGGTTAACCAGGTCTGGCTAACAGGCTTTAACTGTTAACGGGAGCTAAACATGGGGAAGTCGAGGACTGTTGGCAGTTTCAAAAGTGTCAGTGTATTGTATCATATAATGTTCTAAAAGTGAATTTGTAGCTGACCTGCATGCAAAATGTTTTATTGCAGGTACATCAATGTAACATTAGCCGACTAAGTTATGTAACAAAATGAGCTTAGCTGATTTCACGGTTCATGAATATGCAGTATGAGGTGACTTATGATCTACTAGTCAATTGCTATTATCTGTGACATCTAAGATCATGCCAAATAAAGTGTAAATCCTAAACTGTGGTTAGGGGGCAGCAGTACTGTAATGTAGAGGTCATGGTATGCAGTGTCCAGTAAATGTTGGATGGAAGCAGAAGTATGAAAATCATACTTCCTACTAAAACAACATTTTGTGTAAAGCGTTAAAATACATCCAATCCCCATTTCAACTGCAGCCTATTAGTGTTAAACATTTTCACCTGTCTCACTAAATCACTTTGAGCTGCCACCTGGATTAAGTGCTTTAAAAATAAGTGTATTATTTATTTATGTATTTATTTGTTTGTTTATTTATTTACTGTCCACTAATTGTCTTTTATTGTTATTGTGTAAAGCACTAAATGCGCATGGTGTTCAAAATACTGTGACCTCTATCATTTACACAAAATCTATATTTTTACTGCCTTGTAAACTGCATTGGTATTACAATCATGTCATTTTATGGTCATGAAAACAGTCATGAAATTATAGGATATTAATTATGAACATAATTATTAAAATGTAATTTTTTTCAAGTAATGACAAAAAGCATGTGATGTCCTTCAGTGATGTTTTATTGATAAAATCTTCAAATGCACGCCTCGAAGAGCTCAACACTTGTAAACCTAAGATAATGAGGTGTAACTGCTTTAGTATTTTGGTTAATTATAATTACAATTACAAAGTATTTACATGAGACATTCACATGTGCCATGTTGCTATGTTCAGGAGACCCGGGGATACTCAGACATACCATTATTTGACATGCCAGTGCTAACAGAATTTTCATATCTTCCTAAATTTGGCTGTCAACTGTTGATCAAAAATGTACTCGCCACCTCCACATTTTTTGCATATTTTTGCTTATACAGACACTGAAAACAAGAGTCAACACAAAAATATTTTCATAAATTGGTAGTCTGGAGTGTCTATGAGCTGAAAATGATAGAATTCGGATGGTGGGTCTTTTAATTGCTCATTATTAAGTGTAAATAAATAATTAGCATAAGGTGGACATGATTTTGAATGATTTTGTGTTGGATTCATGCTGAGTGCTAAAACTCTGATAGACAGTAAGAGGCTTTATTTTGTAATTTAATTTTATGTTGTCAGTATGCAAACAGAAATGCTGGCTTTGGGTTGTAGGACTTGAAAGAGTGTAAGAGTTGAGCTTTGAGTTGTAAGAGGTGGAGAAGTTTAAGAGGTGGGCTTCAGGGTTGTAAGAGGTGGAGGAGTTTAAGAGGCGGGCTTCAGGGTTGTAAGAGGTGGAGGAGTTTAAGTTGTAATAGATGGAAGAAAGCTCTCTCAGAGCACATTTATATATTTTTTGCAGAAGACCTGACAGTATAGACTCGCCAGAGGTTGTTTGTCTCTGAGCAGCCAATGCCCTGTAGACAACATACAAACTTATTAAACCTAAATAACACAACCAAAGCTCTGTGGTGATCAAAGTAAAACTATACATTTATTGTTATGTATATGTGTATAAATGAATTTCACAGACTTCTTTGATAATGTTTTCTGCACCAAAAGCAAATTTCCAGTGTTGGAACCTTCAGTCCCTGCTCATAATTTAAAAATGACAACTACCCTTTACATTGTGTAAAATTTCAGACTGAATGAACTAATAGAAATGGTCCAGTATTGTCCGATAAACTGAGGAGAAACTGATGCTGGTCCCGCTGGCTTAGTGTCTTAATGCACTTATTAAAGTCTTTATCAATGATTAGAATGTTTCCTTTTCTCCAAGAGTATATAAATGGCCTAAATATAGTCTTTATGCTTTAAACACATCAGAGTCGCTCACCTTTGTGTAGGCTAACAGCTGTCTATGCAGGATCCATTCCTCTTTCTCTAGCCCAAGATCTTTTGCTTTAAATGTAGCCAGAATTTTCCCTGCATTGCATAATTCCTCAGGCTAGAAGATCCATAAACACATCATCAGGTACAGTATAAATGCTCATATATTAGCGTTTCCTAAATAAACTGTAATTCAGACGAGTTCTGCTGGAATGTCCATATAACTCACCGTGCAGCTGCTTGTTAAAACATCTGGGACAGGTTTGTCAAGAATCTGAGAACAGAGCAGTGGATATCTAGTTAGATTAACTTTACCACCCTGTGTTATGAGATGACTGTATTAATACGCCATGGCATTGTAAAGAATAAACCTGTCTGCAGTTCCACAAATCCTGGTGTTTAGCATCTCATATAAATCTTACCTGCTTTGACAGCTTCCTTTTAGTGACATTTATGTGATTCATGATTTCTTCTAACTGTTTCTTCTTTTGTCCCTGTGTGTGATGATGTGAAGTCCTTTTGAAGTGCTGCACGTCGGGCATGTTTTTTCCTATTTCCCCATCCTTAAGTATATGATTGTCAGATCTAGATGGTGCAGCAGCTGCTGCAGTGACCACCACGATGGTCAGAAGGAAAGGCAAGAAGGTCTTCATGTTTTGACCACACCGTGAGATCTCTGAGCTGCAGTGTCTTCAGCGCTATACCTCTGTGTTGGGTGCCTCTGCTTTTTGTAGTATTGACAGGAGGTATGACTTGCTGGAAACCTCCAGATATCTTGATTATCAGTGATTACACGTCAAACAGCTTCTATGAAATCTACCATATGCTACCAATTATGGTGTTCTTGTTGGCTTTTCCACATCAAACCTGTATTGTACTGATGTGTTATGAGTAATGAGTGACCCACTGCCAAGTAACGACGAGCTTTGTGCACAAAAACCTTAGTTGTTTTGTATTTAATAATAATAATAATAATAATACATTGGATTTATAACACACTTTTCATTTATAGTAAATCTCAAAGTGCTCACAGTATAAAACATTGATTAAAAGATAATAATCAAATAATACTAATAAAATATGATGGTTTATTGTCCATATGTCCTCCTAAAAAGATGTCTTTAGTCCCTTTTTAAAACAATCAGTTGTCTGAGGCTTCCTCAGATGGTCAAGCAGGGCATTCCAAAGGCGTGGAGCTGCAGAACAAAAGGCACGGTCACCCGTGGTACTACGTTTTGTTCTGATTGGAAGAAGACGGTGGAGATGCACAGAGCGAAGGGCTCGTAGATGTATGTGTGGTATTAGCAGTTAATTTAAGTAAGAGGGAGCTTGGCCATGAACACATTTGTGTGTGAGGTGGAGAACCTTGTATTCAATCCTCTCAGTCACAGGGAGCCAGTGAAAAGACTGAAGAACAGGTGTAATGTGTTCATTTTTGCGTACCTTCATCAGGACCATGGCAGCACTGTTTTGAACATACTGTAGTCTCTGAATACTCTTACTAGGGAGCCCCAAGAGAAGAGCATTACAGTAGTCCAGTCTTGAGGGCACAAAAGCTTGGACCAGTCTTTCAGCATCAAACAGACTGAGGATAGGACGCAACTTGGCAATATTTCTGAGATGATGGTAGGCAGTCTTACTGTGCTGTCCTCTTCACACGCCTTGCATAAATTGACAGGCAGATAACTCCATCCCCAATTACCACGCAGACAGCAATGATTGCAACTCGATGCTCTTTAATGTGGCAACTGGCAGTAGGGTAAAACTGACAAAGGGAAAACATACAACCAATAAAGTGTCAACAGTCGTGTACTAATACGATAAATAAGTTGTCTAAATCAGAAAAGATAAACATAAAATCACACCAGTAAAGAATTTCTATATGTACAGGATGCATATGTAGCTAATAATATATATAATATATGCCATGTAAGTTTCTCTGCTAAAGCTAGCCAGAACAGGAGGCTGACATGACTTACTATCCTCATTTCTCAACTTGACCAATGCCACACAACAGGTGCCAATACACTTATATTTACAGAAATGATGAACCAAAAGTCCACGTTAACATACCGACGATGCTTTCAAATGCCCAGATGTCAGGATGGTGACAGATGAACAAGGCCTGAGCTTCCTCACTCATGAAAACATGGAGGACTGCCTTGGTGCCCACTGATGACGTCATCAGCGAGAGACACACATGATCCAAACACTGATATAAAATCTACCAGCAGGGGGAGCTAACAACAAACAAAATAACTGATAATGAGGCAGCACACTCCCCGCCTGCTATCCCTAGATACCATAAAGATTACCATAGCGCCGCTCCTGGATAGGAAGTCACTTTGCCTGATTGTCAGGGGAGAGCAGCAGGACTAATTCAGTCACGGGCCTGAGGAACAGCTTTGTCCCATTCTGTGTGCTGATCTTCACCTCTACCTTACGGACTCTTCCGTCCTTGCTGGGAAATACTCGAGTTACGACTCCTAGAGGCCAGTCATTTCTCTTTGAATGGCAGTCTCTAATGAGCACCACGGATTCAGGTGCAATGTTTGGCCGAGTGGATGTCCATTTCTTTCGTGTCTGGAGAGTACACAAGTACTGTTTTTGCCATCTGTCCCAGAAAGTACTAGCAAGGCATTGCACTTGCTGCCACTGCCTCTTGTACATGTCTTTGCTGTCGAATTCACCTGGAGGAATGGGATGAGGGCCACACTTCTGCGTGAGTAGCATGGCAGGCGAGAGAATAAATGGATCATTTGCATCTGTAGAAAGAGGCACCAGAGGTCTGTTATTCACAATAGCTGTTACCTCGGCCATAAAGGTGGTGAGCACCTCATGAGTGAGCCTAGAAGGCCTTGATTGGAGAAACATTGAGTCCAGGATTTTGCGGGTGACGCCAATCATCCTCTCCCATGCTCCTCCCATGTGAGATGAATGAGGCGGGTTGAATGTCCAGGTGCAGCCCTTTTCTGCAAGGTACCTCTTCACCACATCTCCATCAACATTGGAAGGGATAGTTAGATCTTTGCATGCTCCAATGAAGTTTGTTCCCCGGTCAGAACGGATGTGTTTGACTGGTCCACGGATTGCAAGGAACCTTCTCAGAGCGTTTATAAAACTTGAGGTGTCCATGGACTCCATAACTTCGAGATGGATGGCTCTGATGCTTAAGCAGGTGAATAAGACAGCCCATCTCTTACTCTCGGCATGGCCACCCCTTGTGCGGCGTGCAGTGATGGTCCAAGGTCCGAACACATCAACACCAACGTGTGTGAAAGGTGGTTCCATGCTCAATCTATCAGAAGGTAAGTCAGCCATTTTCTGAACTTCACAAGTCCCCCGAAGCTTACGGCAGGTGATGCACTTGAAGATGTAACTGCTTATACATCTTTTGGCACCCACAATCCAGTATCCAGCTGAGCGAAGATTGCCCTCAGTGAAATGGCGTCCTTGATGTTGTGACTCAACATGGTAATGCCGCACAAGGAGGGATGCAACATGATGCTGTCTTGGAATGATCAGTGGTCTTTTCTCTTCATGACCCAACTGAGATTCCTGTATGCGTCCTCCAACTCTTAATAGGTTATCCTCATCAATAAATGGGTCTAACCTTCACAGAGGACTGTCCTTGGGGAGGTCTTTTTGGTCCCTGATGCACTGCATCTCTTTGGCATACATTTCCTGCTGCACAGCTTGAATGATGACATTTCTGCTTTGAGTCAGTTCCTCCACTGTAGGGGGTGTCTTACAATGATGCCACCCTTTGCAGGTTCCTGAAGGATTCTTCGAAGTCTTCTTGAAGAGGCATGCAATGTGTCTCAAACGAGATATGACACGAATCAGAACTTTCCAGTTAGAAAAACGTCCAAAGCGCTGAGTACCCAGATGATCTTCATGGGTGGTGGTGAGCACTGTCACCTGTGGACGAATATCCTTATCCTGTTCTGGGTCCAGTAGTGCAAAGATAGATAGTTTGTGAGGAGTTTTCTCTGGCAGAGATAAGAACACAGGCCCAGAAAGCCAGTTGGTGTCTTTCAGATGGGCAGCTGGGACAAACCTTGTGGCATGGTCGGCGGGGTTGTGTTCGGTGGACACATAATGCCATTGCTGAGGTTGTGTTCCTCTTCTGATCCTCTGGATGCGATTGTTGACATAAACATAAAATCTCCGCCTCTCATTGAAAATGTAGCCTAAAACTACCTTGCTGTCTGTCAATCTCACTGGTTATAAGCTCTGCCAAGTCCACGGCCATCACAGCAGCACACAATTCTAACCGTGGTATGGTTTGTTCTGGCCGTGGAGCTAATCTCGCCTTGTCTAATATAAAGCCTGTGTGACAGTTCCCTTTTCCATCTGAGATCTTTAAATAGGCAACTGCTGCTATTGCCTTCTCTGAAGCGTCCGAAAAGACACAGAGTTCCTTGCGCTGGGCTTCCGTAGGAGACACACTTGTATATGACCTTTGGATTTTGAGGTGTTGAAGCTCTTTTAAGGATTCTCTCCATTTTGCCCATTGTTCTTCTTTGTCTGGTGGTAGCGGAGCATCCCAATCGCTACTTTCTGTTGAGAGTTCCCTAAGTAAGGCCTTGCCCTGTATAGTGATAGGTGCGACAAATCCCAATGGGTCGTATAAGCTGTTCACTGTCGACAACAGGCCCCGGCGTGTAAAGGGTTTCCTTTCTTCCGCCACCTGGAACAGAAAAGTGTCTGTCTTCAAGTCCCAGCAGAGTCCAAGATTACGCTGAATGGGTAAGGAGTCAACAACACCAAGATCCAGATCTTTAAGGTCATTGGCACGATCCTCAATAGGGAAAGCTTCCATAACCTCTCTGCTGTTTGAGGCTATTTTATATAGCTTGAGGTTGGAGCTGGCTAGCATCTTCTGCGTTCTTTTGAGCAAGTTTATGGCCATTTCTGGAGTGGGTAGAGACTTCAGTCCGTCATCAACATAAAAATCACGTTCGACAAACTGCCTTGATTCATCGCCAAACTCTCGCTCCCCTTCCTCAGCAGCTCGTCTGAGACAGTAAATGGCCACAGCTGGTGATGGACTATTACCAAACACATGCACTTTCATGCGATGTTCTGTGATGCCATTTTCCAGGTTATTGTCCGCATACCAAAGGAATCTCAAAAAATTTCTGTCTTCTGGCCTGACAACAAAACAGTGGAACATCTGTTGTATGTCCACTGTAATGGCAACAGAGTCTTTCCTGAAACGGATAAGTACCCCAAGAAGACTGTTGTTGAGGTCCGGGCCGGTCAAGAGGACCTGATTTAGTGAGACTCCCTTGTATTGAGCACTTGAATCAAAAACCACCCGAATCTGACCTGGTTTCTTTGGGTGGTAAACCCCAAAGGAAGGAAGGTACCAGCATTCTTCATTTTCCCCAAGGGGAGATGCTATCTCTGCATGTCCACTCTCAAATATCTTGTCCATAAATGAGATGAAATGCTCCTTCATCTCAGGCTTCTTGTTAAGGGAGCGGCGTAGTGCAAACAGACGGTCGGCTGCTAGTGACCTGTTGTTGGGAAGACGAGGTCGGTGCTCCCTAAAAGGTAGAGGGGCAACCCAACTGCCGTCCGTGTCTTTATACACTCCCTGTTCCATAATCCTCAGAAAGAGTACATCCTCGACTGAAGGGCCCCTCTTGTCATCACTCTTTGTCTGTTGAAAGACATTACATCCCAGGTGCTCTCCGTAGTTCTCACAAGTGGGACTTTCCACATAGACAGGTTGAGGAAGACCTGGGGCCTTGATGCTGTGGCACTTTTCCTTCACAACATAACGATTGGGGCATGGTTCAAACACAGAGCAGCGACCATTGTCTAGAGTGTTGGTATAGTAGGTGCTCACAATGGCTGGCTTGTGGACATTTCCCAGACAGACATTACCAACAATTACCCACCCTAAGTCCAGTCTTTGTGCATAGGGGGAGTCATGTGGCCCATTTATCTGTTTCCGTACCTTATGGATCCTTATGATGTCTCTGCCTAACAGGATCATGATTGGAGCTTGAGGATCAAGCTTAGGGATCTCGTGTGCCACAGTCTGCAAGTGTGCATGGTACAGTGCTGCATCTGGGGTGGGAATCTCAGAGCGATTATTTGGAATGGTGTTACACTCTATTAGTGTCGGTAGAGAGATAACAACCTGTCCGTCAATGGACTCCACTTGAAACCCATGTGCTCTTCTGCCTGCTGTCTCAACAACACCTGCACATGTCTTAAGGGAGTAGGGAGAGTCTTGACCTTTGATGTTGAAGAGCTCAAAGAACTCAGACCTCACTAGTGAACGATTACTTTGGTCATCCAATATTGCATATACCCGGATAGCTTTTTCCTGCTGGCAAGCAGGGTAGACCTTAACGAGACAAATCTTAGAGCAAGACTTTCCAGTGAGGTCTCTCTCACAGATTTGAGTACAGCTTGTGGAGATGGTAGCTTCTTCACCACTGTTCCCTTTCTCCCCGCCATGCACAGATGCTGGGGTTTGGGACTCTGAGGACCAAGGAGCAGGTCCCTGGTGCAGGGCTGAGACATGGCTATCACTCCCACATTCAGCACATTTAATGTTACTGTCACAGTTCTTGGCTAAATGTGCTGATGAAGCACAGCACTTATAACAGATACCATGTTGCTTTAACAGTGCTTTCCTGTGCTCAATGGACTTCTCCCTAAATCCTCGGCACTTTGGTAGAGGGTGTTGTTTGTTATGTACAGGGCATAGCTTTACAGGATCCACTTTACTCCTGTGCATTGTGTCAGCCAAAGGCACATGAGGAGACACTTCAGTCTTGTGGACCGTGATTGAAGACCTCTGACCGCTGTACTTAGGGACTGATTTTCCCAATAGTGGTGGGTCGTTACCACTTGGGAGCAAAGAGAAGCTGGGATCGTTTCTCATCTTAGCCTGCTGACAAATGAAATCCACAAAGTATCTAAACGGTGGGAAAGGCACTTTATACTCCTCCTTGAACCTAGAGCCATGTGCGAGCCATTTCTCTTGCAAATTATATGGTAGCTTGTGCACAAATGGGTTGATACCACGGGTTGTGTCTAGGTAGGCGAGTCCTGGTAGGTCTCCATCGGATTTTGCAGCATCAAGCTCCAATAACAAGTCACCTAGCTCTTGTAGCCTTTTGTGATTCTTGTTAGAGATCTTAGGGAAACTGTCCACTCTCTGGAACAATGAATTCTCTATCACCTCCGGTGACCCATAGCTCTCATCAAGCCTGTCCCAAGCCATTGTAAGTCCTTTATGTGGGTGATGAACGTGCACAGCTCTTATCCTTCTCACGTGTTCAGCTGACTCAGCACCTAACCACTCCACTAAAAGGTCCATCTCTTCGCTATTTGTAAGGTTTAGACCTCGTATTGCATTCAGGAATGATGCTTTCCATGCCCTATAACTCTCAGGACGATCATTGAACTGAAGAAGCCCTGACGACACAAGTTCCCGTCTTGCGAAAAACCTGACAAAGTCTGACATGCTCTGACTCTCTGCAGGATTATGTCCTGTGTATTGTTCAAGTGGAGAATGAGGTTGATTTCGATCATTAAATGTCACTTTGTAATCCACATGGGTCATGCCTTCTTTAGGACTCCACTGCTTCTGGGGTTTTCTATCTGAAGTTTGTGATATATGAGCGTTGGTGTACCCTGGTTGACTTCCAGCCAAGGAAGCACTCTCCTGAGGATGTTGGTCACAACTAGGTTCTTCAGCTTGGCCAGGAGACTGTGTAGTAGCTTCGAAGGAATGCAGTAGAACAGTGCCTGGTCGATTAGTAATGTTAGCAGCAGCCCCTGAGGATGCTGAAAACTGAGAGGTAGTGTGCTTTGTATGCTCTTCTACATAAGCTTTTGTGCACTGCATTGGATCATGGGTTTGTAGATCGATTTTGGAGCTAAGTTTCTCACTAAGTTGCTCATCCATGGCTGCCTCTAACTCTTCAGCTTTAGCCAAAGCAGCTGCAGCCTTCCTTTCCAACTTAAGCGTGTCCAGTGACACCTCTATGCACGTGGTCTCTACCTTTACGGATGCCTCAAAGCGTGCTTGTTACATTTTGAGTTGGCTTTCCTTTTCTGCAAATGCTGCCTCTGCTTTAGCAGCTTCTGCTTCAGCACGAGCCAGTGTGGCAGCTGCACTGGTGGTGGAGCTACGTGACCGCTTGGATGTAGAAGAACCTGAGACCTTAGACCTTGTCTGTAATGACTGAGCGCCTGTCGTTTCCTTGTCTGACATCTCGGAAAAGACGTAACGCTGTACTCCAGAAAGCGTCGTTTTACTGTCCTGTCCTCTTCACACGCCTTGCATAAATTGACAGGCAGATAACTCCATCCCCAATTACCATGCAGACAGCAATGATTGCAACTCGATGCTCTTTAATGTGGCAACTGACAGTAGGGTAAAACTGACAAAGGGAAAACATACAACCAATAAAGTGTCAACAGTCGTGTACTAATACGATAAATAAGTTGTCTAAATCAGAAAAGATAAACATAAAATCGCACCAGTAAAGAATTTCTAGATGTACAGGATGCATATGTAGCTAATAATATATATAATATATGCCATGTAAGTTTCTCTGCTAAAGCTAGCCAGAACATGAGGCTGACATGACTTACTATCCTCATTTCTCAACTTGACCAATGCCACACAACAGGTGCCAATACACTTATATTTACAGAAATGATGAACCAAAAGTCCACGTTAACATACCGACGATGCTTTCAAATGCCCAGATGTCAGGATGGTGACAGATGAACAAGGCCTGAGCTTCCTCACTCATGAAAACATGGAGGACTGCCTTGGTGCCCACTGATGACGTCATCAGCGAGAGGCACACATGATCCAAACACTGATATAAAATCAACCAGCAGTCGACAAAATAACTGATAATGAGGCAGCACACTTACAAATATGTTTAATATGACAATCAAAGGTGAGTTGTGAATCCAGTTTAACACCCAGGTTGTCGACTGTAGAGGATAAAGAAATGTCTTGTCTAAAGGGTGTAATACTGGAAACATGGGATAGCCAAATCTGCTGGTGGGTTCCAACCATAATTACCTCAGTTTTTGCACTGTTCAGCTGAAGAAAATTATGAGCCAACCACACTTTTATTTCCTCCAAGCAGTCAGTAAGTTAGAGGGGTTGCTGACTGAGAAGTTGATGACAGTAATGATGGTGAAGAGCCAACTTTCAGGTAAAGTTGTAGGTCATCAGCATAGCAATGAAAAGAAATTCCATAGCATCTGATAACATTGCCCAGTGGCAATAAATACAGAATAAAAAGGATGGGGTCAAGGACCAATCCCTGAGGAACTCCACAGGTCATTGAGTGAGTCTGAGATCTGGCTTTCCCAAGCTCAACAAATTCTGTTCTGTCCATTAAACATGATTTGAACCAGTAATTTGTATTATTTGTGCTAAAACAAAAGGAGACATTTTTACTACAATAGATGACTTTAAAATATATGACCTGTGTCCTGCTCAGCCAGGCTCTGAATAAGACTGTAACTGCAGATCACTGACATCACCATGAAAAGTGTTAGCTCCACTGCAGTGATGGCAGAACAGCTGAACATGCTGGAATTGGCTAGAAATGAGCAGAATACAATTTGACAAACACAATGGGCCACAAAGTCCATTGCAGACAGGCTGTTACAAAACAGGCATTCAGGTTAATTTGGCCACAATTTTAAAAGGCTGAGCTAAACTTGATACGTTGACAGTACTATGGCTCTATCTGTACCACAAAAGGTAAGCCTAATAGTATCAGCAGTTACCTTGGATTGCACACAGGGCTCAACAGACCAGGGCAGGTCCATTTTACCTTTTCGGCAGTAAATAGGTCTCAGTATGTGCTAAATGACTTGGCTCTGCAAATGCCTCTGCTTTAAGCTTTGGCTCATCTATAGCTGCTTTTCTCACATCTCCAGCAGGAAACTTTTCTGCAAAAGTGAAACATTTCAGTTTTTGGCGAGGCTGATTTCAGCTTCTCATTCACCCGCTTCTTGTTTGACTTTTCCCATTGCACCTGAAATGGTGTCTGAGTTGCCAGAATGTAACTGCTGCACCATTTAAGGTGGAACGGGACAATTTGAACAAGAAACAGCCTTCAGCTTCGCAACTTTTTAGTGTTTAGCAGTTTTTCATAGCAGATTAAACGTATCAGGAATCCAACTGAGTGCTTATAATTGCAAATAAGCCTGTCAGCAAATAATAAGCCTGTTGGCAGTTATGCATTAACTCCTGCGTTTACAACCATTTACTGTTAAAACTGTTAGAGTCATGTTGTCACGATTGGCCCCTCCCAGTCCTGTCCATGTGCTTTTTGTTTACTTTTTCATCCATGTCCATTTGTTTTGGTTCAGTCCAGCCCCCTTGTTGTCTGACTCCACCCCTGATTGTTACCACCTGTTTCCCACCTGTCCCTCATCTTGCCTGTTGTATAAGCCCTGTGTTCGCCCTGGTCGGTGTTGGTCTTTGTTTGTATGTTTGATTGTGCTGATTGTTTGTTGTTTGGGATATTGTTTATTGTTTGATTCTTGTTTGTTTGTCATGCCTGCCCCCCGATCAATCCCTGTTGGCTCAATGACCCTGGACTGTTTCGACCATGACCCTGGATTTGCCCTTAATAAAAGTCACTTATCTCAACACATGCATCTGCCTCCTTGACCATGTTACATGTGTTAATATGTTAGAACAATCAGAATCATCAGAGCTTTATTTTATTGCAAAGAAGGATTATTTTATTATTTTTACCTAAAAAATCTAGTTCTTCCATGGAACCACAGGGCAGTAAAAGAGCCATGTTTCCGACCCCTGGTCCAGGGAATGACTACCGCTGAATAGCAGCAACTCATTTGTTGTGGAACAACTTTTTGCCAAAAAGTATTATCAGTATTAAAGCAGATTCAGTATGAAATTCAGGGATTCTTTTATTTTGTTTCTTTAATTTGGTAAAAACTGTAATATAAAAGCAATAGAACACTCAACTGTGCGCGTTACCACGAATAATATCAACTGCGATGATCTACGGCACTTAGCTTGGACGTGTCTGCGACTAAATCACATCCGTGATGTTATTCATGATAATGCGTTCCTCTTATGTTTTATTTCTTGAATATAAAACACTATGTGCATGGTAATCAAAACATTATTACCTTTACAATTTACACAAAATCTATAAACTGATCAGGCATTACTTTATGACCACCTCCTTGTTTCTACATTAATTTTCCATTTTATCAGCTCCCCTTACTCTATAGGAGCACATTGTAGATCTACAGTTACAGACTGTTGTCCATCTGTTTCTCTGATACTTTGTTAGCCACCTTTTACCCTGTTCTTCAGTGGTCAGGACCCCCATGGACCTTCAACGAGCAGGTACTATTTGGGTGGTGGATCATTCTCAGGACTGCAGTAACACTGATGTGGTGGTGTGTTAGTGTGTGTTGCGCTGGTCTGAGTGGATCAGACACAGCAGTGCAGCTGGAGTTTTAAACACTGTGTCCACTCACTGTCCACTCTATTAGACACTCCTATCTTGTAGATGTAAAGTCAGAGAAGATAGCTCATCTGCTGCTGCACAGTTTGTGTTGGTCATCCTCTAGTCCTTCATCAGTGGTCACAGGACGCTGCCGGCTGGATATTTTTGGTTGGTGGACTATTCTCAGTGTAGCTGTGACCCTGAGGTGTTTAAAAACTCCAGCAGCACTGCTGTGTCTGATCCACTTGTACCAACACAACACACACTAACACACCACCACCACATCAGTGTCACTGCAGTGCTGAGAATGATCCACCACCCAAACAGTACCTGCTCTGTGAGGGTCCATGGGGGTCCTGACCACTAAAAGGGGGCTAACCAAGTATGCAGAGAAACAGATGGACTACAGTCTGTAATTGTTCTGTAATGTTATGCCTGATCTGTGTATTTACTGTGCTATAAACTGCATTATTATTAAAATTATGTCATAAATGTCAGTTTTTTTTAATAAAGACAAAAACACACTATGTGTTCTTTAATGATGTTTTATGGATACCATATGAATTTATATGATATGAATTCCAATAATTTAAAAATAAATTTACATTTAATAAATATATTCTCATAATTCAACACTAACATACAGGCAATATAAATATTAAAATTGACAATATAAGTATTAAAATTGAATAAATCCCAGTGCCACCAAGAGCTTAAAGTGGTAAACAATCAAGAGGAGGGAGTAAGCTCTGAGAACGTCTTCTGAGCACATTTATGGATATTCTGCAGAAGACTTGACAGTGTAGACCCGACAGTTTCTGTTTGTGTCTCTGAGCAGTCAGTGCCCTGTAGAAAACATACAAGTGGATTAAATATATATATAATTTCTTAGTTTCATGCACCAAAAATCATAGAATCATTCTTGTCGGAACCTTTCATCTGTTTTTTTTTTTTTCATAACTTCATAAAGCTGCAGGTTACATTGCATCAATAGACCAATAGAACTTGTTCAAAATTACTTAGAATAAAATCTGTAAAGTAAGACTGAAAGTTAAAGTTTTTCTCCTTCATCTGTAAAGCTACTACTTTTTTTAAAAAAAAAACATTTCATCAGTGATTACATGAACATACTAAATTGTGGAGCTGATGCTGGTCCTGCTGGCTTAGTTTCTTAATGCAGTTGTTAAACTCTTTGTCAATAATTAGAAAGTTTCTGCTATAAAAACATCACATTCACTCACCTTTGTGTAGGCTAACAGCTGTCTATGCAGGATCCATTCCTCTTTCTCTAGCCCAAGATCTTTTGCTTTAAATGTAGCCAGAACATTTCCTGCTTTGCATAATTCCTCAGGCTAGAAGATCCATAAACACATCATCAGGTACAGTGTAAATGCTCATTTATTAGCGTTTCCTAAATAAACTGTACGAGTTCTGCTGAAATGTCCATATAACTCACCGTGCAGCTCTTCTGTAAAACACCTGGGACATGTTTGTCAAGAATCTGAGAACAGAGCAGTGGATATCTTGTTAGATTAACTTTACCACCCTGTGTTATGAGATGACTGTATTAATACGCCATGGCATTGTAAAGAATAAACCTGTCTGCAGTTCCACAAATCCTGGTGTTTAGCATCTCATATAAATCTTACCTGCTTTGACAGCTTCCTTTTAGTGACATTTATGTGATTCATGATTTCTTCTAACTGTTTCTTCTTTTGTCCCTGTGTGTGATGATGTGAAGTCCTTTTGAAGTGCTGCACGTCGGGCATGTTTTTTCCTATTTCCCCATCCTTAAGTATATGATTGTCAGATCTAGATGGTGCAGCAGCTGCTGCAGTGACCACCACGATGGTCAGAAGGAAAGGCAAGAAGGTCTTCATGTTTTGACCACGACGTGAGATCTCAGAGTTGCAGTGTCTTCAGTGCTTTACCTCTGTGTTGGGTGCCTCTGCTTTTTGTAGTATTGACAGGAGGTATGACTTGCTGGAAACCTCCAGATATCTTGATTATCAGTGATTACACGTCAAAGACACGTCTATCAAAAGAGAATTACATTACCAATTATAGTGTTCTTCTTGGTAAAAGTGATGACAAAGAATGAAAAAAAGATCTTTAATTCCGGAAACATGTGGAAAAAACACCAATACCGATACACCAATCGGCCACTTCAGCAAGTTCATCTCTGATCATTACTTAATTCATGTACTAAGTCATTTTGGACTATAATGTTTGCATACCATCCTACTATTGCCACAAGCGAACTATCACTGCCTCCACTATAGATGCTCTTATAAGCAGTTTACCAGATTTTGATGATCTTGAAAACAATACTGAAATTCTGCAAACCACACTTCAGTCACCTCTTGATAATGTGGCATCAATTAAGATGAAAAATGTAAGAAGTGATAAGCTTGCACCATGGTACCATGTACAGTAAAACAAAAAGCTTGTAGTCTGAAACATAAATGGCTTATATCAAAACTAGATTGTTTCCCAATTTCCAGCATCATAGAATATAAGCGAACCCTAAACACAGCCAAAGCATTTTATTTTTCAGCACTAACTGAGAAAAACAAAAGTAATCCTAAGATCCTGTTAAGTACCATATCCAAACTACCTAGTAACATTAAACAGTCTGAAGACAATATTCAAACAACATACAGCAGCAATGATTTTAGCAGATTCTTCAATGATAAAATAGAAAATAGACTACAAATCCAAAATCTGGCTATAGATCTAATATCACAACATGATGAGTGCCCTGCCAGCCCAAAAGTCCAGTTGCTATTTTTTAGTCGTATCCAACCAATGAAATAGTCACGCTAATTATCTCATCCAAATCAACAACATGCATTCTTGACCCAATACATTGAAAACTGCTCAACCAGATTGTGCCCTGTGTTGTTAAACCCCTGGAGTCTATAATAAATTTCTCCCTCAGTCTGGGTTATGTACCAAACTCTTTAAAACTCGCAGTCGTTAAACCCCTACTTAAAAAGCAAGATCTCGATCCCAATGACCTCACCAGACCAATTAACAATCTCCCTTTCATTGCTAAGATAGTACTGAAACAGAATTAACTAGAGTAGTAAATTATCTCCTTTTGTTGATAGTGGCCATATTTGCATACTTACTAATCCTTCTGGATCTCAGTGCAGCAATTGATACTATCAACCACAAGATAGGGGCCTCACATGAGAATCAGCATGTACATATATTCACACATCTCTTTAAGCTCTACTCACACTGGTTTTCTTATTCTCTGTTCCATTTACTGTGTTTTTTGTGTAAATCCAAATTTTATAACTCACATTGTGCACTATGTAGGGAGTAAGGAGTGATTTGAAATGGTGTTTAAGAGGTTGTAAAAGACATTATGCGCTGCGTTCTGTGTCCTCCATGTGTGAAATGCAACATAACATAGCTTCTAAGCCTCCTGCCCACTGTGTAACATCATATCATATAATCAGAGAAATCTCACACAACCTTGAATGTTTTAACTTAAACCAGAATGTTAACTATGCCACTCATACTCAGGCATGCACACCCGATTTGATCTGCTCCACTGGCCTTGATGACATCACTGTCTCCTTTGTTGGTTTGTCTGGTCACAAATTAACGGAATGTAATCTCCACAGCCTTATTCTTAAGTCACCTGAGGAAACTGTCATATCTTCTTGTAACGTTACGTCAGTTGATCCTCTTATCTTTTCCCAATATCTAAAAACTTTGTCTTTTATGGACAGATTTCAGATCCTGATGACATGGTTTTCCGGTATAATTCTGTCAGTTTCAATATAGTTGATAAACTTGCCCCTTTAAAGAACAGGGAAGTACCAGCCACTCATTCCATGGAAACCTCAGCACTCAGAGAGATAAAGACGATTAGCTGGCATCTTGAACGTCACTATAAGAAAACTGGGCTTACTGTTCATTATGAAGATTTTACTGAGCATTTCCATAAATACAGTGATGCTCTGAGCACTGCCCATGTTTCTCAGCCATCATTAATCAGAATCAGATTATTACTGATTAGCTGATGATTGCCAGAACCAGTCTCTCCTGCTTAACTACACTGAAAATGTCCTTTTATTTATATCATGGTTTCTTAGGCTGAATTGTGTATAATGAAATCATTAATTAAATGATATAATAAGCATGGCAGGACTTCCAAAACCCTGTTTAATACCATTAATAAGCTCACCAACCCCAATACTCCATTTGCCATGAGCTCAGTAGAAGAATGTGAGGCCTTCCTGCACTTCTTTAAAGACATAGTAAAATCAGTCAGCATTTTCCCTCTGGCTCTTCTGACCACATCAGCCCTAGAACATCTGAGCACTTGTTAAACAGCTTTACCATCACAAACTGCCTTTGCTGAGCTAATCAACAAATCTAACTCATCCTAATCTGAACTATTCTTAATCTTAAGGCCTGTGCATCTGTAATTTCCCTTCCTGTTTCTCATTTAACAAACACTTCCCTTACAACTGGTTTTGTTCCCACAGCTGTCAAAAGAGCTGCTGTTACATCCATCCTTAAGACGCTTGGCCTTGAAACAAACATTTTCAATAATTACAGGTCAATCTTCAACCTTCCATTTCTAGATAAAGTATTGGAAAAGGTAGTTGCTTTGCAGCTTCACCCATTTTTAACAGAACTGTCTTTATGAGATGTTTTAGCCTGGTTTAGGTGCTTGTCATAGCACAGAAACTACCCTGCTGAAAGTGCTTAATAATCTCCTTCTTACTGCTGACACAGGTGCTTTTAATATTCTTCATCTTCTTCTTCTTGACCCTAGTGCTGCTTTCAATATTGTAAATCACAACTTACTTTTGTCCCGTCTTTCCTGTTCGGCATTACTGGCACATCCCTTCAGAGGTTTAGATCTTACCTCACTGATAGGTAGCACATTATTACAATAGGTAAATCCTCTACTGTCCCATTACTCAAGGGGTGCCTCAGGGTTCCATCCTTGGTCTCATCTTTTTCTTAATTTCTTTGCTTCTACATGGTCAAATCAGTCAGCACTCATTTCTTATGCTGATGACACCCACAGTTACATTAAAACTAAATTCACCACCAATTTATCACCCAGTTCTTTGACTAAATATATGGCTGAGCTAAAGAACTGGTTGAATGATAATTTTCTAAAACAATGCTGATAACACTTTTGTTATGCTAGATGCCCCCAAGTCTGTGGTGTCACATTTTGTGTGCAGTTGATGGAGTTATTGTTACAAGTTATGTTAAGCCTGTAATCTTGGTGTATTTGATCTTCTGCTTACTTTCACACCTTATATAAACCTGCCTGCCAAAACTGCATTTTTTCATTCTATTTTTCAAAATAGAAAATATCACTCATGTCTTGTACTGATCACACTGGATTCTCATCACCCCATGTATTAAATACAAGATACTTTTCATTACTTTTAAGGCACTACATGGTCAGGAACCTCCACACTTATCTCAGCTCCTTCACCCATACATTCCTTCATGTAACCTTCTTGCTCTGGGCTGCTGGCTGTCCCCCAAGTTTGATTCTTTTCTTGAGGTGTCAGGAGCTTAAGTGCTATGGCCTCATCGACACATTCGTGACTGCCCATCCTTTTACTCTTAAAACTGAACTGTAAACTTATCTCTAGTACTTTTCTGTACTATTTTTATACTGTAAGCTGATGTTGACGTTGTATGATCTGTCATTTCTCTACTGTTTACTTGATTCCTATGGTTCATTTTTACTTTTATTGTCTTTATTTTGCTTTTCCCTTATGATCTTCCAATAACGATTTATTGACCTGTTACTTTGCTATCACTGTGCATGTTTGTTGTGTTGTTTGCTTTTCTTTACATTCTCACTCTTGATTTGTTTTCTTTGTGATTCTCTTGTTTTCAAAGTTTGGCTGTTTTATTTGGCTATTTTTGCTTGACTGTTTTGAATGCTCTGTAAAGCGGCCTTGAACATTGGAAAGGCACTACATAAACAAAACATGTTGCATTATTATTATTGATAATAATAATAATAATAATAATAATAATAATAATAATAATAATATTACATGTGGAGCTGAGAGTGCAGTACTGTGGCTCTGCAGTTAGACTCTTCTCAGCAGACTGCTTGTTTGGTTTAGTCCCTATTATATTGCAGCATTAAACAACTTCAACTTTAATTTCTTCTATTACTGAGGAACTTTTTCACTTGTCTGTAAAACGATTTAAGCTGCCACAGTATAAAAATGCTCTATAACCAAAGATATCATTACCATTGTTTAATGAATTCTGTGACCTTTAATTCAAATACTGTGACCTTTACAATTGACACAATCTTTAAATAAAGTGATCTTTAATGATTGCCCTACGATGGACTGGCGACCTGTCCAGGGTGTATCCTGCCTTTTGCCCGAAGACTGCTGGGATAGGCTCCAGCACCCCCCGCGACCCTGACGGAGAAGCGGCTTAGAAAATGGATGGATGGATGGTTCTTTAATGATATTTTATAATGAAATAATTTACAAATAAATTAACACTTAATAAATATAGTTCCATAAATAAACACTAACATACAGACAATATACATATTCAAATTGAATAAATCCTAAAGCCCTAAAGATGTTAAAGTGGTAAACAATCAGGAGATGGAATTAAGCTCTCTGTGAGCACATTCATATATATTCTGCAGAAGACTTGACAGCGTAGACTCGACATTGGCTGTTTGTGTCTTTGAACAGTCAGTGCCCTGTGGATGAGACATACAAACATATTAAACTTAAAGTAAAACAATCAAAGCTCTGTGGTGATAAAACCATGGTAAGTAAAACTGTACATTTAAAGCCAAATAATCACATGTAATCATATGCTGTTGTTGGAACAAAACCTTATATCTCCAAAATGGTAATTTTACAGGAGAAGGAAAAGACCAACTTTACTGTTAATGTTTGTCAGTGGAACCAGAATTACTTCCAAGTCATTTTGGGCCATTTCTTTGGGTCTATTCATAATGAAATTTACACACAATGTAAAGGGCAACAGGCATTTTCAAATTATGCCAACAACTGAAAAATGCCTTAAATGGAGATATGAGGATATAACAGCAGCGATATGTGCATGTACACTGTTAGAAATAAAGTTTCTGTGTAGGTACATTTTTCATTTATCAAGGTATAAACACTGTTAATGTGAAAAGTACAACAGTGGTTTTAAGGTCCAGTTGTGTACCTTAAATAAGTTTTCCCAGGTGAAAAATATGTATTTGTACCTTTTACAGATTTAAAACAGTTTTAGCACCTTTACTTCTAAGAATGTATCATTTTTAGATGCAAAACAGACCAAACTTCTTTGATAATGTTTTGTGCACCAAAAGCAAATTGTAACTTTTTATCTCTTCCATCTGGTGCCATAATTTAAAAACGACAGCTGCAAATAATCAAAATTACTCAGCATAAAATCCAGAAAGACTTTCTCCTTCATCTGTAAAGTTACTATTTTTTTTTTAATTTTCCATCATTGATTAAATGAACATACTAATTTGTGGCGCAGATGCTGGTCCTGCTCACTTAGTGACTGAATGCCAGTTTTGAAGTCTTTGTCAATAATTCGAAGGTTTTCTCTTTTTCAAGAGTATTTAAATGACCTACATTCTCAAAAAAAGGTACGAAACTGTCACTGGGGCAGTGTCCCTCTTATCACTGGGGTGGTCCCCTCAAGGTCCCCTCAAGGGTGCATCTCAGTACCTTTAATCAGGGAACATAACTGTACCAAAATCCACTAAAATTAGATTTTCTAAACTGTACTGACTCCACACAGCCCATCTCATCGTCTCGCCTCCAGACTTTTATTTGTTCTATTTTGAAAACATTAGGTTATTAAAAAGGTACAAATATATACATTTCCATTAGAAAAAAAAACACTTATTTAAGGTACACAATGGGACCTTAAAATCACTGTTGTACCTTTGCTGGTACACTTACATTGATTGTACCTTGAAGAACAAGAAATGTACCTGCCCTGTACCTTTATTTCTAACAGTATAAATAAAGTCTTGATGTTTTAAAACAGATCACATTCGCTCACCTTTGTGTAGGCTAACAGCTGTCTATGCAGGAACCATTGCCATGTCTCTAGTCCAAGATCTTTTGCTTTAAATGTAGCCAGAACTTTTCCTGCTTTGCATAATTCCTCAGGCTAGAAGATCCATAAACACATCATCAGGTACAGTATAAATGCTCATTTATTAGCGTTTCTTAAATAAACTGTAATTCAGACGAGTTCTGCTGGAATGTCCATATAACTCACCGTGCAGCTGCTTGTTAAAACATCTGGGACCCATTTGTCAAGAATCTGAGAACAGAGCAGTGGATATCTTGTTAGATTAAGATGAGATGACTGTATTAATACGCCATGGCATTGTAAAGAATAAGCCTGTCTGCAGTTCCACAAATCCTGGTGTTTAGCATCTCATATAAATCTTACCTGCTTTGACAGCTTGGTGCTAACGAACTTTACGGCAATCCTGATTTCTTTTAACTGATTCTTCTTTTGTTCCTGTATTTGATGATGTATGTTTCTTTTCAAGCGCGCCTCATCTGGCATGTTTCTTCCTAAATTCCTACCCTTAAGTATATGATTGTCAGATCTAGATGGTGCAGCATCTGCTGCAGTGACCACCACGATAGTCAGAACGAGAGACAAGAAGGTCTTCATGATTTGACCAAGACGTGAGATCTCAGAGCTGCAGTGTCTTCAGCGCTATACCTCTGTGTTGAGTGCATGTGCTTCTTATAGTCTTGAAAGAGGATGTGACAAATGCCGCCTTGCTGTATATCTTGACTGATATATCAGTGATTACACGTCAAACAGCTTCTATGAACCTGCCCCACACAACCAATTCCTGTTGGTGAAAGTGATTACAAAGAAGGGTGGAAAAAAGCTACAGTGATATTATATCAGCATTTTAATATAAGTTATTGCAACAAGATTTCATTCATAGTCCTCCTACTGTACTCAGTTTGGCTTCAAGTTGCAGTATTTACTAAAAATATGTTACATGACTAGATCCTAAATTGTATAGGTAGAGTGGTGAAGTATCAAACTCAGTGTGGGACAGTGCCAATACTTCCGCTAACATGACACTGCAAAACCACTAAATCCTGAATCCCAAAGGTTGTTAAAGTTAGCACTAGGATACTTAATCATTTACATTTATGGCATTTGGCTGAGGCTCTTATCCAGAGCGACTTACAATTTGATCATTTTACACAGGCAGGCCAAGGTGGTGTTAGGAGTCTTGCCCAAGGACTTTATTGGTATAGTGTAGGGTGTTTACTCAGGTGGGGGACTGAACCCCAGTCTACAGCATAGAAGGCAGAGGTCTTACCCACTACACTAACCAACCACGTATCTTTAATGATCTTTTATAATGACATAATTTACAAATAAATGAACCCCAGTCTACAGCGTAGAAGGCAGAGGTGTTAACCACTACACTACTAGTGTATCCACTACACTATAATCAGTGAGAGAAAGTTTTTAAAGTCTGCTCTATAATGAAAATTCCAGGAGATTACTTTGCTTTCAGGTTGTGCTAAGTCTGCTAGCATGCCATAATATAGCCAGCTAGCGTTAGTTAGCTGGCTAACTTCACCACCCATTAAGTACAGGGCGATTCAGTCGAAAGAGGCCCTGAATATTCTGTAATAACTCTTGCTAGGACGAAGCAATCTGAACAAAACAGCATGCAATGAGCTCCTCAGTACATGGAGGTTTGAACAAGCTAGGATGCCCTAGCGTCGGGTCGATGTGGTAGGCGCCGTTGTTCAGGCAAGAAGTGCCACGTCGAAATGCATCAGAAAACAGAGATCACTTCCAGCATTGCATGTAAAGCAATCGATTACACATATGTCAAGGTTTGTTGCATATTTTTTTAATTCAGATTGCTTCATCCTAACCGGAGTTACAGTAGAATATTTTGCAAGATTAAAGAGTTCTTTGCATCGTGAAATGGTTCTTCAGGCTGATGGAGTATGTGCTGGGAATTTTTGAGAAGGGTTCTTCTATTGTAACAAGCCTGGCATTGTATCAGTAGAATGCTTTTCGGTGCTATATAGAACCCTTTTCAAAAAGGTGCTGTATAGAACCATCTACAGCATATTCTCCATCAATCTGAAGAACAATTTCACGATGCGAAGAACCTTTTCTTTATCCAGGGCTTTCGAAATTTTTGGTCCAAACCAGGTGGATTATACATGTTATGAAGTGGTACCATCCTCCAGAATGGTTGTGTTGCACTTTGGGATGCAGTATATCACAAAAATAACTCCAGCTGCCTAGTGGAATATTTTGATGGAGTAGTATGTCATCTGGGTATCTTTGGAGAAATTCATGTTGGTCACATGCTACATACTACTTATGGGCATAATCAGCAGGCGGGCAGTTTGTAGTAGGCTATTTCAAACACAGCAAATGTATGTGTTATTTTAGTCTTACACTATTGTTACAATAATATTACAATAGCCATAAAATAAAGTGTACAATGTGGTATAACCTTGAACACAGTCCCTGTCACTGTATTGATTACAGACATTCTTTGCAGTGCATGACGGCACTGATACGCCACGTTTTGAAGCCGGTACTTTTAAGGTGGCATTTTCATTTTTTCAGCCATCTTGTGAGAACAGAGTTGCATGCATGTATAAATACATTTCATAATTATTGTAGGTGTTTCCAGTTCATAATCTGCTCTTAGAGTCTAGATCTGAAAGCAGATTGTTCCCCTGCTGTGAGTATTTGTTTCCATGAGCAGTAGCTTTGTGGCATTTAATCAGACAAAGAGGGGTGTGCGGCAAAAAGACCACTCATACAATAACTAGATATGGTAAAGTTGGTTCATTTTGCACCACATGCATGTTTTATTGACTGGAAAATGTAAAAAACGATTGCAAGCAGGCAACAAATTTATTAGACACCGACACTCGTGGCCTTAAAGATGGCTGTCGTTTGATTCAGCTTGGGGATCTCCACAGTGACTCAATCAAACACCATCTCATGTCCTCGCTCACTCACAGAGAAGGAAACAGCCTGGGAAACCCAACAACATACACTCTCACCATAACACCCATTTTAAGTGTCATTGTCTCTTTTGCTCTCCCCTCCACTGGTTACTTGTCACCCTTATTTTTCACCATCTCTCTTATCTCTACTCTTAGCTCACTCTGTACTTTTTTAAAAGGAAAAAAAGCTGCAATTCTTATCTTCATCATTTCGTTCATTCAACCCAACCAGACCAAGTTAATAAGTATCTTGTCTTTTATATCATGAGTCTTTGCAGATGCTTTAGGTTTGTGCATTTTAGTCACTCTGAATTACAGCATCTGCTAAATGAACAAACAGAAATGTTTTCAAACCAGCAGATAATACATTACAGTGCAGAAGTCAGAAAATACCCCTCATTTATTTATTTCAAGTTATGAAAATAATGGCTATTAGGTACAGGTTATTCATTTTTTCAGGAGATATTTCAATGGAGCTTAGATCAGAGGTGGCAGAAGCTCCTTAGTTAAGTAAAAGTATGAGAGATCTGACATTTTTTACTTAAAGTATAAAAGGTACATGTTCCTAATGTACTTAAAGTAAAAAAGTACAAGTATATTTTTAATCATTGCTAATTACATTTTTTTAAAAAGACACATTGTTATTGAGGGTTAAGAGGCACACATCTATGAAACTGAGTGCACGTAATGGTCATAATGGTTTATACTAGAACTGCAGGCATCATCCACAAAAATTCAGTTGTCCAGAGCATCCAAATATATTTCCTTCAGAGGAATTTGAGATGGACACTGGTGGAATCTCACACACACACACACACACACACATTTTCTAAACCATTTATCCTTCTGGGTCACAGGGGGTGCTGGAGCCGATCCCAGCAGTCGGTGGGTGGAAGGCTGCTGTAATCTCATTAAAGAAAAAACTCTTGCTTTTTATTTTAGCAGTCAATCCTGAACCCCAGATCAGCTAATTCCTTTGAGTAGGGCCAGTGCTGGAGTGGGATGTGCTTACAGACCAATATTTACATGATGTAGACCAGCCCACCTCAAACACACACTCACACAAAACAAAACATGCTCATGTCCTGAATTATGTGATGAAGCTAGAGGCTCCAGCTCATCACCAACATGCCACATGTGTAGAATGTATGTTTATGTATTTGTACTAACCTCTTGATGTTGTCTGTTGAGGCTTCTGGGGGAACTGCCAGCATGGTTGTCATTCTCTTTAATCCACGTTGTAAGGGCCCACAGCCATATGGAGAAAGGAGGGTGATCCTGTCATCAGCAAACCTGAAAAGGGACGAAGGACATTATTACTACTGACCATGTTAAAGTATACTTACCTGTGGAACATGTTTAGGCCTAATGACATGTTGGGTTTAAACATAGTGCTAAGTAATCACCTGAATATTTTGTGTTTGCTGAGCACCTACCCCTTTGTGTTAATTGGTTTAACCTGGGGAGGGGCTAGAGATGTAAATACACAGGGTGGTTAGCCTAGGAAGGGCTGTTTGGAATGAGAGCTTGAGAGACGTCTCTTCAGTCTTGCAACCTCGGGACATGACATAAAATGAAACCTGTGCTGAGGTTGAGGTGGTGTTTTCCAAGGAACATTGTTCTTTGTGAAAACTCGTTTTCTTTTTGCGTTATTCCATTTTTTTCTTTTTCTTTTTGTAATTCACTTAATAAACACTGTTGTATTTGCATTTACTGTTCCTTTGGAGTTCCTGTCCTTCTTTTTGGTGAACCTTGGATACCCAGCCAACCACTCAACTAGATTAAGAGTAGATTAAGTGGCCCTTATTAGTTCTGGATTGGGGAAATTTCATCTCTGGAATCTAACCCATCCTTGCAGTGAAACACCACATACACACTAGTGAGCACACACACTAGGGGGCAGTGAGCATACTTGCCTGAGGAGTGGGCAGCCCTATCCGCAGTGCCCGGAGAGCAGTTGGGGGTTAGGTGCCTTGCTTGTGTCCTGTTGGCTCAGGGGAAAAAATCACAGGTTACCGCCACAGTGGCCAGACTCAATGAAGATGACATGAAGGTTAGAATAGAATAGAATAGAAAAGTTAAACAGCTGATGTGTGAAGACGGGGAAAAACAAAACAGAAACCTTAAATACCTAAACCTAATAATTGTAGGCAAAAGATGGTGGTCAGATGTTCGATGATTTGGTAAGAAGCCAATCTGGTTTTTGCTGTTCTTTTAGAAAGTGAGCTATTCGAGTGTTGAGGATGCTGCAGAAGATGTTACCCAGGTTACTGTTCACACAGATTCCTCTGTAATTGTTTGGGTCAAGTTTGTCTCCAGATTTAAATATGGGGGTGATGAGCCCCTCATTCCAGACCGTGGGAAAATAACCTACATTTAGAATAAGATTAAAGAGTTTTAGAATAGCCACTTTGAATTTAGGGTCAGTGTTTTTTTGCATTTCATTTAAGATGCCATCTGTACCACAGGCTTTTCTGGGTTGGAGGCCTCTGAGTTTTTCTTCTAATTCTTCTATTGTGATTGTGAGTCCAGTGGATTTGGATAGTCCTTAATTGTTTTATTAAGAATTTGTAATTTTTCAGATATTTTTTGTTGCTCTACATTTACTAATGGACTTCTGTATCATTTTCAAAATGCTTTCTCCATATATCCCCATCTCTAACTGCTATATTATCTTTTTTTCTGTTTAGCAATTTCCAGTGGTCCCAGAATGAATTGGAGTTGAGTGATTTCTCCAAGTCATTTATTTGATTTTGCGTGTATTTGTACTTTTTTGTTTTCAATATACATTTATAGTCTTTAAGTGTCTCACAGTATTTTGCGCAGTTCCTGATTAAGTGGTTCTCTGTGTTTCTGACTGGATACATTTCTAACTTCTTGCCTCTTTTTTTTTCAAGTCCTGATCAAACCATTTGTTTGACTGAGAGCTCTTTGACTTGTTTTTCTTAACAGTCAGATTTATAATTTGTGTTGCATGAGCAAAGATTCTGTTGAGGTTTTCCACAGCCATGTCAACTTCATGTCTATTTTCAGGGTAGATGTTTGACAGGAAGGAGTCAAGAAGTGTCTGGATTTCTTGGCTGTTGATGGCATGGAGATGTTTTTCAGTGCTGTCCTGAGCCCACCTGAGGGGTGGTCTGAGTTTGTACATTTGGCTGGATTTTTGCTGATTATCATTTGTAGCTGTTCTTTTCAGGTATATAGTTTGGCTGTATTTGCCTGTAGTCAGAGAGGGGTGTTAGTGACTTGACTGTGAAGGCTCTCAGTCCACCGTACTGCTGCCTAGAGCTGAGCTGTATGTGAGCTGACCGAAGGAGTCCCCTTGCAGCCGTCTGTTTACAATGTACAGACCCAGGCTTCGACAGAGCTGCAGTAGGTTCTTCCCATGTGCGTTTACTGACTTGTCGCAGTTTTCTCTGGGGAGTAAGAGGGAAAATGAATAATATCTCCTGTTATAAAGTGGTCACCTTGAGTGCTGATAAAGTCTGGTTGGTTTATGGGCACTGGGCTCTAGATGTACTTGTAGGCTGGGAGGTGATTGTGAGCTTGTGGGAGTAGAAGGTGGAGGAAGCTTCTGTGAGCTGGTCGAGGTTGAGGTTGAAGTTGAAGGTGGAGGCCGAAGCTGAGTGAACAGGTTAGTCTGGGTGGAGGTAGCTGCTGTTAGAGGACTCTGTTGCTGATTGGAGGAGAGTAGCTGTTCTCTCAGACTCTGCACTGTGCTGTCTCTTTGTCTCAGCTCCTCTCTCAGTGCAGCCAACTCCTTCCTGTAGCTGTCCCTGTCCTTCTCCCTGTCCTTCTGTAGTTCTCTGACCTGCTCTTTCAGTTCAGCTAGCACTTTTTTGTAGGTGTCTATCTCGTGCTTCAGCTCTTTGTCCTGTTCCTGTTTGAGGACCATCTCCTGAAGGTGTACAAGCTCTACCTCCAGTCATGTGAAGTGCTCCTTTATCAGGGTAATGGAGGTATAGAATAAAGGGTCTTGGTCCTTTTCAATGTCCTGCTCCTGAGCTGAGGGCTCTGCTGTGCTGCTGTGTGTTGAGACATATCCAGTGTCTTCCCCCTGTGGAGTGTTTTCACTGGATCTCTCTGACTTCTCAGCAACTTCTCTGAGATTATTAAATGACTCCTGAAACCCTCACAGGTTTCCCTGGACCTTCGGTGTTCTGTTTTTGTAGATGTTGACTGTGGTCGTGATTGTCTCCATATCGGTAGGGTCTTTTATTTTGATTTTCCACCCATTACAGATGCCCTCTTTTTTCACAGAGGGGTAATGAGAAATCAAAGCTTTGTGCCATGAGCTTGAGTGGTCAGAGTAAAAGATGAGATTGCTGACCTCCCAATTTAGCCCAATTTATTGGGAAATCCACAAACCTGGCAGCTGTTCTCCATGCACACTCCCACTGTGGGCAAACCTGAAAGTCACTGACGGAAACTGAGCCCAAAGCTTCAGAGTCGACTCTTGACTCCCACATTCTTTTTGGGATCGATTCCCAGCCCTACCTGTACAATGTAACTTTACACACACTGATAGAAGGACTGATGCAGATTTTTATCAGAGGTAGAGCCAATTTTTAAATGTGGGATAACTCAGATATGTACTGTAACATCACTGTGCTGCTTACATTTACAGTTTCTTGTGTAGGAAACATTTATCCCTTTACTGTAGTTTTCACCTTTCTCACTTGCACCCATTTACTGAAAATACAGGCATACAGCTCTTTCAGAATCAGGTAGAACTGCACCATATTTTATTCCCAGAAAAGCCCTGAGGAATTTCTTTTCTTAATATTGTCTCAAAGAAATAAAGCAGATCTCAATATCAATAAAAATCACTGACTTCTGAATACTTTCTCCTCAACTCTCCCCAAAAGAAAATAAAGCAGATTAACCTAAGCAGGCAATTGTAAGAAGTTCAGGGGATGAATGAGAAAAGCTTAAGTTCTCCTTCTACACCGATAGACTGCTGAAAGACTTCTGTGAACTACATAAGATAACGACAAGCTCTTATACTTTTCTCGTGGAAATATTATTCAGCTATGGATGGGGTGATCCAGACACTACAGAGTTAATCCATATGTGTGACAATATTTGGATCCAAGTGAGAAAATCTGGGGGTTACTTCTCAGCCTCCAAACTTCAGAAGCAGGAGAAAATGGCTCAAACTGATGGTGCTGCGATTTTCAAATGTAGGAGTTGGAGAGGCCATCCTCCGCTGCTTAGCATTAGGGACAAGTATGAACGCCTGGCTCGGCCAATCATATCACAGATCTAGTAAATTGTAAGCCAATCATATCAGAGCTGGGGGCGGGACTCTGGTGCTTCTAGCTCAGTGAAGTATCGTTAAACGGCAACCGTGCAACCTCGGACAGGCGTTTAGCTAGAACCGTACTAAAACAGGTCTAACACATTAGGGCTTGTTAAATATACAGCTAATATACGGAGTCAAAATGTACACAGTACGAATTTGTGGCAAATTATGGTAAATATATTTTTACCGTTTGCTTGTTAGCAAGGTAAAGCTAGCACCAACGTTAGCTCGCCAGCTAGCTACTTAACGCTACGTCAGCATGCGAGCGTTAACTAACGTTAGCTTAACCGACTAATTGGTTTAGTTTGTGCTTAAATGTTAAGACACTTCAGAGATAGGCAGAGCGTGAATGAGACAGGGAGAGGGTGAACGAATGAAAGAGAACACCACTGACAGCTCTATATTTGCTTTTCATATTTTTAGTTTGAAACAGTCACATGAGTGGGGTTTAAGGGAGGCGACAGCTCCGCTGAAGGCCAGTCAGGTGAGAGGATGTTTGCCAGGTCAAATAATTTCGTCAAGCCTTGTGTTCGTAAATCTGATTAAATATGAAATAACATGCTAACTTCACACAGGTGAGGAGAGAGACAGGAAGAAGGAGAGACTGATAGGACTGAAAGAACAGGTACTGGCTAGGTACTAACCTATAGTAACGTTAAATGGTTAGTTAAATTGTATAATTTAGACGTGTATCTTACCTTGACTGCTTGACTTGAGTAGTCTTGTCTGATCTGTGCCTGTTGTAAGTGGATAGATGGCATCTAATGCTGTCCGTACCCTATAAGACTTTGTTTTTAGTCGCAGACTATGATTATGCAAAGACTGGGGATCTTGCAGGGTCACTATTTGTAAGAATGTGACTAGGTTTTGAGATTATGTCCGATTGTGCACCTGGTGGAGTTTACAAGCAGAGAAACCCTTTTCCTTCTCCACTCTATGGAGCTACAAATGGGAAGACAGGTTGGCTGGTCGTGTAAAGATCTGGGGTTCAGCCCAGTTCACTGTAGATCTGTATATTCCTGCAGATCATCACCCAGTATTTTAAAATTGAACCCGTAAAGGGTACAGTTGGTTTTTACATTTTTTTTTGTTATGAACTAAACCATAAAAAACAAAAACTAAATAAGAAACCTCGGTAACAGAAAGCAAAAAAAAAAAATAAGACGCTTCTTCAGTAATGCTTTTCTTAAAGTCCTCTGCACATTTCCTTACATTACTGTTATGCTCAGTGAAGCTGAAGTATTAAAACAGTCAGTTTACATTTTTGGGTTAATATGATTATTGTTTCAAAAGTGGAATCAGATTCACCTTTTGAGCACAATGCAACTCTAGCAAGACCCGCTTGATATTTCATAAATATCCTGCCGTGTGCTACTCTAAAAATGCATAACAGGTGTTTTGAGGCCATTAAAAATGTTAGACAAAGATTTTTTTCTGTACCTTGTGGCAATGTTTGGGGGTTATTACTTCTGAAATAGAAGTTGGGGAAAAAACATAACCTTAGCTGTTAGATGAATGTTCTTTCATGTATTACTACTTTCATGTAATCCCAGTGCAGAACTACTCATCATTAGAAGGTTCAGAGGCCACAAAGTAGATTTTATGCTCTCTGTTAATTTCTTTTGCCCCATTAAAAAGACCAGTACACATTCTGAGTGAAGCCAAGAAGTGGAAGGGAGAGCTCTGGCAAAAGCTCAAATGCATGTTTGATATGAAATACTAAAATCATAGAAAATACTGTTGCAGTCTGTAGAAAAACATGTATCTCTGTTCATGTTTTTAATTTTTGTCATGATCAAGTCAAGCAGTCTAGAGGCTTTTATTGTCATTCCATCTATGTACAAGTACACAGTGGGGTGAAATTACGTTCCTCCAGGAACATCACGGTGCAACAAGGAACAAAAAATGTACAAAGTGTGAACGTGCAGACAGAGTGTGCAAACAAAAAATTAAACTAGAAACAATAAATACAATAAATTAAACAGACATTAGACACAATAAGCAGACAGAACAGTGCAGCACTGACACAGCACACATTTCTGACATGAGGTCGTGGAATAAGGTGCAGAGATATTAACATGCTGTGATCTGTGAGTCACACAGTCAGACGACATACGTAAACACAGCAGTTACTGAGGTAGAAAAAAAACAGAGTAAAACAGTGAAAACACAGTGTAGCAGGAATGATCCAGATAGTGCAAGTACAGCATCAAAAGAGTTGTGTGTATGGAATATGTGTGTGATGGGGGTTAGCTCAGTCCTTGTGAGTTTAAAAACCTGACTGCCTGAGGAATAAAGCTGTTGCAGAGTCTGGCAGTGGTGGCACGGATGCTCCGGGAACCTTCTGCCAGATGGCAGCAGTGAAAAAAGTCTGTGTGAGGAATGGATGGGGTCGTCCACAATGCTAGTGGCTTTCCGGATACAGTGTGTGATGTAGATGTCCATGATGGAGGGAGAGAGACCCCGGTGAACGTCTCAGCTGGCCTCACTATATGCTGTAGGGTCTTGCGGTCTGAGGCGGTGCAATTCCCAAACCAAGAGATGATGCAGCTGTTCAAGATGCTCTCCACAGTCCCCCTGTAGAACATGGTGAGGATAGGAGGGGTGAAATGAGACTTCTTCAGTCTCTGCAGGAAAGAGAGGTGCTGCTGGGCTCTCTTGGCTATGGAGTTGGTGTTGAGGGATCAGTTGAGGTTATCTGTGATGTGGGCACCAAGGAACTTGGTGCTCCTCATGATTTCCACAGCAGAGCCAGTGATGTTCAGTGGGAGGTGGTCACCTCGCACTCTTCGGAAGTCAACAACCATCTCCTTAGTTTTGTCTACATTCAGACACAGGTTTGTTGGCTCCGCACCAGTCCGTTAGCCGCTACACCTCTTGTCTGTGTGCTGACTCGTTCTTGCTGATCAGACCCACTGCAGTCGTGTCATCAGCAAACTTGATGATGTGATTTGAGCTGTACTTTGCAGTACAGTCGGGAGTCAGTAGAGTGAACAGCAGTGGACTGAGCACACAGCCCTGAGGGGCACTGGTGCTCAGTGTGGTGGTGCTGGAGATGTTATTTCCTATCCTGACTAACTGAGGTCTCTCAGATAGGAAATCCAGGATCCAGTTACAGAGGGAAGTTTTCCAATCAGCTGCTGAGGAATGATGATGTTGAACGCTGAACTGAAGTCTATGAACAGCATTCTGACGTAGGTGTCTTTATTGTCTAGGTGGGAGAGAGCCAGGTGGAGATGGTGTCGTCTGTTGAGTGGTTGGGGTGATATGCAAATTGCTGAGGGGCCAGTGAAGGAAGAAGCTGGTCTTTAATGTTCCTCATGACAAGCATCTCGAAGCACTTCATGATGATGGGAGTGAGTGCAACGGGACAGTAGTCATTGAGGCAGGACTCTGGAGACTTCTTCGGCACAGGGATGATGATTGTGGATTTGAAGCACGTTGGAACGACCGCAGTGCTCAGTGATGTTGAACATGTCTGTGAGAACATCAGCCAGCTGTTCGGCGCATTCTCTGAGCACTGCCTGGTATGCTGTCGTATCCTGGTGCTTTTCATGGGTTGAGTCTGTGTAGAGTTCTCCGCACATCAGCAGTGGACAGACACAGTACCTGTTCGCTTGGAGGAGGTGTGGTTTTCCTCACCGTTGTGCCGTTCTGTGCCTCAAGCCGAGCATAGAAGTTGTTAAGCATGTCTCGAAGGGAGGCATCACTGTCCCAAGCAGGTGGAGGTGCCTTGTAGTTGGTGATAGCCTGGATGCCCTGAGTGTCAGCAGTGTTTTGAAAATAATCATGGATTTTCTTTGAGTAGGCACGCTTAGCCTCTTTGATGGCCCAGGGGAACTTGGCTCATGCCACCCTGAGGCTTGCTTTGTCCCTTAACTTGAAAGCCTTGTCGCAGGTTCTCAGCAGCATACGCACCTCTGCAGTCATCCGTGGTTTCTGGTTGGGGTGAGTTGTGACACGTTTGGAGACAGTAGCATCATCAATGCACTTGCTGATGTAGCCAGTCACTGATTCTATGTACTCCTCCAGGTTGATGGAGTCACCAGAAGTTGCTGCTACTCTGAACATCTCCCAGTGAGTGTGCTCAAAACAGTCCTGAAGAGCAGAGATAGCTACTGGCAGCCAGGTTCTCACTTGCTTCTGGTCTTGTTTGGCACGTCTGATGAGTGGTTTGTGTGCTGGAATAAACATCACAAAGATGTGGTCTGAGTAGCCATAGTGGGGGCGGGGTTCAGCCGTGTACGCACTGGGGATGTTTGTGTAAACAAGATCCAGCACGTTAGCTCCATGGGTTTCAAAGTCCACATACTGGTAGATTTTGGGGAGTACTGACTTCAGATTGGCATGGTTGAAATCACCGGCAACAATAAACAGTCCGTCTGGGTTTGTGTTCTGGAGGTCGCTGACAGCCCTGTACAGCTTGTTCAGTGTGGCGTTAGCTTAAGCACTGGGAGCTATACACACCGCTATTACGTACAGCGAACTCGGCTCTCTAGGCAAATAAAATGTCCTGGCTCTGACAATCACAAACTCCACAAGCGGTGAGCAGTGTTTGGAGACTAGCGCCACGTTTTTACACCATTCAGTGTTGATGTAAACACACAGGCCTCCACCTCGAGTCTTACTGCACAGCTCAGCGTCTCTGTCCAAACGGAAGCGCAACAGGCTGTCGAGCTGAACGGCTCAGTGGAGCTCGTCATCCACATCTCCGTGAATATGAAAACACAGCAGTCCCTGAACTCACGCTGGATAGCCCGCTGAATCCGGAGGTAGTCCAGTTTATTCTCCAAGGAACAAACGTTAGAGAGAAGGTGCGATGGAATGGCTGGTCGTGTGGGGTTAGCCATTAGCCTAGCGTGCACGCCGGCTCGCTTGCCTCGCTTCTGCCTCCTCGCACATCACTTTCGGCCAGCAGGCTCACGCAGCGCCGGGGACCGTAGCAGGCCTAGCTCGCGCTACTCTTCCCACAATTTGCTTGGAAGCAGAGATTGTGGCTGATTTCTCAGCTGTAGCAGGCTCTGGCAATGGTAGATGATGGTGCTGGTTGAAACAGTCATGATGTCTAGTTTTGGTTGTGTTACACAACAGACAGTAAACAAAAATAGCAAAAAAGGACCGTTTTGCTATTCCCGACATGGCCGCTGCAGCTACTTGCAGTGCTGCCGGAAGTAGAAGTGATGATGATCAATTTAATAGAAATCTCTTCACGTTGACTTATGTTAAATGTTAAAAAATGTTTTTGCTTTCTCCTTTAAAGTTACCATTTTAGAGAAAAGTATTTTCTTTGGACAGCGACAATATGTTCTTATTCTCTTGATTCTTCCCTAATGATTGTAACCTCCTCCAACAGGTGTGGAAGTGTGAATGTGGATTTGTTTAGCAGTGTTTTTTATATAACATTACAGTGATCCAGCCACCTTCACAAAAGTCAGCATGAATCGGAAATCATGCCACGTCTTCTTTCTGCTCTGTCATGTATTTCCAAGTGAAACACGGGGTTGGGGGGCAAATAAAGAAAGCAGCTTGAGATGCCCTGTTAAGCAGCCCTGTAGTATTAAAGCCTTTCAGTGTCATGTACATACATATTCAATACATTTTTGTGTCACCTTGTTTTTAAAAAAAAAAAAAGAGAAGAAAAACTGGTATAAGACGTTTCATACTTTTATGGCTTCTAAGAGCCGGATTGCCATATAATTTGAACAGCTGGAGCTGTACTTGGTACAGGAAAAAGTTTGTGAAGTTTTTCTGTTTTAAAGTTTCTCATTACTGCAATGTGTCTACATATTTTTGGCATTGCTGATATTTGCCAGTTTTTCATTATTTATTTACAAGAAATGACCTTGTATTGCTTTAACAGTTGAATCTCTTTACTTTCAATGTTTTCCTAAATGGCTGTCATTGTGTTGCGGTAATAATATGAAATTGCAAAACACTGCATTTTGCAAAATATATATTTTAATAACTAACTTTAAACACTTCGTTTGACCATAGTTTACAAATTCTGAAAACTTGCAAAAATACCCCATCATTTACAGATATATCATTAAACCTTACTGTATTATCGCATTGAGAATTTGTTCACAAACTGGAAAAGATGTACTTAAAATCAATTTATTATTCAGATTTATTTGTCATTGGTCGTATACCCTGATGTAAATCTTTGAGCTTGACACATACTGAGAGTCAGGAGACCAGGGTTTACAGCAAATGTGATTTATTCAAAGATCTGTCTATTTTGCCACCATCACCAAGTTTAAACAGAAGTTCAGATACACAGCTCTTATACCTTGTCATAGACTACCTCCCCAGGCCCTTTGGTATGACCGTAAAAGACTAAAGTCATGGTTCTTGTACAATCTGATCCTGGCTTAAAAAGTACAATGTTGGCTTTCTCAGGGACTCAGATTCTGTTCATTCGCAAACTAAGTGTTCTGTCCCGGGACAGCCAGATCATCCTTGGGAATTGTCATACAGGCAACTTGCTGTTATTGTTATAACCATGGGAACAGAACGTGGGTGATGTCTTTTCCAAACCCTGCAGCATTGATACTGTTTAACAATGAATAACAACTACAACAAAATTAAAAGAACAGACAACTAGAAAATAAAACATGTTACCTATCCTAAAAGAGAAAACATTGTTGGCTAGATATTTCAGTCATTTTAATTCTTTGCGGGAGTTCTAGTTTTTGTTGTTTTAAGAGAGAATAGCCCTGAGAGAAAATGTCAAAAGGTGTTATTTTTTAAATTATTTTTTAATAATGATTTATTATGAGCTAATTTATTATTGGCCAGTGTCAGTTATCCTGTCTATGATTGCATCATCTTGAATCCTGTAACACTGTCTTCTGTGCCTTTGTCTTATAGTGTTGATGGAAGACGTGACTGCCCTACATACAAGCCTGTGAAACCTTCTAGAGATCTTCACTGATTACACGTCAGAGTGAACTTCAATGAAATCTCCTGCCATGGTCTTCTGGTAGAGGTAAGTCCCATCATTCATTTTGAAAGAAAAAAGGATGTTTGACTCTGAGTCATGTGCAATCTCCTTTTGGTAAGGTAAGGTAAGGTAAGGTAGATGTGCAATCATGGCATGGCATCAGTATAAATGTGTGGAGGAGTTGTGCTGTCTTTTTTTTAAGTATGTTGAGGCCTGACCAGTAGGTGGAAAAGATGTTGGAGAAGGTATCATGGCACCTTTTCACACTGGTGGTCCAGGAAACCTGGGAAGTGCTTATGACTCTAAACAGGGAAAAAATGCTGTAAAAAAAAAGGTTTTGATTTACAACAGCCATGTAAGCTGGAGTATATAGACAGAGTTGATGGAATTTTTCTGTTTATAAAGTAATGCATCAGCAAATGCTTGAGTAAACATTTGAAGAGATGTGTTATTGCAAATAACATCACGGCTGTCAGTCAGTCACAGATTGTTATTCATGATTACACATAATCTTTGTTTCGTTGCTTTAATACACCAGTTCTGCAAAATAAAGATACACTTTTGCTGAATAGAGACATAAAAAGGTTGCTTTTTCAGTAAGTGAACCCGAACAGGGCTTTGTTCCAGCCAGTCTATAAAACCTTTTTCATCTTGTTTACAGACTATATTCTGTTTGTTTCTAGTTTCATATTTAGTCATTGAACTGAACTGAAAAAGTCAGCATATAGGCTTGCTGTCACGTTCTTCTTCAGGATCTGATCAGACGCACTGCAGGTCAAATATTACATTATTGAAGTTATGTAGTAGTTATTCAGTAATGGTTAGCTGCAGCATAACAAGTAATACATGTAGAAAACTTCTTGTTCAGTTGTTTGGCCTGCAGAACTAACCATCGCACAAGACACAGTACTAACCATAAAATATTAACATTACTACAACATGAAAAATTAAAATTACTACCATTCCTATACGATGACAACTGACAGTGCGCACATGGCTTGTAATGCTGGCAGTAGCTCTACAGAGGTCAGAAGAGGTTTTGTTCCCCCATCATCTATTTACGTGTTTTGATTGTAGATATATAATACAGATATATAAACTTAGATTTTGTTTGGTAAATTACTTGTTACTTGGCTATTTAATGGAGTCTCATTTACAGCAGTGAAAAGTATAGACCTTCAAGCTGAATATTCTACAGCTCCCAGAATGAATAGCACTAGAAAAGATCGAAAGGGCCATGACAAATACCCCTGTAGTTGATCTGGCAAGATAAATATGAGGAAAAAGTCATCTTCAGTTGAAGTGGAATTGTGCATGAACATATCTTCCTATAAATATGTGCTCTTTGAAGTTTATCTGAATCTTTAGGTATTCTTAATTAGTCACTTTCCCTTTTACTGGGTTTTAAATATGCAATACGTATCATCTCCTCATATAGAGTAAATACGTGGGACTATATTTTTTCACCAACATGGGCTGTGCCCTGTGTACTTCTTAATTCCTCACTAGTAAAAAGTTCGTGAAAATATATACATACATGACAGCAGTATTTTCAGGAAGGAAGAAAGAGAACAGAAACCACTAATGTGACATTATATTTTTTAATGAGTCACCATATATGCACATTGGGTCTTACATAAAAAATGTATGATAAATAGTCTAATAATTTATGAATAAATTAACAATGTATGAACATTTTCAACAAAAGTTTAAATAAACTATGTGAAACACAAATGTAGATGTTACATTATAAATATCAAAAAGGCTTTGCATATGTCATCTGGGCACACTTTTTTATGTGATGCAGAATGTCCTGAAGTTCAGCTCTTCGTTGTGATTCTGGGTATTTGCACTGAATGTTCTGCAGGCAAAACACACAGTCATGTCAAACTGAGAGTTTAACAGTCATAACGAACATAATCGGTGTTAAATGATGAAAGACATCAAAGGAAAGTTGTTTGCTGTTCTGTGGTCAAGTCACAGAGAAGACAATGGATTTGAAGTTGCTGTTGAACCTTGCGTTTCCATTTTTGTAAGTAGTTTTTCTTTTGGCATTTAAAAGAACAGCTGCCTTATATGTTGCTTCAAAATTATATGATAAACAGTCCAATAGAAGAGGTCCAAAATGACTAAAAACAAAATCTTGTTGCATTAACTTGCATTGAAAGTTGGTGATGCACGACTTTGTTCTCACAGCAACGACATACTGCTCTACTTAATCTTACTTTAATCTTCAGTAGTTCTTTAATGTGGTTGGCAGTTGTTTGATTGTATTGTGTCTGCAGTATTAATATCCAGCAAACAAATCTTTTTGGGTCATGAATGAAAATGTGTGTTTATGCATTTTGGGGGGAAAAAAGCTTTGGTATCATAATTACTCACTCTTGTGTAGGCCACCAAGCTCCTGGGCAACAGCCAGTCTTTTTCCGGAAGTCCAAGATCTTCTGCTTTAAGTTTCTCTAGAACTTTTCCTGCTTTGCAGAAGTTTTCCAGCTGGAAAAGTGCATTGTGTCAGATTTAGTAAAGCAGAGAACAGTTTATTTCAGCTGATACAAAGTACAGTTGATTGCTCTCAGACAAAGATCCTACGTGTACTTACAGTGCAGTGTCTGGTTGTTATTGCTTCTTGAACAAAAATCTGTGAAAATATAAGCACAACAGTTAGTTGAATGCTTTTTCCTGTATAATGACTTTTTTAAGTATCTAGTCTTTCAGTGCCAGAACAAAAACAGTTAAAGCAAAATAATGTCTTACCTTCTTTACTGCATTGTTTAAAGAGGCGTTTAAATACTTCACACTTTGCATGATTTCTTTTAAGATCACGCGCTGAACTCTCTGTTCGTCTAATGGCGATGGTGTGGGAGGTGCTGCAGTAACCGCCACGATGGTCAGAAGGAAAAGTGAGAAGGTTTTCATGATGTAGACAGCTTCAGTCAATTAGCAGGTCTCTGCAGTAGTTTATACCTCTTCAGAACCTACAGTGCTGTGTCCTCAGCCTTCTCTGTGTCTTCTTATAGTCTTGACAGAGGATGTGATTGGCAGTCCCTTCAGATCTCCTGATTTGAGTTCAGTCACTGATTCCACGTCAGAGATATAATTTTTTTTAAACTAATCTCACCACAAACAACTTCCGGTGGTGACTTGTCGTTAAAGAGAAAAAAGTAGCTGAACGATCATTTATATATAAGAAGACAATATAATTTCAGTTATATACAGAGGCGTACAATACTGACAAGAATTTTAGGCATTTAGGAAGGTGATATGTAAAGCTGGGCAGTATGCTTGTATTTATTAGAATAAAGCTGACAGAATAGAAATAAATACACAAATGAGCAATATGTTGTGATTTAGTGTCTATCACTGTATTGGCTTAACCCTTTCTAAAGCCCCTCTTGGGGAAATCCAGTATTTACAATTTCCGTCCAATAGTTTGTTCGTCTAATCAGTCCTTCGTTAAGTTAAATCAGTGTGCTGTGATGGAATTTAACATATCTATATAGTGTCTCAGGAACCAAACTTGTGCTATTCTAACTGTGTTTAAGATATCAATAGCTTAAAAGAAGAAAAAAAAATGTTGCTTAATTTTACTGTATGTCTATTTGTAAATGTACTAATGTTAAATTGTGTTTCCACAGACAAAACCATACATAAGTTTTACCTCCTCTAAAAGACTTTTTCACAGTACTATACCTCATTACCTCACTTATGCTTTAGAAAGCAACTGTTTATCTAAACCATACATTAACAGCCACAAATTAGCTGTGTGTCAGATGTGGTAGTGCATCAGCCCACAACTTTCCTGTTGATGTCACTGTGATGAATCGTTTACCTAAAAGCTGGCTTAGCATTTTTAGTGCTTATCTGGAATTCACTGTTGCTCTCACCAGGACTGTGCTTGAGACTATAAAAAAAGGTAAATCTGAGTTCAAATTGGACAATTGTTTTACCTTTGTCATATTAAACAAAAATGCATTGTGCCTTATCACTCTATTGCCAACATTGTTTCTCCTTAATCTGTTTGTAGTCTAAGTTTAGTAACTTTTGCTATAAATAGATATGACCTTTTGTTGCATTACCGTGTTCCAACTGCAGGAAAAAATAATATAATAATATCCAATGATATTGTAGCATGTTTTTCCTTCCTCTCCCACCATCCCACCTGCTATCACCTCCACTCCTGTCTGCACGTACATATGGCAGCAGACACCCTCCTTTACTCTCTTGCTTTTGGACCAATATCCACTTATTTCAGTTAGTTTGCTCTGGCAACCTTTGTTCGTGTCAAGACTAGTGAGGTTGTTCAGATATCTGTCAGTATTTATGCTGGTTTCAGTGGGTCAGCCAATGATGGAGCGACATATACACATACAGAACCCATCTCTTGTTCACACACGTTCTGAAGTTGTTATCTCTTACCTTTGCCATAAAAGTGTAAGAAAAGTGAAGGTGACACAGATGCAGACAGGCTAACCTGCTGTCTGGCTCTTTGCTTTGTCTACATCATAAGAAGATGCCTTCTCTGCTGACCATGCGAGTCTGACACTGTTTTGGAATGCCTGCTTTTCATGCTCCCATCAAATCCTGAAGAATAAATCATGTCTTACCCACAACTTTTTCAAACCTGAATGTCCTGTTTTACTCAAAAATATGTCCCATTAAGGAAGAAAAATATGTTCTGATTTCTGATTCACGTTGACTTCGAGTACTAAATTTTGCCACAAGCACTCCAGTAAGGGACAAAGCTGAAGAACTGCGGAACTGATGTCAGGAAGTTTCAAGATGAGCAAAAATCTGACTACAACATGTGAAACCTATATACCTGGAAATCAACCACAGACTCCACATATGTCAACTGAGATGTCACTGATTACACGTCAGAGATTTGAAACATGGTTTACACCACAGGCTTGTTAAGTTGGTACTACCTGTCTGAGAAGAGGTCAATGATCATTAATGTTTGAGGACATTAAAAAGTGTTCTTGGATCACAGTAAAGATTTTTTAAGGGATTCCCAGACAAAGACATTGTATGTTCACTTAAAGAATATAAGAAGACAGTGGCATAAAACACAGTTAAATCATGTTGCACTTTGAGACCTGATAGATGACAGAGGCGCTCTAATACTATGTTAATATGTTGGTGACAGGAGGCAAACTGGGCATACCATTGTTTTCAATTTTGCCACCGTCAGCGACAATGACAGTGTAGTGCTGTGATATTAGGAATGTTCTAAGAAGAGTACAGAAAATCCTCCGACTTTTTTCCCTCTTAAGAACCGTTAAGATTGCTGTAACTCATCTCTGATAATCATCTATGTGATGATTGCTATGCTGGTAATTCTGCACCCGATGACAGTGCCCATCCTTAGGTCACAAGAAGTCACTGAATGGTTTAATGAGTCTGAAAATGATGTAAATCATATGCCATGGCCTTTGTGATACACAGCAAGTGATCAGTTTAGGGATATTGCTGTCCTGCCTTGGTAAAATGTCAAAACTTTTGGATGTTTAATTCAAATTTAAATTACAATGATTGAAAATTCTATCATGAAATAAATACTTTTCTGAAGTCTGTGTGCTGTGGTTGTTAGCACTCAGTCATTTAATATTTTGTGCAGCCTACTTTTGCAAAGAAAACTGCTTTGTGTTCTCCTGTAATGCTGGAAACTAGGGAGCAATAATCTGAGACTGTTCCTCCAATCTCCCCAAATCCTTCATATTCCGAGATCAATGCATGTGGAATCTCCCTTTTCAGATCATCCCACAGCTTTTATATGGGTTTTAGGTTAGGACTGGGATGGCCATGACAAAACCCCGGGTCTGTTGTCAGAAAATCATTTTTGTGTTTATATGTGTTTTTTGAGTTGTGCTTTGGATCATTGTTCTGTGGGAAGATCCATCCATGGCCCAATTTGAGCTTCCTGGCTGAGGCAGTCGGGATGAGGTACTTTTCTGTGTCTACACAAAAGCCACCTCTGGTGCTTGTGACCAAAAACCTCTACTTTAGTCTCATATGACCATTTTCTTTAATCATTATTTTACTTTTCCTTATGATTTTGGAGAAAATCTCAGTGTGGCTTTCATTTATATTAATATCCAAGCTAAGCCAACCAGGAAGTTGCAAGTTGCATAGACTAGTCGACTTATAAATCCACCAGTCAGAAATGTGGGCAGCAGTCATCTAGGTGAGAACAGTGCTTGAGATACAACAGTGGTAAAATCTGCAGTAAACAGGCAGGAGGAGACAACAGACAGCTGTAAAAGTTCAGATCCTGAGAGCTGTGGTGATTTTATCATTCAGTTTGCATCAGACAGTGCGTACTTCTGGGGCAGAATGCCTTAAGCTGAAACTTACTGAAATACAACAAAAATTCTTGACAAATGTTTTCACAGATGTCCAAGACACTCACAAAAAAACTTTTTTTTATCATGGTGATGATGACTAGTCCACTAGTCAACTTTTTGAACACCTAGTCAACTAGTAAAAATTAATTGTCTTACTCCTAACAGAAACATACAGAATATGCTGTCACTCCTATAATGATTGCTGCCCTTGGAAAAGATGATGGCCATAAAAAATATCACTTCTTTAAGATGAAATGAATAATCTATAATAAAAGCAATTTCAGTTGAGCAAATTTGTATATAGAAAAAAAAAATAAAATACACAAATAAAAAAAATTCACATAAAAATGAATGAGGCATAGAGCACGTGTGTGTGTGTGTGTGTGTGTGTGTGTGTGTGTATATATATATATATATATATATATATGTATATATATATATATATATATATATATATATATATATATATATATATAAAATATGGATGGGTGTTTTTCTTGTGCCGGCTGACCTATGACTAAGTGTTCTGCCAAAGCGGACCATCCTGGCTAAAGATGGACAAGGATGAAGTTTTAGATGGAAAGTTTTGCTTTTAAAAGTTGCCTGATGGATCTTTGGGGAAAATCTGCACAGTTTGCAAAGCCAAATTTAATTACCACACAAGTAATTTGATTTTGACACATCATCTCAAAGCAAAAGACCCTACTGAAACGATCTCTTCAGGGACTCGTCTGTTTACATTAAAAAAGTGTGGCACTCATGGATGAAAAATTAAGCTTGTAAGTACTGTAAGTGAGACAGTAACTACTGCTTTGCTTAACTTGATTGCTAAACACTACCACCCAATTAACAGGTACTGAAATACACCTTGCGGTGTGACCTGGACACATCTTCAGTGATGTGTCCAGGTCCAGGTGTCCAGGTGTCACAGGGTTTTTCGGGTCTTACATCAGACACCCTCACCTGGGTGACCTAGCCTGGGAGTGATCAGGCCCCGACTTGTGTCCAGGTAGAGCACTATGCCGCACACCCCCCCCTTCTCAACCAGAGCCAACTTGAAGCCTTTTCAGCAGCTTCCATGATGTTCTTCATGACTCTTCGCCTATGCAGATCCCTAGGAGTCCCAGGGCCCAATGTAAAGACTGGCCTGCGAAGCCCCTACAGCACACTTCAATAGGCTCACAGCGGGCCTTCGACCCATTCCTACGACACTCAGCCACGAGGTCAGCATACTTGGCCTTCTTCCATACTTGAACTTCCTCCATTCGATCTTCCCAGGGGACAGTTAGCTCAAGTAGCACTACCTCAAGACATCAAGACCATGTCTGGCCAGAGTGTTGTTACAATGACGTCCGAGAATCTCAACTGTCTCCCGAGGTCAACCAATTGTTGCCAGTCCCTTGCTTTGGCAAGCAGGCCCCCCTGGGCCTTCTTTGGGGGTCAGGACTTCTAGCCTGCTCAAAGGTGATGGTACACTTGGATGGGTGTTGCTGTTGTTGATGCCAGTGCAGATGGTGTCTGCTACTGCCCGCAGAACCTGGTCATGGCGCCAATGATATCGACCTCCCCCAAGGCCTTTGAGCAGCAGCTGAGGATGTGTTCTAAAGATCCACTTTTCTGGCAAAGCTGGCAGGCAGGTGAGTCCACCAGGCCCCAGGTGAACAGGTTGTCAGGGCTCAGGAGAATGTCATACACTGACTGGACTAGGAACTGGAAGTGGTATGGCTCCATCCTCCAGACCTCTGCCCAGGTGATCTTACGACCAGCTGTATGCTCCCACTTGGTCCAGGCCCACTGCTTGGACATGCACACCATTCTGCTGAAGCGAGCTTCCTCCACCTCAGCACGTATGCCTCCTGGATCAGCTTCCGCTTCTCCTTTCCGCTGGCTTTGCTGGAGCTAGGTTTTAGTTTGCTACCCAGCCCGGCCCGACTAGTGGCCACTGTGCCCACCAGGATGCTGTGTCGTAACCTTGCCTCCGCCCGTTCCACTGCATCCTGGCGCGCCACTTCTGTCCTGTCCTGACCCCTACACCTGCTGAGGAGACCTTGGTGTCGGCGGAATCTCTGTAGAGCAGGACTACTCTGGCTCAGATGACCTTGAACTTCTCTGCCAGACTGCTGAACGGAAGCTGCAGCTTGGTGTTATAATCGAAAATGACAGACTAAGAGAAATCATTCGAATTGCATCAGGAATCACCTCTTATAATCTACTTTCAAGAGGAAGCATTGCTTCAAGAGTGAATACTTTGTATGAAAGAGCGGTCACGAAGCATGAATCTGCTTAAGCAAGCAAAGTGTGTTGCTCTCACATGGAATCACTGGACTCCTGTGAGCAATGCTACTTGGGCATCACTAGCCATGTTTACATGCAGCCTGATAATCCATTAATAATCCAATTAATAGTGCAATCAGAATAGAATACATCCATGTAAACACCTCAATCGGAATAGACTAATACAATTTCTATCCGATTGAACGAGGTGGGTAAATTAATGGGTAATTAATGATTTCTCACAATAATTATCAACAATGACAAAGTGGAAAACAGATATCAATATTCAGCACTTTAACTCTCTTAATCTCAGCAATTTTTACATTTTCTGATGATCACGTACATCACGACATGTCATAGCAATGTAGAAAATGTTCCCATTTTCACTAGCCACTGATATATCCCTTTAACAAATCATGAACTATGTTGCAGCATGTTTCAAAAAGTTATCAATTATGTAATTTTAAAGAAAAATCATCTGGCATATTTTGAAATAAATCTTCTCACATTTGGAACTAAAGATCAAATCTGTGATATTTAAAGCAAAGATATAACAGTTATATATCATGAATGCACTTTTAAATTGAACACAAATCTTCAATATTTTAATTCAACAATGCCATTGACAATATCTTGTATCTGTTTCTTTGTTAGTGGGAAGACTGGCATTGCATACTGTTCACCAGTGTATTGTAATCTGGTGTGTAACTTGACACTGCAACTGTGAGTGAGTCTTTCAGATGTGCATCAGTGAGGCGTGTTCTGTGTTTGTTCTTGATGAAGTTCATGTCAGAAAAAGTTGATTCACAGAGATAGGTTGAACCAAACAGGCTGGCAACCTTCATAGCTGCTGTGCATACACCACTGTACTTCTCTGTGTCAACAAGGCACCAAAAGTTTGGTGCAGCCTGGTAGGCTTTGAGGTGAAGGTCATTTTGCAATGTTATGATTTCCATTTCCACCTGTCCAGCATCCAAGTTGAACGTAGCACTTAGTTGCTCAGCAACGCATGTTGTGTCCCCATCCATGAAAGGATTGGAAATGAATGACACACATGACTCAAGCTGATTAAGATCACAAAACCTATTCTCAAACTCTTGGCCAAGTCTGTTTATGACTTCATAGTACTTTTCTGCAACTTTGTCAAATGTCTCAGATGCAGAAGCATTGTCTTTCAGCACTGACTGCAGAGAGGGAAAGTGCAGAACCCTTTTTCTTTGTAAATCTGCTGAGAAAGCGTTCATTTTGGCTTTAAATGCATTTACAGCACTTATCATATCAACAACAGTCTTGCCTTTGCCTTGCAGCTCGCAGTTCAAGTGGTTTAGTTTCCCAGTAATGTCCGTCAAAAATGCAAGGTCAAGTGTCCACTCTGTGTCCTCTAGCAGTGAGACGTCTTCGCCTTTGGACTGCATGAACTCTTTGATTTCACCCAAAAGTGACAAAAAACGATGTAAAACTCGTCCTCTACTGAGCCATCAGATCTCTGTGTGTAGCAGCAGGTCACCATATTCAGCTGACATCTCCTCCAATAGCACCTTGAAAATCCTGTGCTGTTTTGCTTTGGAGCGAATGTTGTTAATGTTTTTTCACAACGGGAGTCATCACATGTCCAAAGCCGATTACTTTCGCACATAACGCCTGCTAGTGAATGATGCAGTGGTAATGCAGAAATTTTGGGAAGTCTGGGTCACCTTTACAGTGAGCGATGAACCCTGTATGTCAGCTGATCATAGCAGGAGCCCCGTCTGTAGTCACGGCTACCAGCTTTCCCAATGGTACATTTTTCTGAATGAAAAACTCCTGCACCGTATTGTAAATGTCAAATCCTCTCGTAGTTGTCTTTAAGGGCAATAGTGTCAGGAGTTCTTCTCTTGTGGTGAAGTCTTCAAACACCATCCGAATAAAAACCAACAGCTGTGCTGTACTGCTGCTGTCCACGGACTCGTCGCACTGGATGCTAAACCACCTGCACTTCACCAGATCCTGGTCCATCTGATCGACCAAGTTACCAGACATAGCTGACACTCGTCTAGCCATCGTAGATGCCCTCAGTTGGACGTCGGAGAGAGTGGAGATTAGATCGGTTCCATTTTTCTCATCTTTCAATACAGTGTTAGCAATTATTAACATTGCTTCTTTGACAACTTCTCCATCTGAAAATGCCTTCTTCTTCTTGATCAGAAAATGTGTAGCTCTGAACGAGGCTTCGGTGGCTTTTTGTGTTTTTTTTTTTTTTTTTTTTTTTTTTTTTTTTTGTTCGGCCTCATGAAAAAAGACTGTTGTGTAACCAGAGCTGCCTTTAGCTCACAGGATTTTTCTGCCCTTAGTGCACTTCCAGGTGGATAGATAGCATTGTAGCTTTTGTGACAGGTAGTGAAGTGTCTCTCGACATTGTGCCGCTTTGGTATCGCCACAGCCGCCCCGCAAATGAGACACGCAGGTTTCTTTAACAGTCGTAAAGAAGAACTCTACCTCCCATTTGTTATGAAAGTGATGTTTTTTTCTTTTTTCTGCCATGTTTCCGGGGTAAGAGACTGCATACTGTGCCTGCTATCCCGCTAGTTTACTCTCCGCGATCACTGGTTTTGTCTGACCTTTGAACTACTCTAGACAAAAAATCAGAGTTAACCCCAACTTATCTAAACTTCATGTATAATGAACATAATTTTAAGATATTTTAAGATGAGATATATATATATATATATATATATATATATATATATATATATATATATATATGAAATACAAGTGTGGTTAAAAAAGAATAGCAACAGAATCTAATTATATTTTAGATGCAGCTCACTAGTGAGTTGTGCTTTTTTTTTTTAGAACAGATCTGCGGGCGACTCATAAGGTCCTTGCGGGCGACCTGGCGCTTGCGGGCACCGTGTTGGTGACACCTGCTCTAAATAATCTGTTAAATAGAAGAATAATAGCCATGTAAACGCCTGAATCTGACTACACTCCAATCGGAATGTGTAAGTGCGTTTTGCGCATGCGCGTCGCGTCACAGCGAAAGGTTTAGTGTTGAACATGGTGGGAGCAGAAACTGGTCTGCAAAGGAGGCGAGGTTTATACTTTGAGCTTTAAAAGATGGCGGTGGAATGGACGTCCAGCTTAGGTGTCTCAGAGCACAACGTCTTCCTTTATAAATACATGTGAAGGACATTTTTCTGAGCCTGACATCAGTTTAAAGCAATTAAAAACACAAGCGCGCCGACTGGAAACTCATCTCACGCCGACTGGACCTCACGTGATGTTCGCTGTCATGGTAACGTTTACTCTCTGCTCCATGCATGCGCGTCATTTTACATTGGATTACTTGTAGCGAGCATGTAAACGAAGATTTTCATCAGATTGTTGAGCAGTGAGCATATAACCACCTCAGTCTGAATTGTATTCAATCGGATTGGCAAAAATCTTTGCATGTAAACATAGCCACTGTGCACTTCACTGATAAAGAATCTGCAGTCGTTTGCACTATAAGGAAAAGAGTAACATGAAAATGTGCAGAGGCATGCGCTGAACATTTTCTGGATGTCGCAAAAGAATGAAACATCACAGGAACATTAAGAACACTTGGCTCTGACAGTGTTCGTAATGTGGTTGCAGTCGCGAGGCTACTCGTAATTTAACTGTCACAGTCCGTAAAGAACGGTCATGGTTTCAATTTGTGACCGTTCTGGCTAAATATTGCATGGCTAAATATCCATCAAACACATGTGAATTAAAAGAACAGCAGGTTGGGCTTGAAGCAAGAATCACATATTCAGGATGTTGCAATAAGATGGAATTTTACTCTAGAGATGGTGAAGCGAACCCAGCAAAGCCCACCACTACACTGGCTCTACAAACAAAAAGCTAGAAGAACTACCTGAACCTTGAAGGCTTAATTCCAGCTAACTGTTGCTTTGATGACAATTTAGATAGTAAATGATGTAACTTCTTGCAGTCTTTAAGAGCGAAAGACGAGTGACAAAGGTGGAGTGATAAAGTCAACCTCAAACCTGTTCTGAGGAGTTGGGGACTGTAACATTAAGGCTAAACTAACAGTAGCTAAGCCACACAGCACAGGACAGGCTCATTTCCAGTTAACTGATGGTGAAATGACACCCGTTTGAAGATACAGGAGAGTGCAAAGGTGACTGTCTGGTGTTAGAGCTGAAATCAAACATGTTCTCTGATGTGTGTGGCACCTAGTCAGTGTTGAGCTGTATTAATGGGTAGTTTTTTTTTTTTTTTTTTTTTGTTCTGATTTTCCTTTTTGTCAGCACCCCTTATCGGTGAGTTCCCACAACACCAATCAACGAGCTCCTCTAAAATATAAATGGATGGACTATGTTTATTTGTAAGTTCAGAGGAGGAATAGAAATTTGGCATGTCATGATTTTGAAATACAAACAATTTTTATGTATTGCAGTATACCCTATTACAATTATACTGCCCAAACTAATTTACTTTGCTGCAGCCTATGTTTAATTCAAAATATTTGTTAAAAAGTACTTCATGGTTATTTTATTGAATGTTGATATTATTATTAAAACAACACATAAAAATAAAAATTAGGAAATCAGGACAACCAGTCAAACCATAAAGCAGTTTAGTAATGAAAAATGAAAGAAAATTAGTAATAAAAGTAAGTAAAATAAAATTACTGGGCAGGGTAAGAATCAAAATATGAAGTAGAAAACCTTAGTAATGATAAAATGATAGTTAAATAAAGGACAACAAATAAATGAACCAAGAAAAAAAAACTAAAATATATATAAAAGCAGTTAAAATATATGCAGAAGTAAAAACTAAAACAACTAAAACAGTTGCAGGCTGAGTGGAGGTGGTTACAGATAAAGTGTTAAATGGTCAAGTGACACCAGTGAGTGGAGTTTAAGACATCCCTGTGATAAATTGCAGCTCGCTGGTGCACAGTAACTAAACAGATTTTCCCAGATGCCAAGGTACTTGTATTCAGTGACCCTTTGATGCTGGAACCCTTCAGACTGGTAAAATATAGTGTGTTCATATCAAATTAGAAGTTCTGGAAAAAACTAGTCTGTGCTTATAAAGTGCTGTTTGTAAGGCATCAAAAGAGTTTTTTAGTTTTTTTTCACTGCTGCCTGTATGGAATCAGCAGAGCAATATAAAATAGTGCCATCTGCATATAGTTGTACTTTACAGTCTGAGGTGGTGGGAATATTGTTGATGTTTATATTGAGTAAGACGAAACCTAGAACTGAACCTTGTGGAACACCTCTAGTTACCCTGACATTAGATCAGACTTATGGTGTCCCAGGGACACACCCTGGTGCCTACCAGAAACAGCGCAGCTTGTAGCCTTTTTTAAGGCCTTTTAAAAGTAGTGAATGTTCAGCTGTATCAAAAGCTTTGGAAGGAGCAATGAAAAGAACAGTACAATGCTTCTTTCTGTCTGTGGCAGTAAAAAGGTCATTTAAAAGAAGTCTAACAGGAGAAAATGTGTTTTCTGTGATTTTGGCTAAACATGACTATTTGGATATAGGAGTATAATTGTTGAGATCTGATGCCTCCCCTCCCTTTTGTAGCGGAATGACATGAACTGTTTTCTAGAAACCGGGAATTCTGCGAGTTAAAATGGAAAGATTAGAAATGTATGTTCATTTTTCATTGTTGAATCATGAACTATTTTAGTAGTAGGTTATTAAACAATTTTAACAATTGAAACAAGAAAAAGAGTTTTGTGAAATTATGATGTGCAGTTTAAGAATAATGAAATTTTCTCCTGGTTGTCTTCTTAAATAATATTTGAATGTGATAATTTCACAATGTATATATTTTTTTTCTGCAAAAATCTAAATTACATGTTTGCATACATCTTGCCGGCACAGTCCTAAAGTTCTGTTTTGTCATCTGATGCTGAGTTCTCACACTGAATGTTCTGCAAGTGAAACACACTCATGTTAAACCGAGAGTTGAACAGTCATAAAGATTATCAAAGAAAAGTGTTTACTGTTAGATCATCTGTTACAGAGACACAGAGTTTAACAGCCTCACCTGAAAAGCCAAAGAGGTCACTTGGCAGCTACTTCAAGAGTACTGCCATGTCTCCAGACTCATCTGTTCAGCTTAATGATGCCATTGAAACAGAGCTAAGCAGTTACTTGTTAACAGCCACCATTGATGGAGAAGAAAATCCCCTGGGGTGGTGGAAACTTCACCAAGTGACTTTCCAAGATTGAGCAGGCAGGCCCGCAAATATCTTTGAGCACCAGCAACAAGAAAGGCTCAGAAAGGCTCTTTAGTGCAGGAGGTAACATTGTGAACTGTCAGCGTTCATGCCTTAAGCCACATAAGGTAGACATGCTCATCTTTTTGGCAAGAAACCTGTGATCACTGGTTTCTGTCTGTACATGCAAACATTTGATGATGCTACTTTTGCACTTAATGTGATTTACTGCTAAGGTTATTTTGTAAAAATGCATCTTAAACTCAAAGAGTTTAACATAGCTAGGATATTTTGCTTATTTCAGTTTTTTTACTGATGCATGACTGTCCACTGCTGACTAGTCAGTTACTGATGTTGCAGTTAAACCTTTATGTGAATTTCTGTAATTTATTTAGTTGTTCTTTAAAGGTGTTGAGTTTTAAAAATAAAACTGACAACTGCATTTAATCTGACAACCCTGGGAATATATTTTTTTATGTAGAAGTTTATAATTATATTTGATAGATATTTGAAACACTAATACAGGTTTAGGATTTAATGGATTAAAAATAATTACAATTTAAATCACAATATTCTGTGGAAAAATCGCAATTAGATGTTTTGCCCAAAACGTGCAGCCCTACTTGGCACACCCTCACACAACTCACAGCAACTACTGGAGGCCAGGAAGAATTGTGTAGCCATGTTGAGAAGAAGCTGGCCTGACTTTCAGGATTGGACTCAAACTAATACAGCAGAACCAACCCATTGGAAAAATAGCTCCACCCATGTTACAGCTGCTCATGAGAGAAGGGCCTGCTGACTGCAAGAGAGAACATGTAGGGGTGAAAATGCTCTGGCAGTTGACAAGTAAGAAGAGAATGGGCGAGCTGACAAATCGGAGCACAGTGGGCTTAGAGTGAAGACGCGGGCTTAAAGACATAGAAGCTCAATCAGAGGATTTCAGGCAGGGGCTGAATAGAGATGCATGGTATGAGAATAAGACTGTGGTAGACCCCAAAAATAAAATGATCAACTTAATCATTATTTTTTTTCTTCATTTAGTAGAATAAAGAGTTAAAAATTTCACAAAATATTTTACTTTCATAGGCCATCATTTTTAAAAATCTTTTTCCTGAAGTCTATATCAATTTTAAATGTATTAAAGTTGATATATAATATGCTGATTTAATAAAAGTACATTTTATTTCTCTCAGGTAAAGAACTTGTGAGTAACTCTTAGTGCAGTGTCAGGTTATTGCTTCTTGACCAAAAATCTGAAAAAAAAAGAAGTTGAACAGAGTTCTTTTTTTCTTAGTTGTTTACATCATTCATATGTGTCACATTTTGTGGGATTTCATATTTAAATCAAACCCTGAAGTTTGTTTTTCTGATGCAGATGCTGCAGAAGGTTCTGCACTTACAGCTTAATCTGCAGTTGTTGTTGTTGTTGTTAGCATTAGCATTAGGTAAAGACATTATTATTATTATTATTATTAATATTATTATTGCTATTATTATTAGAGCTGTAGTGTCTTCAGTGCTATATCTCTGCGTTCTGTGCCTCCGTCTTTTTATACACTGAGAATGTCACTGCAGTTTACATGCTCTATCTGGGGTCTTGATGGAGATGCTATTGATTACACATCAGAGAGGACTTTGCTGAAACAAACCTCAAGCCATGCTGTTCTGTGTAATCAACTTGAGCTTATAAGGAAAATATTAGTAGTAGGTAGATATCAGATGAGTCAGAATTGTGTAAAGAAGCATAAAGATCTTTGAAGTTCACCTGGACCTTTATGGATTCAGGAAGGATTCTCCATTATCTCCTATTGCACTAATAATAAATATGAAATAACACAAGTCTGATGGTCAAAATGCAGTGAAATAGCATGACTTTTATTTCACATGTTTACATGTATTGTTCTGAACCCCATATAGTCCTGAATGTGTTACATTCTTTCATTCATTTAAAACATTTATTACAAAGTCAGCTCATGCTTACTTTCATTCAATATTGAAACCATGAACCATTTTAGTAGTATATTGATAAACTGTTAAGATGAAACAAGTAAATAACTCTTCTGACATTATGACAAATGTCTCATTTATCAGCTTAAAAAAATAATTTAAAATACTTCAATAATTTATGGATAATTTAACAATGTACATTTTCTGCACATAAACACTAATACATGTTATAAATATCAAAATGACATTAATAAATTCCATTTAAAATCTGGGCACAACGTTGTATGTTAATCAGAAGTTTAGGAAGCTGTACTTCGTCATCTGATGCTGAGTTCTTGCACTGAATGTTCTGCAAGTGAAACACACTCATGTTAAACTGAGAGTTAAACAGTCAGAAAGGTTATCAAAGAACAGTATTTACTGTTGTTTAGACACATCACAAACAAGGGCTGGATGCAGTTTGAGATACAGATACTGCATGCTCAACTTCTGTATATCAGACTTTAATCTTCATTAGCTCTGTAATGTGGCTGGGGGTTGTTTGATCATGTGGTGTCTGTAATGTTAACATTCAGATAATCTTTTAAGGCCAAGAATCATGTTAAAATGCCCTTTCCATATTTAGAATTAATGATTTCATATCATAAACACTCACTCTTGTGTAGGCCACCAGTTGCCTGGGCAGCAGCCAGTCTTTTTCCCGAAGTCCAAGATCTTTTGCTTTAAATGTCTTTAGACGCTCCCCTGCTTTGCATAAGTTGTGTAGCTGGAAAAGTGTATGATGTTAGATTTAATAATGCATAAGATGATATTTATCACATCTCATTTATAATATGTAGAGTTAATAAAAGTACTTTTTATTTCTCTCAGACAAAGAACACAACTTACAGTGCAGTGTTTGTCTGATATTACTTCTTGCACAAATGTCTGTGAAAATATAAGTTAAACAATCATTGTAATTTAGAGTTTTTATTTAAGTATTTAATCCTGCACAAAAAAAATGTTAGTTCAAAAATCTCTTACCTTCTTCATCTTATCATTTAAGATGCTGTCCAAGTACTTTACAGTGTTTATTATTTCTTGTAAAATAAAGTTGTCTGTTGTCCGTGGTGTGGCAGGTGCTGCAGTAACCATCAAGATGGTCAGAAGGAAAAATGAGTAGGTCTTCATGATTTCGGCGCCCTCTGTCAATTGTCAGGACCTGGATGTGCAACATCTGTGCTGTTGCTCTGTCTTTTTATAATGTGGACATAGGATGTGATGGCACAGTTTACAAGTTATCTGTAGGAAACCTTTAAGATATCTTGATTGAGATATTATTGATTACACGTCAATAAGAACTTCCATGACACCAGCCTCACCCCACCACCTATGGTTTTCTGGTGAACACTTTAAACAGGATATTCTAAAACCAAGTAAATCATCATAAGTTAATTGATGAATAATTTGCGTGAATATTGTGTTACTTTTTATTTGAAGTTCAGTGGACTTAATCTGGTTAAGATGTGTTTCATTTGAAGTATAAAGAGGAAGGGTTATTGAAAGAAGAACTTCTGTCTTTAGTGCAATTACCTAGAATCCTACCATATAGGACAGCACATGGAGGAAATAATAAGATATGGCAGCTACAGTTGTTTGCAAAGGTTTGCACACCACTAATCAGATGACATGGTTTATTGAAGGTAACACATCTGTGTTACCATCACCCCCAAATGATAGTGGATTTTGGATGTTTTGTGTCATTGTCCTGTTGTAGAAGACTGCATCCTTTTGGCTTGAGTTTCTTCACTCACTATCGGACATTACAATTCAGAATTTGCTGATATTTAGTAGAATCCTTTTTTTCTCCTGTTCCCATATTTCCTGTTTCACAGATTCACCCCATGCTTAACAGTTAGTGTTCTTTTCATTAAATGCATCTCCTTTTTTCTTCAAACATTCCATGTTTACTTCATCAGTCCACAGCTTTTGTGTCCACAATGAATCTGGCTCATTCTTGTTTTACATACATTTTACATGGAATCTTTCGATGAGATCATAATTATAGTTACTTTCAGTTGACTCTAAAATGTAGGTGATGTTTGTTCAATGACATTACATAGTGGGCCAGCCAGACAAGTGTTCCTATAGGTCCTTGGCAGTGATGTGTGGGTTTTGCTTTACATAACTTACATAAACCTTTAAATGTCGCCCTCATACCCAAACAACAGTACCAATATAAGGCTAACAAATAATAAATAAAGAAAAAATGCATTTATGGAAACTTATTTATGGAATTTTAATTTTAATGATAACCTACTAGTGCCTGAAGTAAAACCTCATAATGTGTCTGAATTGAGATGGAAATTTTGGATGCGAAGCATCTCATGAAACTGGCTTGTAACTCACTTACTCAAACTCAGTCAGGCTAAAGATACTCCACAGGTTTGCGCCATTTAGGCATTCCCTCCAAAGCTGGTAGTAATTAGGTTATTAGATATAAGGTTGTCATCATCCCTTGCTTATTTTTGGAAATAAGAGAATGTGGTTTCACAAATGTTTTTCTTGAGTTTCAGTATTGTTTTGCTACTAGTTATACCAGAAGTGGAGAGACATAGTCTCCAAAGTGGAACATTTGTGTGAAACTGTGTTTTGTGAAAGGAATCTGCAGTTTTGTATGTACTCCTTGTAGCATTCTGCTCGGAACCAACAGACTCGGGTGGCAAGAACAAGAGACCCCTTTACACCTGGTCATTTCATGATTCATGAGTTTCAGAATTGTATCTGGATGAGGCCAAGCCATGTCAAAATGTGCAGGGTGCATTTTAAATATTCAAATCCAATCACTCAAACCACTTCAGGAGGTGCTCTGAGACACGTTTGAGCCACAAGTTACAGCAGAATAAACACATTCGTCCTCCAAGGCACATTGAACAACTGAAACCCATTACTGAGCATGTGATCTGTGTCTGTGAGGAATATAATCATGAAGGAAACACCTGATTGAGGACCGAAACAAAATGCTACTTAGCAATATGCATGCATACTAATGTGCAAAACATACCACAAATGTAGAAGCTGAATGAGTAAAAAATTGGTAATTTGTTGCTGCGCAACGAGCGGATTTGCATATTCCACACAGTAGTCAGATTTCAGTCAGGCTAATCAGAGATGCATGTGACTTCTAAGAGTAAATGTAAGGGTTCAGCCTGCACCGCGTGCTGCCAGCAGAGGGCGTCGGCAGCTAGGCGCCCAGCCCGTAGCACCTGCTGCCGGCAGAAGGGGGACGGGGACTCGCCTTCTTGGCAAGTGCCTTGGTCAATTAGACTAACTTGATGCACCTGGAAGCCTCCGTATATAAGGTGCTGGCAAACACCAACGTTTGTCACACCTTTGTAGAGGAGTGACCGTTATGGTACTTAGTCTTTAGAAAGAAAGGAAAAGAAAAGAAAAACTGCCCCAAAACCAAAAAGAAAAATAAAAGAGGGCTGAGTAAAGAACTTTCCTCAAAAAACAAAATGGGAGTAATTGCCCCCAAATTACTCACAACAAAAAAAACACCCAAAAATCAAGCCACACTAAAGGTGTTTGCTACAGGAGCAAACACATGATGGAAAGTCTGCCAACCATCCATAATTATGGTGGCAACGTCTTTGTGTTTTCGTTTTTGTTTGTTTCACCTTTCTACTCAGCCTTTGTTTGAGCACGCTGTCTTTGGTGTCCCCTTTGTTTGTCCTTCGCTTTCTTCCTTCGCCTTTTCCCGCCTTCCTCGAGGTGCTTTGACCGTCGCCACTCGCACACTCTAGTGGCGCAGCAGTAGCGCCGTGGACCATCGACCATGACAGCGACGGTTCAAACGTCGGTCCGGGCTCCTCATTAGTGGCGACGACAACTGCATATTCCGTTGCCCCTCATATCCCATTACGTTTTTGTTTTGCTGGGTTTTGGTTCTGCACTTAGGTCCGCCGCCCCGCCATCCCGTAACAGTAAATGCATGTGGTTAAAATCTTATCAGGATAAAATCCAGATACTAGTCATATGATGTGACCTGGTGTAAACATAGTCAAAATATACACTCACTGCAGTGAGGCTAAGCTCACTTGCTCGGCCCAGCGCTTCCATGCTGAGGATGAGCTCTGCCCTTGTCACCTCTGCGATAGCTCCTTCAATGCTGGCCCGGGCGGTGAGCTACACGTGACGTCTCAGGTCCTTCTGCAGCAGTGCGTAAAGAAAGTGATTCAGTACCAGCTCCTTCTGAGCAGCTTTTTGAACACTGGGTATGCCTGCCAAACCATCATACTCAGTTCTGCTGGCAGCAATCCTATCCACGGTGCTTTCAGATTCTGTCTGCCTACAAGTCTTCTGACTGACAGTGACACCAGCACCTGCACAAACTGCTGCCTAGGTGTTGTTCCAATGGCAGGTCCACTACCACAGTGATTTTTATTCCAGGGCCAGACACAGCTAAATTGTGGTAACAATCACAATCCAGTCGTTACACTGGGCAGCCATTTGTGGTTGTGCAGAGTAGAGCTTCCAAGCACTTGACAATTGTTGGGCAGTAGGTGGATGTGCGCTGTCCCTTTCACTGTCCACCTGTAAGTTGTGACACCACTGTGGTGTCATCATCATAGCCACACTTCTTCAGTGTGGTAATGACTAGTCGACTAGTAAAAAGGAAGTCATGCAACTTTTAACAGGAACAAACAAAATTTGCTGTGACTCCCAGAATGATTGGCACCCTTGAAAAAGATGAAGACCATGTAAACTATCAAAGTTTTTTTAGTTTGAAATTAAACATGTAATAGAAAGGTAGTGTTTGATTGAGCAAAACTGTTTTAAAAAAAATAAAAATGTGTGAAACACAGATCTGCAAAATAGCAGTCAATTAATATGAAAAATTTAACAAAAAAGCAATAGACTACAAAAAGTGAAAGCTCATGCTTTTATTTTTTTCATGAATTTTAATGAAAACGTAAATGTATTCATTATGAAACATTTAACTTTTTGTTTGAACTAATTTATTAGTATATTATGAAACAGCCATATTAAGCTGAAATAAGGTCTATTATGACGTGACGTACACATATCCATTTGTAACAATATGAAAAGAGAGTAGAAGTGTCATAAGTGGTGAAAATTTGATGTCACTTTTTTGGCATTGTGTCAAAAATAATCAAAAACATCAATTTGCTTACATGCCCACCAAATAAGAGAACACGGTGTGCAATTTTCAACCAATCATTCAATAAATGTCAGTCCAACTATCTGACAATTAATAAAAGTTAAACAGTGCAGATAGCTAACATAAGTGTTTTGCTTACCAGAGAACATGTTTGATTCTGGTTAAATGTCACTGGCCCAGACTGTCTTCTTCTTTCTCATTTGAAATCCTGTCTTCTTGCTACACTGTACCCACACCAATTTACCTACCGCCGCAACAGGTCAACAGAGAATGGCATTTCTCCGGCGCTCCACACTGTACTGACCCATTTGGACTGTCAAAACTCGTGTCTGAATCCTGTTCATTGACTTCAGTTCAGCATTTAATACGGTTTAAGTGTGTCTGGATCCGTCATTGCTTTGCAGAAGGATTGAAGCTGGGAAAGTGCTTGATGCATGGTGTGTCAGGTCAGATTTAGTAATGCAGAAATTAAACCGTTACAGCTACAAAAGTCTTTTCTGTAGTGTACAGTGAAAGATTATATGGTGGTGCAGTGGCTTACGTCTCATTACGCCTAAGCGTGTGTGAATGTGTATGCTAAATGACTGCTGGGATAGGCTTCAGCACCTCCGTGACCCGGAAGGATAAGCAGTTTAGAAAATGAAAATGTTTCTCTGTTGTATTTATTAAAACCTCATTCAAGTGTGTCACTCTTTGTGGGATCTTTTTTTTTATCAAAACCTGACAATTATGTTTTTCTGATGCAGGTGGTGCAGAAGGTTCTGCAGTTACAACCACAGCACTTATTATTATTATTATTATTATTATTATTATTATTATTATTACTACTATTATTACTATTATTACTATTGTTATTATTATTATTAGGTTTGAGAGCTGTGGTGTGTTCAGTGCTATAACTCTACAATTTGTGCCTCTGTCTTTCTAAAGTCCTTTTATAGACAGAGGATGTGACTTCACAGTTTACATGCTCTATCTGGGGTCATGACTGAGATGCTATTGATTACACGTCATAGAGGACTTTGCTGAAACAAACCTCAAACCATGGTGTTCTGTGTAATCAACTTGACCTTGTAAGGAAAACATTAGTAGTAGGTAGGTAACAGAGGACTCAGAATTATGTAAAGAAAGGCATAAACATCTTTGAATAATAAGTACTTTTTATGTTCATTTTTAGTCTTTAGAGATTCAGGAGGAATTCTGCATGACTGCCTCCTTCACTGAGTAATAAATATGAAATAACACAAGTCAGACTGCCAAAATGTTTTTATATCACATGTTTACGTGTATTGTTCTGAACCCCATATAGTCCTGAATGTGTTACATTTATTCATTTAAAACATTTAGTACAAAGTCAGCTCATGCTTACTTTTATTCAATATTAAAAGGTATTAAATTTTAAGTCATGAACCATTTTAGTAGTATATTGATAAACTGTTGTGTTAAGATGAAACAAGAAAAGAACTCTTGTGACATTATGACAAAATCTGCAATTTAAGAATAATTAGAATTAAATTAGTCATTTATCAGGTTCAACAGTATTTATGATACTTAAAGAATTTATGGATAATTTAACAATGTATATATTTTTCCTGTACATAAACACTAATGTATGTTAGAAATATGAATAATGAATATTAAGGCTTTCCATAAATCATCTGGGCACAACGTATGTTAATCAGAAGTTTAGGAAGCTGTACTTCGTCATCTGATGCTGAGTTCTTGCACTGAATTTTCTGCAAGTGAAACACACTCATGTTAAACTGAGAGTTAAACAGTCAGAAAGGTTATCAAAGAACAGTATTTACTGTTGTTTAGACACATCACAAACAAGGACTGGATGCAGTTTGAGATACAGATACTGCATGCTCAACTTCTGTATATCAGACTTTAATCTTCATTAGCTCTGTAATGTGGTTGGGGGTTTTTTGATCATGTGGTGACTGTAGTGTTAACATAAAATATTTTAAGGCCAAGAATCATGTGAAAATGTTTTTTCTTTCTACATTCAGGAAAATAGTTAAGGACTTCATAATTACTCACTCTTGTGTAGGCCACCAACTTCCTGGGCAGCAACCATTGTTTTTCTTGAAGTCCAAGATCTTCTGCCTTAAGTTTCTCTAGAACCTCCCTTGCTTTGCAAAAAGTGTGTAGCTGTAAAAGTGCATGGTATCAGATTCAGTAATGCACAGGATGATTTATCACAGCTCATATATAATATGCAGATTTAATAGTAGTACATTTTATTTCTCGAAGAACCTTTGTATAACTTACAGTGTAGTGTTTGTCTGATATTACTTCTTGCACAAATGTCTGTAAAATATATATATTTAACAATTATTGTAGTTTAGAGTTTTTATTTAAGTATTCAAACCTGTACTAAAAATGTTAAGATGAAGAAGGTAAGATATTATTTAATTATCAATTACAAGGTGCTGTCCAAGTTTTTTACAGTGTCTATTATTTCTTTTAAAATAAAGTTGTCTGTTGTCGTGATGTGGAAGGTGCTGCAGTAACAACCATGATGGTCAGAAGGGAAAGTGAGTAGGTCTTCATATTTACTGCTGCCTCTGTGAGTGATCAGGACCTGGATTTGCACCGTCTTTGACTCTATGACGTCTATGACTCTGTCTTTTTATAGAGTTGACGGAGGATGTGACTGCACTGTTTACAAGTTATCTAATATCTTGATTAAGATATTATTGAGTACATGTCAGTAAGAATTTTCATGAAACCAAACTTGCACACTGTGGTGTTCTGGTATACACTTTAAATAGGATTTTACTGAAAGCAGGTAAATTAATATTGTCAGAAGAATTGCACTTATTACATCTAAAAACTAGAGTGTATTTGAGTGGATTAAATTTGTAATATTAAGTTGACTGATAAACTTTTTGTGAATACTTTATAGAATTTAAAGTTATTTAAATTTTGATGAGCTCTACATTTCATATTGCTCAATTAAACTTTAAAAGCTGCATGATTCTTTTTTTTTCTTTCTTCAGATATTTTTTAGAGATTTTTTTTTTTGGGGGGGGGGGGGGAGTTACTGTCGCCTTAAAATACCTCTCCAGCTGAGCCATGTGCTGTCTGAGGCCAGGTGCTCCTGAAGGAATTGGTAAGATATGGTAGGATGGTAGCTACAGTTGTTTGCGCCACTAATCAAAAGACACTTTTTTTTTTTTTTTTTTTTTTTATTGTGAAAAGTTGACACCACCTGTGTTAGTCATGCATTACAGCAGCACAAAGTACAGTAAAGAGCAAAACAAGAGCAAAGTATTACTGTACTTTATTATACAGATGCATGAATAGAAGATATAAAATAAGTTATATTGGAACAAACATGTTCAGTGAATAAATAAGTAAAGTCGCATAAATATTATGCAGATGACATTGCAGTGATGTCACATCCAGTGAATTATCTAAAAACTTCGAAGCAGAAACACACAAACCGACTGACTGTGCACTGTAAACGATAGTACAATAAAATGTAACATATATTAATAGTTATAAATGCATAAATAAAGTGGCAGTGCATGGTAATATGAGTAGAGAGATGTTGTGTAGTCCAGCTGGTGCTTAATGATACTGTCCTGTTAGTGGCTCAGTATATGTCCTAGCACAGTGAAGAGGTGTTGTACAGTGTGATCACTGTGGTCTCTGCTGTCTGACCAATAGGTCATGGAGGAGCTGTGATGTGTTGTCTAGGGTAGCAGTGAGTTTATAAAGTAACTTCCTTTCCAGCACCACCTCAAAACTCTCCACTGAGCAGACTGAGCCAGCCTTCTTGATCAGTTTCTTAACCATTTTTGCATTTCCCTTGTGATGCTGCCTGTCCAGCAGACTACTGCAAAGAAGACAGCACCCATAACAACAGACTTGTAGAAGATGACCAACTCAGAAAGTAAAGTCCCTTCATGTATACAGCCTCTGTGTTCGCCCTTCAGTCCAGTTTGTTGTCAAGCAGGACACCCAGGTATTTGTAGGTGTCTACCAGCTCAGCATTCTGTCCACCACCATCTTCTTGGTCTTGGTCACATTGAGAAGCAAATTGTTCCTCACACACCACTCAACAAATCTGTTCACAAGGTCTTTATTTATCTTCATGGCCATCCCTAATACACCCAACCACCACATCAGGAAATTTCTGAAGAAGCCAGAGGTCCGACCTACACTGGAATCTGTGGTGTACAGGGTGAAGAGGAAGAAGGAGCGCACAGTTCCCTGTGGTGCTTCCGTGCTACTGACCAGACTGGCAGGTTCCCAGCTATACATAATGGGGTCTTCCAGACAGGTAGTCTAAGACGCAGGCAATCATGAACTTGTCCTCCTGCATTTTATCCATATTCCCTCCAGCATGAGAGGTTGGAAGGTATTGAATGCACTTGCGAAGAAAGTGATTGTCATTATGGTGTTGTTCTGATCCAAATGGGAATGCATCTTCTGCAGTAAATAAATAACAGTTACCACACCAACCTGATGTTGAAAGCATACTGTAGTGGATCCAGGCAAGGGCTGACCTGAGGTCTGAGATGTGATGACACTAGTGTTTCCAGGACTTTCATGACATGGGGTCACTGGTCTATAGTAATTGAAAGAGGAGGTATGTGACTTTTTTGGAACAAGAACCAGGCAGGATGTTTTCCTGATGTTAAAGACTCAGGTTGAAGAGATACTAGGGTGTAAAAGAGTCTTCAGACAATGGCTGTGGGGTGAGGGGGTGTGAATAGGAGTTAGGAAGGAGTTTTGGAAGGAGATCGTGAGGTAAAGGAAGGAATGCTGCTGCTGAACCTGTTAATGAATACATTCAGCTTGTTGGCAGTATCCAAACTACCCCCCGCACAGTTTGTTGTTTTGTCTTAAAGCCAATGATCTTCTTACCAGCCCATACTTCCATTGCATTGTTTTGCTGAAGTCTCCCTACTATCTTCCCTCTGTCTCACCTTAAGTTCTGTGCCTACTCCTTTGTAATTCTTTATCCCTCAGTCTAAAAGCCTGCTTTTTTTTTTAAAACAGTTCCTTTAGTTCCTTGTTGGGCAAGCAATGAACCCGCCTGACTGGAGCACTAGTGCTTGTGCAGAAATTGATATCAGTTATGCGGTCGTTCTCTGGTTTCCTCCCACAGTCCAAAGACGTGCAGTTAGGCCAATTGGATATGTTAAATTGCCCCTAGGTCTGAGTGTGTGTGAATGTGTATGTCTGTCTGTCTGCTCTGCGATGGACTGGCGACCTGTCCAGGGTGTATCCTGCCTACGCCCAATGACCGCTGGGATAGGCTCCAGCACCCCACCACGACCCTGAGGGAGAAGCGGCTTAGAAAATGTGTGTGTGTGAGTTATGCGATCTGTCAGCTTATTAACACTAGCATGACTGAGATTTCAGGATCCTCAGGACATCACCCCTCCTTCTTGCCAGCAATTAGCAGGACCATAAGTAACTACTAGTAACATCTGTCTTTCTCTTCCTATCTCTGTAAATATATAAATATATAATATACTGTTGTTGTTAGTGTAATATTTCCATATCATTATCATGCGTACATTTTCTACAGTAAATTAAAAATTAAAATGTTTTGCACCGCATGTATTTGTTTTATCATTATATATATCTATCATTATAAATACTGTTTTTGGATAGTTATACAGTACTACTAAATTTGCCAAAATCAGGTCGACAATATTATCGTCTGCCATTGTGTGAACCTTGCTAGCTAGCTAGTTCACTCTGACCTAGCCAACAGTATGAACGACTGACTGAACGAACTAACGACATGAAATTAAACTTGAACAAGGAAATGTTGAAATTATGTTAAACTGAAACAAAGAAATACTATGAGTGTGTTTTATTTACACAATGAACAATGGAAATGTGCAAGTAATTTCACCAGGCAAACACCAAGAAATGGGTTGCAGTTTGTCTTTTGATGTTAATAACTCAAAATAGCTGTCAATCAAAATAGGATCCAGCCTTTCGACTGATCCTCCAATCATCTTGCAGAAGCTCCGTGTCCAGACCCGCTCACCCACAGCTCCAGAGACGCTCAGCGTCTGAGGGCGGGACAAAATTGTGGCACTTATCTAGAGACCCGCTCTATGCAGTCCCGTTGAAGTGAATAGACACTCAGCTTCTACAGGTGAATGCATTGACACCACGTGATAAGTAGCTGATTCTGAACGAACTCGTCTTCGAGATTAACGTGTTCTAATGCATTTTTAGTCAATGAAATGTTAACACAACTGTCCTCACCAGCTGATTTCTACAAGAACCCCCAGTCTGTGGTCTCAAAGCAGACCTGCAGTGCCTCAGAATCTGGTCACCAGAAGTAGAGGAGGCTCTGCAGGTCTGCTTTGAGACCACAGATTTTGGAAGGGGCTATCAGGATACGATCCAAATACTAATCACATGATATGACCAGGTGTAATCAGGGTCAAAATGTATACTCACTGCCATGAGACTAAGCCCCATGCAGGACTTAACTGTGTTAAAGGCTCCGTTATGTAAGGGGTTTAATGTTCTCAGGAGCAAAGGAACAAGTTTTATTGTTTTTATGTGAAAAAGATTATTTCTAAATATTAATTTTGAATATAATGATTCAGAACTGCATTATGTGTGTTATAGGTATTATTTTGTGTCTGGGGTGAGGGTTGTTTTTCTGTGAGTTTGAAGCCTGTGGCTGATGGTTAGTTCCCACAGGGGTTTGCTGTGACTTTTTTTTTCTGCCTGCTTAGTTCAATAAAAGGACTGTTTTCATAGCAGAATCTTCACTTCATTCAACTCTTCTTTTAACTGTCATTACATTATTAAACAATTGCATTAAAATGAAAACAACACTTTTGTGACATGATAAACATATGATAATTAAGAATTATGAAAATTAAATGTTTATTTGCTTGAAAAATAGTTGAATGTTAATTGCTGCAATAATTGATGGAAGATTTAGCAATGTATTTTTCTGCAGATGAACACTGCAGTATATTATAAATACAAGAATAACATTAACATTAATGAATACTAATACTTTGTGCACATCTGGCCAAGTAGCCTGAAGTTGTGCTGTCTCATCTGAGTTCCCACACTGAGTGTTCTGCAAGTGAAACATACAGTATTGTGAAACTGAGAGTTAAAGGGAATCTATTATGCTTCTCAGGGTTTTCGCTTTCCTTTAGTGTTGTATAGCCTTTTGTGCCTGTAAATGGTCTGCCAGGCTCAAACTACACCCTAGAGGAAATGAATGTCTCTCACTGAAGCCACGTTTCTCAGCTGCCTGAATTTGAATTCCAGTCCTTTTCCTCTGTTACAAGATGTTTACAAAATCTGAGAAAACAGAAGTTGATACAGTGGAACAGTGGTGCTTTTTCCCTCTGTTATGACGTTGTGAAGTATTTAAGCCAGAACTATAAAGATTGGCAAGTAAATAATGTTTTATCTTCTTTATTTTGTTAAGGTTATGGTGGCTTCTAGGTTGTTTACATTTGCTGTTACTTCTTTTAAAATCACAACCTGAATTCTGTGGTTGTCTGGTGTTAATGATGCAGCGGCTGCTTCCACTTCCGTCATCCTTGGGAGCAGATGGTCATTTTCTTGAAGTCCAGCGTCTTTTGCTTCCAGTGTGTCTAGATTTCTCACTGTTTTGCAGAGGTTGTAAGTCTGAGAGCTGTGGTGTATTCAGTGCTATAACTCTACATTTTGTGCCTCTGTCTTTTTATAGACATGTGAATGCACAGTTTACATGCTCTATCTGGGGTCTTCATTGAGATGCTATTGATTACACGTCATAGAACGGCTGAAATGCTGTTCTGTGTAATCAGCTTGACCTTATAAGGAAAATATTTGTAGAAGGTAGATATCAGATGAGTCACAATTGTGTAAAGACAAGCATAAACATCTTTAAATAATATGTGCTTATTAAAGTTCATTTGAATCCGGAGGGATTCTCAATTATTTCCTCTTTCAATGCGTAATAAATATGAAATAACACAAGTCACACGACAAAATGCAGTGAAAAAGCATGACTTTTATTTCATGTGTTTACATGTATTGTTCTGAACCCCATATAGTCCTGAATGGATTACAAGTATTTATTTAAAACATTTATTACAAAGTCAGCTCATGCTTAGTTTTATATACGTATAATGTTCTTTTATTTCATACATGTCAATAAATAGTAATGCTTTGCAGTTGTATGTTAATCAGAAGTTTATGAAGCTCTACTTTATCTGACAAGTTATTGCATCGAATATTTTTCAAGTGAAACACAATAATGTTAAACTGAGTTAACAGTCATAGTTTTTATAGACAAACATTTGCATTAAGATGAAAAAAGAGAAGCGCTCTTCTGGCATTAAAACAAAATGTGCATTTTAGGAATCATGAAAATTAAATAAATGTATAAATTTATAGTAAATAATTCAATATTAATTACTTCAATAGTTTTTATATGTTTAACATTTAATTTATTTTCAGCAAATAAACACTAATGTGTATTAGAAATATGAAAATAATTAAATGAATACTAATTCTTAGTGTTCATCTCCTGGGCACAGTGTTGTATGTAACTTAGAAGTTGATGAAGTTCTATGTCGTGATCTGATGCTGAGTTCTTGCACTGAATGTTCTGCAAGTGAAACACAGTCATGTTAAACTGAGAGTTAAACAATGATTATCAAAAAACAGTGTTTACTGTTTAGATACATCACGAACAGGGCTGGATGCAATTTAAGAGATTCAGATACTGCATGCAAACAACTTCTGTTTATCATACTTTGATCTTCATTAGCTCTTTAATGTGGCTAATGAAGATTATGGGGTTGTTTGATCATGTGGCGCCTGTAGTGTAACATTACAATAACACTCTTAAGTTTAAGAATCATGTTAAAATGTTTATTTTTCTGCATTCAGAAAAAGACTTAATGGTTTCATAATCACTCACTCTTGTTAAGGCCACCAGCTTCCTGGGCAGCAGCCAGCCTTTTTCCTGAAGTCCAAGATCTTCTGCCTTAAGTTTCTCTAGAACCTCCCCTGCTTTGCAGATGTTTTGTGGCTGCAAAAGTGCATGATGTCAGATTCAGTAATACTGAGGATAATTTATCACAGTTCATTTATAATGTTGATTTAATAAGAGTACATTTTTATTTCTCTCATATGAAGAACTTATATGTAACTTACAGTGCAGTGTCCGGGTTTTATTACTTGTTGAACAAACATCTGTGAAAATACACAGTGAGCAGCTGTTATACTTATTATAGTTTTTTTTTTTTTTTTACATTTTCAAGCATGCAGGCCTGCACTAAAAATATTAATCAAACAATATCTTACCTTCTTCTTTGTCATGTCTAAGATGGCATCCAAGTGCTTCACATTTTCTATTATTTCTTTTAATATCACGCTCTGAAGTTTCTGTTTGCCTGATGTCACTGGTGTGGCAGGTGCTGCAGTAACCACCACAATGGTTAGAAGGAAAAGCAAGTAGGTCTTCATGATTTAGGCAGCCTTAGACAATAACCAGGACCTGGATGTCTCCTTGCTATAGCTCTGTTTTGTGTGTCTCTGCCTTCTTATAGTCTTGACAGAGGATGTGACTGCACAGTTTACATGTCCTGTCTGTGAACACTTTCAGATATCTTGACTGCGATATTATTGATTACACGTCAACAACTACTTCTATGAAACCAGCCTCAGACCATTGCCTGTGGTTTTCTGATGGAGATAAAATTGGGCTTTAAACAGAATATTTCTTAGACAAGTAAATGATCCTTAATTTTCAGAGTGCTTTTTGAATAAAAACAGTTTTGGTTTCTTTTAAAGTATTATTAACAAGGGTTATTGAGAAACAAGCTTCAGTCTTCAGTGCCAAAAGCTATAAAATTGCTACTCAGCTTAAAATACCTCCCTGGTTAAGCCACATGCTGTGTGTTGCCTGGTGCTACTGGAGAAAATGGTAGAAAAAAGTTGTGAGTTTGGACTATGCAACAAACCAGTGGTGGACAAAGTACACAAGTCATGTATTTGAGTTAAAGGAGATACCCAAGGTAAAATATTACTGCAGTAAAAGTTCCTCCCTTTAGACCTCCACTTGAGTAAAAGTGCAAAAGTATTTGCCTTCAAATGTACTTTAAGTGTATCAAAAGCAAAAGTACTAAAAGATTCATTATGACTCTAATGTCCTGTTATCATTTTATAACAAGACTCTTGCTTTATCAACTCATTTTAGGTGAAAATTCTCTAGTGCCACTTTTGGTAAACAAGTCTTTGAGTACAGTATCATTGGTTAGTGACGCTGATGTCTATTAAAATTATCATAAGCACAAAACACTGAAGACCAACAGTTTCAATCAGGTAGAATTGAGTGGCTCTGAAATCACCTTTAACAAACAAGCAGGGTTTCAGTTTAAGATTTATTTGCAACTTAGTTACAAGTTTAAGTTTAATAAAAACTTCTTTAATCACAGGTTCACAGATGACTTTTCTTTACTATATTGATCTGGCCTCTGTTCATAAACATAAACTAGCCAAAACTAATTTACTATAAAATGAAAGTGTTTGTGTCATGTGTGTACATATCTCTGTATTGTGGTCTATTTACACAAAGTTAGGTTAATTCATCATTTATGTTGAATAGACTCTCCCAAAATCTTACGCTGCTGCACTGACGTTGAACTGTGTGCTTGCACTGGGTCCAACAGGTCAAAAGAAGCTCAAAACAAAGTGACTGCTGTGCCCTTGATTGGTGTTCTTGCTTCTCGCTTCTTTCAATTTGACAGGTTAGGCTTTTATACACACATAAATCAAAAGGAATGACAGATTTAGCAAAATGTAGTGGAGTAAAAAGTAAGATATTTGACATTGAAATGTAGTGGAGTGAAAGTAAAAAGTCACCCAAAATGGAAAAACTTCAGTAAAGTACAGATACACGAAAAAGCTACTTAAGTACAATAACAAATTACATTTACTTAGTTACTGTCCACCACTACAACAAACTGAGTTTGAGACAGAGGAGAACATTGTGAAGTTTTGGTAGGAATTCTGGGCAGATTTACTGTGGTCGAGGAAGCCAGACACCCCCCCCCCCAATATTTGGCAAAACGAGCTGTGGGAGTACCTGTTCTGTGAAGGGTCCTTGGGGGTCCTGACCACTGAAGAACAGGATAAAAGGGGGCTAACAATGTATTTGGAGAAACAGATGGGCTACAGTCTGCACCTGTATAGTGGAGCTGATAAAATGGACAACAAGCGTAGAAACAAGGAGGTGGTCATATTGTTATGTCTGATTGGTGTATTTCATAACTCCATTAAGATATGCTGGGATGGTAGATACAGTTGTATGGAAAAGTTTGGGCATCACTGATCAAATTGCAAAATTTGTTGATTTTCTAAGTGAGAAGAGGTTAACACCACTTGTGTTACCACCACCCCCCAAATCACGGATTTTGAGGTATATTTTGGATTATTGCCCTGTGGAAAAGCCAGCATCTTTTCAGCTGAAGTTTCTTTACTTACTGTGGGACATTATCTACCAAAATTTGAACTGTTTCTTTCCACTACCCCCATATTTCATGTCCCATATCAATATTATGCATTTTGCTAGAAGTGGAGAGACTTTGTCTCCAAAGTGGAACATTTCTGTGATACTCTGTGCTGTAGAATGAATTGGAAATTTTGTACATGCTCGCAGGAATCAAAAGGTGTCCTCACTGCAAGCTCGCTAAACCTTACAATTTAGTTCACTAAATTGAGAAGTAATTTCACATCTATACCAGTAAATCATGACATAACTGCGTGTTAAAGGCTCCTTCACAGCAGCCAGGACCAAAGAAAGTGGAAACAAATTTTTGTTTATTTCTAAATAAACAATACATTTCTAAATAATATTTATTACAATTCTAAAAACATTTGTCTTTCTATAAAAAGTGCAATGAAGTTAACAATGCATCTTTTTTATTTGGATCAACTTTTAATTTTGGAATGGTTTAGGTGTCAGAAATGTTTATCAAAAGCTAAAACTGGAACTGCTGAATGGCTGAAGTGGGACTATTCCAGTTCCAATACCACTGATAAATGCTTATTGTATTGGGAATATGAATGTAAGCAACATGACTACTTCTAATACGCTGTATTCAATAAGTGTAAACTTCGCAATGCTTCTCAAAAGCGTTGCGTCTTGGCTGTCAAAACAAAACTCTGTAGTGAACTCATTTGAGTAGTACAGGACAGAATCATTGGTCACATTCCATAACTCAACAAAATCTCCACAACCATGTAGTCATGAGCATCGTCAAGTTCAGCTGTGGAGTAATGATGTCCTGTTCTTAATTTGTTCTTCGTATAGCCTGAATTGTAGACAAGGAGAATTGTGAGGAAACACAATTTACATGGGAGATGTACTACTTCACCTTCACTTTTAAGTTTTACATTTGGTTATGAAACTGACATCTTACAACAAAAACAGAAAACATGTTGCATAGTTGACTTATGAGTGAAAAACTAAACAATTCTGTGAATTTTCAATATGACGTAGTAGTGTGTATATGAATCATCTTAGAGTCTGATAGGTATGTTATGGTTCTATACAGTAACATCTGTTATTATACTGCATTGTTCAGCTATTGGTTTGATCGACTGTGAGTCTGTCTAACTATCATGGTTAGAGAGACTTTAATTTGTAAAAAGTTGGTGTTAGGGATATTATTACTGCAGACACTTGTTGTAGGTGGTATTCTGCAGAGGTGTGGACTTGAATCATAAGACTTGGACTCGAGTCACAAATTTGACAAATGGAGACTTGACTCGATTAAATCGAGAAGGACTTGTGATTGACTTTGCCTCGGACTTCAACCTTAAGACTCAGAAAGACTTGAGAAAGTAGAAGAAGTGTCTAGAGGTGTTTCATTGCAGATGACTGCACAGTTTTGAAAAGGGTTCTATAGAGCACCTAAAAGGGTTCTGCTATTGTTTCAAGCTTGACGTTGTAACATTAAACGAACCCTTTTGGGTGCTCTATATAACCCTTTTCAAAAAGGTTCTATACAGAACATCTACAGCACATTCTTAAGAAACCCTTTCATTATGCAAAGAACACTTTATCCGTGCAGTGTTCTTTGACTGTTCGTGGTTCTTTTCAGAACCATTTTCTGTACTGAAGAACCTTTGAAGAACCATCTTTTTTAAGACTGTGGTCATCTGTGTACGATAGATTTTGTTAGGAAGGGTAAAAAATGTTATGAAAAATGAATATACAGCCGTACACTATTAACATGCTGTCATTAAAAGGCAGTTACCTTTATTCAGTGTAATGGCTTTAAATTAGCTGAAGAAAGCAGGCTGACTTGTTTGGGACTTGAAGATTAGGACTACTGACCTGGGACTTAACTTGAGACTCGCCTGCACTGACTCGGGACTTGAAGAGAGACTTGACTATCTTCCTTGCTGGACTGTGGTGTTGCTTGTGTGTCTACTATCATCCAGCAGTGTGTGGTGATTGCTGACCTACCCTGCTTCTTAGCCGTTCAGCCAGTGCTGTGCAGCACTGCTCCACTGCTGCCGGTTCAATAAAGTAGCTTTTCCTGAAAGCGCTGTTTCTCGTATTTTCTTTCTTTACCAGCTGTCACATTACCAATTTAGGGTACACACATAGCAGTAGACAAAGCGGATGGTTCAGCAGAAACTCAACCTGCCTTGTCTTGTCTTATCTCCTCTAACATAAAAAATAACAGCGTGGGCACTCTATGGTGTGTGAATGCTTGCTGTGTGTGTACATGCACATGCTCTGTCTGGGAAGAGTTACAGATATCTTGGTTGAGATGTAATCGATTACACGTCAACAAGAACTTCTATGAAACTAACCCTTACCACAAGCTGTGGTTTGTGATAGAGACAGATCATCTCTGACAAGAGGTAAATGATCATTCCTGTCGGAAGACTATAAAAGGTGCTTTTTGCAGAACTGATTAGTTACATTTGATTCAATTGAGCAATGAAGGAAAAAATGCTTTTCAGAAAATAATCACTGCCATTGCCGTAACTACCAGTAATGACACTGAGGTCCGCACCTCAGTAGTTTCAGAAGGGTTTTTTCCCACACTGACAGGGACCCTAAAATATTATTAAATTGTTGACCTATCATTATTAACAGAATATTTTATTTACTCCCCATCCTCATACTCCTACCAATAAACCAGCCCTGTCTACTTTTCACCATATTCCTACCAATAAACCAGCCCTGTCTCCCCATATTCAAACCAGTTAATCAGCCCTGTCTCCCCATGCCCCTACCAGTGAACCAGTCCTGTCTCCCCATAGTCAAACCAGTGAATCAGCCCTGTCTCCAAATTTCAATACCCCAGCCAATGAACCAGCCCTACTCCCAACTGAAGAAGGAAGTGAGCATCACTGTGTTGAACGACATGTCAGTTAGTGTAATTGCAGGGCTCCGTGGGAATTTCTTTTTTAAGCTGTAAAAGATGGCTTTAAGCACAATTCTGACAGGGGATATCAGTATTGCATTAAAAAGTGAATTCCACTGTATGCAGAATTTTGCATGCATGTTTTCAGTGTTATATTTTCAGGGTTGGTGTGGCCTGAAATGGCAGGGTCCAGTTTGACATTTTCATTGGGCTCAAAATCCCTGACATTACCCCTGCTTCTGATAATGAAGCAACCATTTCCGGCCTATCCAATCAAGTGGGAACATAATATTTAATTAGGCCACTTTTTTCTACACCATGCACTGCCCCAATTTTCCAATCACTGCTTAGCAAGCATCGCCTCAAGCCAGTATTCTATCAGCGCTGGTCCTGTTTCACCTTATTCCTGCACCACATGATGATTTAAGTGATGTCGTTCCTCGACACTTGTTTGACCACCAAGCCTAAGTTCTATCTATGGTTTGTAAAATAAAACAAATTCAATTTGTTTGTTGAAAGAAAATAAAAAGAATCGAACGAACTAAGAAACACGAGAAGACTCTTCAGAATTCAGAAGTGCAGGTTCTTTATTCCTTTTGAGCATGGAGAATGTATTCCAAAGTCCGTTGGATGACACTCCCAAATATACAGAATTTGTACACATGTTTTATACCCTCGGTAAAGGTGGGGTGACATCGCCCCACCTCTTTTTTGTCATCTCCTGGTTTCACAAAACCACCATTATATCCAAATTGACCTTCATTTGTCTATGAAATAGGGTCTTGTTTGAACCATTATCTCCAAGTCTTGTCTGAATCCTTTTTTTAAAAAAACATTGCGCCAAGCGCTTGCTGGTACTTTTCCATCCATCCATCCATCCATCCATCCATCCATCCATCCATCCATCCATCCACCATCTTCCGCTTCTCCGGGGTTCGGGTCGCGGGGGCAGCATCCTGAGCAATGAAGCCCAGACCTCCCTTTCCCCAGCCACTTCCACTAGCTCCCTGGGCGGGATTCCGAGGCGCTCCCAGGCCAGCTGGGCGATATAGTCACGCCAGCGTGTCCTGGGTCTTCCCCGGGGTCTCCTCCCCGGTGGACTTGCCTGTGACACCTCCCAAGGGAGGCGTCCAGGAGGCATCCTAACAAGATGCCCGAACCACCTCAACTGGCTCCTCTCGACGTGAAGAAGCAGCGGCTCTACTCCGAGTCCCTCCCGGATGACCGAACTTCTCACCCTATCTCTAAGGGAGAGTCCAGCCACCCTGCGGAGGAAACTCATTTCGGCCGCTTGTATTCGCGATCTCGTGCCCGGATCAGGGTTACCGGGGCCCCACCCTGGAGCCAGGCCTGGGGGAGGGGCTCGCCAGCGAGCGTCTGGTGGCCGGGCATTCACTCATGGTGTCCTGCCGGGCGCAGCCCGAAGGAGCTACATGAGTCCCCCCTCCCATCGACCCACCACCGATGGGAGGGGCAGTAGTAGGGGTGCGGTGCATTGTGGATCGGGCAGCATCCGAAGGCGTGGGCCTTGGCGTTCTGATCCTCGGTTCCATCTCGGCTTTTTGGCCTTGAAAGGTTCACAAGTTCACTCGCTCCTTATAAAGTATCTGTCTTCTCTCTTACGCCCTACTGAGGTTGTTTTAGGGTACTTGCTCCAATGTGCTTAGGCCTTATTTATGATCTATCCTGTATAATACATGGCATTTTAATTTTGAGAATCTTTAATTTACATCAGTGACTTGTGGATAAAACCTTTAGCGGAGCATAAACAGACAATGTTAAATGCTTGTGAAATCCTAACAGGACAGAAATGTGGAAACAAATTTTAAAGATTAAATAATATTTATTGTTGGCATCTTACATTCTGTGATCAATCTGTCAACAGAAACTCGAACCCGCGGGAGAGAAATGCTTCAGTCTAATGAACCTATTTATAGCCCACAAAAATTATTCTCACTAGTAAAGTCAGTTAATTTAAGCATTTTAATTGTATTTATACTGAGAGTCAGGTACAGAAAATCATAAAGCAATGCCATTATACAGCATCGTCTAATGTAGAAATCTGTTTTTTAAACCAGCGCCATAATGCTCTTTGTAATTTCACCATATTAGCTAGATACATAGTGTCATGCTAGCGTGGGTTAGCTCTGCGCTATGTAGGGTTTTTTATATCAGCTATAGTTTAAATTATTTTTTTTTAACTTAAAACAAGCATGCAAGTAATATTCTTTACTTTCTGCCTAAGCTTTTAAGTAACTTTATTCACAGAGCTGACCTTGAATTTGTAGCTGTTTATCTTTCTGCTAACTTTACCTGTCCAGACTTCTAACGTTTGTGAGGGCAGAACCCATTTATAAAGGAAATATATCACAAAAAACTTTAAAGCGAGTCTATTAAGAGCGAACAGTCATGTTTAACAGGCAGATTTTAACGCTAACAACTTGGCTTTTGCAAAAAAGTCATATGAAGCCAAAATCTCCTGTCTGCTGAAGCTCTGTGCTATTTACACTTGTAGCATTGCTGTTTTTGCCATAATTTAATCTTCACTTGGCTGTACTTGACAGCCACAACATGCACATTGTCCAAGAACACTTCAGTGGTGTTTAAGTAGAAAAAACAATTTAAAAAATAGTGTGAAATGCGATAGTCATGTGATAAATTAGGTGATGCTGAGATTTTCGTTGTGAGTGACAAGGCTGGACAAGATTAGAAATGAGCAGATCAGAGGGACAGTGAAGGTGGAGCAGTTTGGAGATAAAGCCAGAGAGGCCAGGTTGAGATGGTTTGGACGTGTTGAGGAATAGTGGATATATTGGGCAAAGAATGTTGGAGATGGAGCTGCCAGGTAGAAGGAGAAGAGGTAGACCTCAGAGAAGGTTTATGGATGTAGTGAAGGTGGACATGGAGATGGTTGGTGTGAAAGTAGAGGAGGCAGTGGATAGGGCAAGATGGAGGCAGTGGATAGGGCGAGATGGAGGCAGATGATCCACTGTGGTGACCCCTAAAGGGAGCAGCCGAAAGAAGAAGAAGAAGAAGAAGATGTGATAAATTAGGTGGATCCATTTGAAATTTATTTTATGTGATTCAGTGTGGAAACTTGCAACAAAACTACGCACTTAGCAGTAACTTAATCTCAGTTGACCTCAGAACAGCTGTGTTTTGACCATAGACTTAAATTCCTGCTGTCTTATCTGTGTACAAGACACTACGCTAAAGCTACCCAGAGCAACTTTGATTAGCTAGCATACACCATAACCAGAGTACTTTCCTCAAGTACAACTAAAGGTTTTGGGAAAAAAAAGTACTCAAGTAAGAGCAAGTAAGTATTTCTTTTAAAAAGGTTAGTTTAAGAAAAAAAAACCTCAAACATGTCGAAATTATGAGTAGATTGTTTAATAGAGTTACAGGATGGGGGATGGAGAGAGAGACAGAGAGAGGACCATGTTATGAAAATCAAAGTAGTAAAATAAAAGTATTTCTTTATAAATGAACTTAAGTAAAAGTAATATGATTTAATTCTACTCCAAAAAGTACCATTACAGGGAAAACTTTACTCAGTTACAGTAATGAGAGTAAATGGAATTTGTTACTTACACCTCTGACCATAGCTATGATATTTATAGGGTAATTAACAGATTATGATTGTAAAATGTGAGCACCATAGCTTGTTTTTGTTATTTGGACCATTTGTAACATTGCTAGTTTAAGCAGCATGAGTTAATCTAGTTTCAGTAGCTGCTCTTTTTAGGCTACAGGCTCTGTAGTTGCTATATTAGTGATTAGATGAGAAATGAATTGTAGTTTAAAGCTGAGTTGTGTTACCTACTCATAACGTACTACAACATCAGCGTGAGAAAGTTACTGTTAACAGGCATATTGATGGCACAGTATCATCAGAAATGAGCAAGTACTTTTGACTTTAACTGTATGAGTTCCTTCTCATTAGTCACTGTTAAATAGAGACAGATGTTTATAAAGTATTTTTAATATCCCAGAGCAAGCGTATATCGGTCCACTGGTTTTTAATCTCATCAGAGTGACTTTAAATGCACACAGTCTTTTAGTTTAGAAAATAAACTAAGACAAATATTACACATTACTGAGAAAAAAAAATGTTGAAAATGTTGTTGCTAAAACTAGATTAGCTAGATTAAAGTCATTTGCTAAAGTAATTTACAAAGTAAAACAAAAGAAAGAAATGAAAGGAAAATAAGTGAATTGGACTGTGGGTGGAAACTGAGTGATAAAAAGTGGCCTTTTGTTTGATATTCCGGCGCTTAACCACCAGAGGACAGAAATCGCTGAGCAAAAAATCAGAAGGCCGTCAGTCCTGCTGTCAGCGTGCCAACAGTAGTCTGCTATCTTCTATCTGTCTGACAAGTGCTTTTTCAGTAATCTGTGAGGACAGACAAGGAAATGAAAAAAGAAAAAAACAAAACAAAAAACAAACAAACAAATTGAGTGACAGATAAGTAAATTAAATAAAATCAATGTTACTGTCAACTGATTTTAATAAATATGGGTTTCAGTGTGTATATTCAGCTGAAAATAAATGGCATAAACAGGGTAACTGGAGTTTATAGAACAGTGAAAGCAGTTTGTGGCGGACTGGAGGGATGGGAAAGGAATAAATGAAAGAAAAAGGTATATGACAATTGTGGATGGGTAGAAAAGGGGAAAATGATTTTGTTCAGAAAATAAAGGAGAAACTGGCAGTTGGTGTAATATACGCTATATTTCCAACAGTATTCACTCAACTGCCTTCACACGCAGATGAAGTTGAGTGAGATCCCATTCTTAATCCATAGGGTTTAATATGGTGTTATTAAGGGCCCACCCTTTGCAGCTATATAAGCTTAAACTTTTCTGGGAATTCTTTCCACAAGGTTTAGGAGTGTGTTTATGGGATTTTTTTACCATACTTCCAGAAGTGCATTTATGAGATCAGACACTGATGTTAGACGAGAAGACCTGGCTCGAAGTCTCTGATGTAATTAATCTCAGAGGTGTCGGGTTGAGGTCAGGACTCTGTGCAGGCTAGTCAAGTTCTTCCATACCAAACTCGCTCATCCATGTCTTTATGGACCTTACGTTGTACACTGGTGCGCAGTCGTGTTGGAACAAGAAGGGGCCATTCCCAAACTCTTCCCACAAAGTTGGGAGCATGAAATTGTCCAAAATCTCTTCATCTGCTGAAGTATTAAGAGTTCCTTTCACTGGAGCTAAGGGGCCGAGCCCAACTCCTGAAACACAGCCCCACACCATAATCCCCCTCCACCAAACTTTGCACTTGACACAATGCAGTCAGACAATTACCATTTTCCTGGCAACCACCAAACCCAGACTCATCCATCAGATTGACAGATGGAGAAGCGTGATTCATCACTCCAGAGAGTGTCCACTGCTCTGGACTCCAGTGGCGGCACTTTATACCACTGAATTCAATGATTTGCATCGTGTTTTACGATGTAAGGCATGGATGCAGCTTCTCAGCCATGGAAACCCATTCTAAGACTTGTTGCACAGGTGGCATCCTATCACAGTACCATGCTGGAATTCACTGAGCTCCTGAGAGCGACCCATTCTTTCACTAATGTCTGTAGAAGCAGTCTGCATGTCCAGGTGCTTGGATTTATACACCTGTGGCCATGGAAGTGACTGGAACACCTGAATTCAATTATTTGATTGGGTGAGTGAATAGTTTTGGTAATGGAGTGTGTCTGGCAGTTAGGGTAGTCACTGTGTGATGTAGATCAGTTTGCTGCAGAATAGACCTAACATTTTTACTGTAGTTACTCCTGACCATAGCCATTGGCCATAGAAGTGAAGTGTGTAACAATTTTAAAACAACTTAAAAATACCTCTTTCTGCTACTGCACTATTAAAATGTGGGAACAGATTGGAAGTTGATTTTGTGTTTAAAGATTTAATCAATGTAATGTCTCAGTATCTCTTTTGTACAACCCTATTCTCAAAAAAAGTTGGGATGCAGTGTAAAATGTAAATAAAAATAAAATACAATAATATGCAAATCATGTAAACCATATTTTAAAAGAAAAGTACTACAAGGACAGCATATCAAATGTTGAAACAGAGAAATTATATTATTTTCTGAAAAATGTTTGCCCATTTTAAGATTATTAGTCCCACAACAGGGGAAATTTTACCTCTGCATTTAACACATCCGTGAAGTGAAACACCACATACACTCTAGTGAGCACACACACTAGGGGGCAGTGAGCACACTTGCCCGGAGCGGTGGGCAGCCCAATCTGCAGTGCCCGGGGAGCAGTTGGGGGTTAGATGTCTTGCTCAAGGACACCTCAGTCATGTGCTGTCGGCTCTGGGGATCGAACCGGCGACCTTCCGGTCACAAGGCTGGTTCCCTAACCTCCAGCCCATGACTGCCCCAAGTTGCCCCCAAATTTTGAATTTGATGCAAACAAAATGTTCCAAAAAAGTTGTTTACCACTGTGTTTCATCACCTCTTCTTTTAACAACACTCTGTAAGTGTTTGGCAATGGAGGAGACACTGCTGTAGTTTTGAAAGTGAAATGTTTTCCAGTTTTTGTTTTATTCAGGATTTTAGCTGTTCAACAGATCAGGAGCTCATTTATTGTGGTTTTCATTTCTTAACCCTTCAAATGTTTCCAGCAAGTGACAGGTCTGGACTGCAGGCAAGTCAGTTTAGCACCCGGACTCTTTTAATATGGAGTCATGCTGTTGTAATACAGGCAGAATATGGTTTGACATTGTCCTGCTGAAATAATCATGGCCTTCCCTGAAATAGATGTCTGAATGGCAGTATATGTTGCCAAAACATGTATAAATCATTCAGCATTAATGGTGCCTTCACAGATGTGCACATCACCCATGTCATGTCCACTAATGCCCCCCCAGACCATAATGAATACTGGCTTTTGAATGCTGTGCTGATAACAAGCTGAGTGGTCTTTAGCCTAGAGGACACAGTGTCCATTATTTCCAAAGAGAGTTTCAAATGTTGATTCGTCAGACCACAGGACACTTTTCCACTTCCCTTCGGTCCATTTTAAATGAGCTCAGGCCCAGAAAAGGTGGCAGCATTGCTGGATCCTGTTTATATACGGTGTCTTCTTTGTGTTTATGACTTATTTTGCGTTTGTAGATGCAGTGATGAACTGTTTTCATAGACTGTGGTTATCAGAAGTGTTTCTGAGCCCATGCAGTGATTTCCACTACAGAATCATGTCTGTTTTTAATGCAGTACCACCTGAGGGCCCAAAGATCACAGCCAGCATATTCTGGTTTTTGGTCTTGTCCCTTGAAGACAGAGATTTCTCCAGATTCTCTGAATCATTTGATGTTATCATGAAGATGATGGAAAAAGCCCAGTGTCCCACAGTTTTTGGATATTGGGGCTGTACATTGAAACTAAAATTTTGCTTTGCATTGTTTTATTGAAAGTATTTATTTGAGTTGAGCCAGTTAAGCTGCTTTTTACCACATGACCAAATCATTTTAACGGTGTGTGGTTATCTATAATTGTGAAATAATCTGTTTTTTTTTTTTTTTTGCTACAAAAAACACAGTGAAGTATGGTGCTGGCTTGGTGATGTTGTAAGGGTGATTTTCTTCAAAGAAATGCGAACAATATCCCCCCCCCCCTTTGTCCTTTTCCTTTTTAGTCCACATTGTTGAATCACTACCTGAAGTTTGAATTAATGTTGGATTCACTCTTACAGTGTTTGCAGCGTTCCTCTAGGTCAGTGGTTTCCAACCCTGATCCCAGAGTACCTCTGCCAATTTAGTATTTTCCCTGCTCGCTTAATCCAATTAATCAGCAAATTAAAAGACATTCCTGAGTGTGCAGATGTGTTAGAGCAGTGGATGTGCTGCTCATATTAATTTGGAGCTCAAGCGTAACACACAAGCTTAAAACATAGGAAATGGAATAGATTCATAAGCAAATAGAAAAACTGCTGGAAATACTATGTTCCCCAAAAGTATTTGGACACTTATGCCATACTTTAAATGTATTAACTTCAACGTATTAGGCAGCAAACTGCCAAATCGAGGAGCTTTTTTTCCTGTTTATTGAGGAATAAAAGCAAAACAGACATCCAGTAGTTCCACACATTCAAAGACTTCCAGAATTTTTTTTGATTATTTTCCACAAAGAGATCTACTCTCACACACACACACACACACAAACACACACACACACACACACACACACACACCCGTGCACACCAGAAAACAGACAAAGTATAACTAAACATTGCATAGTAATCAAGGGGCTTTTAAAAGATTCCCAGACTGTCAATTTTGATATGGTGAAGTGTTCTTTCGAGGGGGTCACTGGCGTGTTTCAGATTGATATTGTTTGAGCAGTTTCTTTAAAGACTTCTCCAAGTCGGCATCCAAAATGCCTTTTTACATTCCTGAGTTCACAATCCTATCAGTGAATACAAGTTCCTATAATTATCTCCACACAGAAAGTCTATCATCAGCTTAAAGAACCTCATTTACATTTACAGCATTTAGCAGGCGCTCTTATAATTACAAAAAGTGCTTTTCTATCCAGAGAATTTATAATCTATAATGGGGTTATAATCAATTGACAGTCAGCACTGTATTGTTCTAAAATGACCAATTGTCATAGACAATTCAATAGGCTGTATGTATTTCTTGCTTTTCAGAAGACATATCAAAGTTAATCATGTTTGTTACTGTCACCAGCAGGAGGCGGTATTTTATTGCGTTTTCATGTTTTTTTGGAGTGAGATTCCTTTGACACACTGTTTTTGTGAACATATGTATTTAGATAATGCTAAGAGGCAGTAGCAACAATAGACAAACTTGTGACAACATTAAAACAGTAGTGAGAAAGCTACTGAGAAAAGGAAAAAGTTGTGTAATATTGTTTTTGTTAGAGACCTAGAACTGTTTTTATTTATCAAAATCTAGCAGATCTTCAGTGTGTTATCCGTCAGCTGTCATCTATCAATCATAACAGTTATAAATATTCCCATAAATAAATTCATATATTTTAGCTACCCTCCAAAATGTTCCTGAAAATGGCCTAAAAATGGACTTAAAAAGTTTTTGCAAAAAAGATGAGACTAGTTTTAATCTGTAAATAAACATACCATGTTCAATCAGTGCAGCAGTGGTTTTTAACTTTCTGTTGATTAACTGGCAGGAGTTGCTTTTCACCTGTTAACTGCAAATCTGTAATTCCAGAATGAGCTGAATACGCTGCTGGTCGTCACAATGGCTAGTTGCGTTTCCATTCTGTGTCCAATCTTATCTACAAAGGGCCGGTGTGACTGCAGGTTTTCACTCCAAACAAGCTGAAGCACACATGATTCTACTTGTTTAATCAGTTGGTTTTCATCAGGTGACCTCTTGCCTAGTTGGAGTGAAAACCTGCAGACACACTGTCCCTCTGTGGATAAGATTGGACACCCCTGAACTAAACAGACCGTGATAAGCCAGTATTAAAAAATATCTTACCATATGCTCATCCACACTGCCTGCAGCGTAACGACTGGATTGTGTAGACAATTTGCATGTGCGGGGTAGCTTTATTAGGTCAAGTCCCATACTCATCATACTCACAGGCAGAGGCAGAACACAGGCAGGAAACATCACACGAAGCATATCCATAAGAAACCAGCAGGTAACAAAAGCAGGGGTCAAACAGGAACATCAAACAAGGAGAACGGCTCTGCCCTCAGTAAACACATAGACTTTGTGAGATACAAGGCCAATCAAAGGGGGTATTTATAGGGGTTGTTACTAGGCATGTGACGATACACTCAGCTCACGAGACGAGATACGATATTGGGTTCACGAGAACGAGACAAGACGAGATTTTAAGAAAACTAAAATGACAAATTATATGACTGGACAACAGACTTTTATTTGACTGAGTTGCACATGCATTTTGAAATGTATTATAACTCTTAACATGCATGATGTAAGCATGAACTTTTAATAAACATCTTCCTCTACAAATTGAAATTAAAATGTTATAAAAGTTAAAATAAATAAAATAAATATTTCTCCTTTTTTCAAGTGCAAACAATATTATGTGCAAAACAAAAAGTTCTTCTCTGTCAATACAGAGTGCAAATAGTGCAAACAGAGCCTGACCAGGTATGTCACTGACAATTTGCTGCAACTACACAGCCATGTTCTTTTTTAAGAATATTAGCATGTCCACATTCTCCGGCAGCAGTTGGGATCTTTGCGCATTGACTATGTCTCCTGCTGTTGAAAAGATGCGCTCACTTGGAACAGAGGTAGCAGGGACAGAAAGGCACGCTTTGGCAAGTTGAGACAGCAAAGGATATCTGGAGCAGTGTTCTTGCCAGCACTTCAAAGGGCAGCCACTGAGAGGGATAGATGCCTCTTTTCTGTAGTTTTCAACTTCCCTCTCTGCCTGTTTTGAACTGTTGGACCCCTCTGGTTCAGTAGAGAAAGAGTTCCCTAACACATCCTCAAGTGCTGTCTTTTTTGGAACAGGTCCTGTCACTTCCGGCTCATCATCTCTCACAGTCTCCTCTCTACTGTGTGTGGGACAGTGAGCTCCACCTGCTGCCCCTTCTTCCCTCTCCTCAGCTGTGGTCTTTAAACAGAAGAAACACTGGTGTTAAATTTCATAAGCAGCTAAGAGACACAAAAATGTTTAGTTGGCATACACAATACAACTTAAAGTGATATGTACCTGTTTTTGCAGCAACTGTTCAGCCTTGTTCTGTACCCTCAGGAAGACGGCCTTACACTGGTCCTGGTCTAGCTGAGGTAGAGTCCGGAACCTTGGGTCCAGTACAGTGCACTCCACCAGATAGTTGAAGGCATCCCCACTGTATCTGTTTGCAATATTCGTGAGGATTGCAGTCTTTGTGTTGGCCAAATCTCCATCATTTGGTGTCATGCTCTGTTCAATCATGCTCTTCAGTGGTACCCAAAATGCTGCCAAACAAATGATTTGAAAGTGGCGGGGGCATCTTCAATAGTAATACCTGTATTTTCCGACGTCATTCTGGCTGCTTGCTGGATCACAAATCCCGCGAGACAGATTTTTTACGCGACGAGAAATATCGCTGAGATACATCTCGCGAGATCTTGCGACACGAGATCTCGTCACACCCCTAATTGTTACTGAGTCCATGAAGACATGGAGGAAGAGAGGAGCGGGAGCTGGAAAGAGCCATTCCAGTCTGGGTGGGTCCACCTAGAGCCTCCCAGAGTGAGGAAACACTGTGACATGAGCACTGATCATTTGACACTGGGTGCCATCTCAGACTAGTTACTTGTGAATGGTGTGTAGGATGGAAAGTGCATCACAGTTCATGAACATGCAATATAAGGTAGTCTGTGATCCACTGATGCCAATTAGCATTATGTATGATGTCAAAGATTACATTACAAATAAAGTGTAATTCTCAAAGGGTGGTTAGGGGGCAGTGTAACAATGTTAAAAACTTCAGAGATAATTTGAAGGACTCCTCAGTGCACAATAAATGTGAAGAAGCTTAAGAAAAGAGGAAAGGAGGAAAAGGAGGGAAATACTGTGCTGAGCCTCTAAATAACTCATCATACTGGAAGCTAAAGTTGATTGCTACCAAAGAAGACAACATACGCTCTTGTAACATGGAGTATTGTTATGTACAAACAGTGGGCTTGATTCATCTGAAAACTATGTTTATCATATAGGTCAAACAGTTGGAGCAGACAAGAGCTGAGATGCAGGCAAGTTTTGGTTTAATTATAAGTTTTCAAAACCTCTAGAGTTGGAGATACCAAGATAAACAAATGCAAATTAAGCCAGAACAACATTAACCTGTGAAATTCAGAGGGAGCTAAATCAGACCAGGTTAAGCTAAATCCAGCTTTAACTGAAGCCAAAAAAGTGAAATCTTGCATAAAATGAAACGTGATAAAAACAACATGAACATATATACAAGTACACTTCATATGATTTGTACAAGCTTTTAAAGACAACTGAGTAATTGTTTTCCACTGGGCCTTGACTAAAATCTGCTATTTGCTCTAAAGTCTGCTATGCTAAACTGCAACATAGACCGTGTGTCAGCATTTGTTAGTAATTCTGGTGACACATCTGCCTCTGATGTGGCCTCACTGTGAGTGGAAGTGATTCTTATCTCTCTAGCACTGCACAGCTTCCTGCAAGAAGTGCAGTCTCAGGTTTACTTTACTCTCAGCAATGGACAGCAGTTACACGTAGAAAAGATGACTTACTTAGGAAACGTGAGCAGCTTAATGCCAACATGTTTTCATTTGATGCCTTATCAAACATCAGTAGTGAGAATCTAAGTAGATGTTCTGAACAAATTAGCAGACAAATAATATAAAATATATGTAAACGCACCAAAAATAGGTAAATATAGAAAGATATGCCTAAACTTCATTCTGTTCAGTCTTTCTCACTGTAGGCTGTTAAAGCCATTCGTGTGATATTTAAATGGACAGAAATAGGCAAGAGAGCTTTTTCAGGCACTAAATTGGCTTAACCTAATGACACAGTGAGCTCTGCTGGAGACCTTGAGGAGGCGCAGATGTTTCTGCTTCAAGCACATCCTCCTGCTGTCACAGGCCTTTATTCTACACCACAGATGTGTGATTATGGAGAACCACCTCCAGATCATCCTGTATCTCCAAAAAATTTTTACAACTTTACAAAAGGAAAAAACGTGCTGAGCTTTCAGTGGCAGTTCATGTAAAAAATGTTACATTTTATGTAGAATTTCTGCGTTCGTTATGAAACTCTCCTGTAGTGATAAAGAGCAGCTGGTCTGGTCAAATTATGTAACAACAAATATATTAAAAATGTAAAATATGGAGACACAAGATTTTGTGCTAACAGGTACGATGTACAGGTTCTATATAAATAAATTTTTTTCCAGAATCATTTATCCAAGCCAAGTGTACAAGAGGAATACGTTTACACTTTACTTTTTGTTTATATAGTGGTGTGAAAAAGTGTTTGCTTGATTTCTTATTCTTTTGCATGTTTGTCACACTTAAATGTTTCAGATCACCAAACAAATTTAAATAGTAGACTAAGATAACACAAGTAAACACAAAATGCAGTTTATAAATGAAGGTCTTTATTATTAAGGGAAAAAGAAAAAAAAAACCTACAGGGTTCTGTGTGAAAAAGTGATTGTCCCCTAAACTTAATAACTGGTTGGGCCACCCTTAGTAGCGACAACTACAATCAAGTGTTTGCACTAACTAGCAATGAGTCTTTTACAGCGCTGTGGAGGAATTTTGGCCCACTCTTCTTTGTAGAATTGTTGTAATTCGGCCACATTGCAGGGTTTCCGAGCATGAACCTTTTTTTTTTTAAACCTGATTTCCTCCCCAATTTAGTCATCTCCAATTCCACCCGCTAGTTAGGACTCCCCCAGTCACACTATACTACCAACGCTAGGAGGGTGAAGGCTAACACAGGCTTCCTCCGAGACCTGTGAAACCAGCCACCGCCTCTTTTTTCGAGCTGCTGCTCACACAACGTAATGGGACAGCCAAACTTGCTCAGAGGAAAGCGCCAACCGCCAGATCTGTTACGTCAGCCAACAGACGCCTGTGCTGTGAGTAGCATCGCCCTGAGTGGTGGGAGGAGAAGGGGGGCTATCCTACCCACCCAGAGAAAGTGAGGACCGTCGTACTCCCGGCTACAGATGGCTGTAGCATCAACAGGGATCGAACTCGCGATCTCCTGATAATGGACCAAACGCTTAGATTGCTCTATAAACCACTGTAGTAAATCTAAAATTTTGTTTAAAAAATATTATTGCATTTACTAAGGAATTTACATTTTCTATTGTTTTACTTATCGCCTGCTGTTAAACCTGGGGTTAAACCTGTACTGGGGGCTCTGAGGACATCATCCACCAAGAGAATTTCTTTAATGGCGTAAATATCTATTCACCCTGAACTTAGCAACAGCCAAAAAAATGCATCTAAACCAGCTGTTTGGTTAAGTGGTAGGCGTAGATCTGTCTCTTTGTAGTTTGTATTAAGCAGCAAAATTGTACAATGCAAATACTATATCCATCCACTTCCAACAGGCACAGATCAAACAAATGTACTTAAGTCAAGCAATGCTATCCCCTCTCTCTTTTAGATAAGCTGTCCCAGATATAATACTCAAACACACAGATTATAGATCATATCAATCTCAGTGCAATCAGAAAGAGTGTGATTTTGCTCTGTGGGCATATTTAATAAGCCGGGTGACAGACATTTTCTCATTTAAGCTTAATTGAATTCAGTGTTAATTTTATCTCTCCCACATTTTCTTCTTGATCAGTAACCTCCATCAGTCCTGTCAGCCTCCTTCAGCTCTTTCTTTCTTTCTGTGTTTAGCAATACATTATTTTATTAAAAGCTGATGTACAATAACTCGTCAATAATGAGAGATCAATTCATTTTTTGTTTGAACCCTTTAAAGGCCAAAGGTTTTACTACACACTCTTATAAACTAAGAATAATTTAAACAGTTTACATTGAAGTCCCTGTAGTTACTCAATAATAAACCTTAGTATGTAGTAAAACTGGGATTTTAAGAGGTTAACTAAAAACTGACTGGCGTTAGATGGAGCTGCAGTCTCAATTTCAGTCAACAGGTTGAGGAACTGAAGAACATGAAAGTGTTGAGTTATAATCAACGCAACATGACCTCTTTACTAACCTTAACTTACAATGAACAAACAGTGAATGGCAAATACTGGTGTCATTGTCTCCAAATAGTGAAGAGAAACATAAAAACAAAACATATAGGCTCTTACTATGAAGTGAAGGTAAACTCAGTAGCTTGTCAGCTAGCTAGCTAATGTTAGCACTAGCCTAACCCCTTTTCTGTGCCTCACATAAACCCAAAGTTAGCTAGCTAACAAGCAACCGAGTAAAAGCCTGGTAGCCAGCTATACTGACCATAATTTGTTACATATCTATATTGAAAGTGAATTAGTAATGTATATTTATTTTTGGGAAAAAATGCTAAAGCCCCCCCTAAAACTGGCCTAGCATCATACCTTCTGTTTGCATACCTCATGCTGTAGCGTGCTATATATACAGGTTAGAGGCCTTCAAATCCAAACCATGAAAACAGTTTCCAGTCCAAACTTTTGTAATCACTGGTAGATCTGGCACTTGGTGACCAATCAGTTAGGTCATCAAGGGTCACAATGTCTACAACACAAGAACAGCCATTTTATTTACTATCCAAATGTGCTACATATATATTTGTATATGTAATGTTGATTATGGTAAAAAGTTCTTTTTTGGGGATCTTTTGCCTCTCAACATAGATACAATGCATGTCTTTGTCAAGACTGGCTTTAAATATGTTTTAGGCCAAAACCTCTATTCAAAACTATTATAAAATGGTTTCTCTGGCACCAAGCTATGGATTCATAACTGTCTATGTAGTAGCGTCTTGTAGAATTTAGAGCAGGGGTGCTCAGTTCTGGTCCTGGAGATCTACCATCTTGAAGAGTTTAGATCCAGCACACCTGCTTCTAATACTCAGAGGCCCCTAGAGGCCTTCATTTTCTGGATCAGGTGTTCTAAATCAGGGTTTGAGCTAAACTGTGCAGGTCTATGCAGACGTCTAAGAATGGGATTGGGTATAAAATACATCAGACATCAGGGTCCTATGACCAAAACAGTGAATAATTCTGACATACAGCAATAAGTGCTCACACAATGAAATGAAGGGAAATTTCTCCAAAGTTGATTACTGCCCATGTAATTGAACATTAATAAGGTGGGAAGAATTGAGCATGGTGTTTTTTGCTTACTAGTAAAGGGGTTATCCTTTACCCCATATTTACTCCTGTTTTAGAAAGACTTATTAAATTACACTAGTATCTACTTAAATTTTCCTGTGGTACCTAATGTTGTAACATTATATTAACAAGCTGAGAAGTTCTTGGATTTTGAGAATATACTGAGATCTGTGCAGGTGTCACATTTTATTTTGACTTTGCAGTTATTTATTTGTTTCTTTAAACATCGGATGAACACATGAGCACTTTGTGTTAGAAAACCCCACTTTGATAAATTTCACTGTGCACAAGCTGTTTTGTGGGCAGAGGGACTGGAATACACACCGTACCTTGGTGCAGTCAGTGTCAAAGATGGTGTTAAGACAAGCCAAAAATGCCTTTTTCATCAAAAATAATAACCTATCAGAATGAGCCAGAACTTCGAAAAGATTTTCAAAGCTTCTCTAAACTAGCAACAACTCCATGGATCATGGAGAGATCATCTTCCCAGAATATTAGTGGAGAATTCTTCTAGGGTTGTGGCGGAACAATCCATAGACCGTATTTTAATATTAGATGGGGGCATGCGTACTGGAAACATTATGGATGAAGAATGGTACTATTCAGGTCACCTGCACCTTTAAATCAAACCATACTGAGGCACTGTTGAGCACGCTGGCATTAAAGATTACTGCTAATGAATGGTTTTAGGCTGGTGGGCCCACATGCACCATTTTCCTTCACTGTTATTTCATTAGAAATGTACTTCCACTTAACTGCCCACTTTATGTTCCACTTTTCAAACTGAAAAATGTATCATTTTTCACTTTCCGACCACATGACTACTGCTGACCAGATATTATTTGATTGGTGGATCATCCTCAGCACTACAGTTACACTGGCATGGTGGTGTGTATGATGTGGGTAAGAGCATTTCAGACACAGTGCTGTTGATTAGGGGTGGGCGATATGGCCCTAAAATAATGTCACGATATTTCTGTGTAATATCACGATAAAGATATACTTAACGATATAACAATAAACTGAAAAATATTAATTTCAAGAAAACTTTATTGCAAAAATAAGAATGTTCAACTTGTATTTAGAATAAACAAAGCAAACATTTTGTAGAAATGTAAGAATTTTGCACTTCTCTATTTTGCATTTCCAAAAAAAGTGCATTAATGAACAAATCCTCAAAAAAACTAAGGTTTAAGAACAAGATTTAAGTGCATGTTTTTAAATTTTAATTTTAAATACTTTAAAGCAAACAGAACAACAAAAACACTGCCTTCCAAAAGAAGTAAAATGTGCAACACTTGCACTTTCATTTCTGAGATTTATTTGTAAATAACACAAGTATGTTAATTGTAGCAGGTTTCAGTGCTGACTTTGGCATGTTATGATAAGTATGCAAGAAGACTCCTGTAACCAATAACAAAAAATCCTTCAATAAACTAAAGTGCAAAAAATACTGTGCATGTTGCTTGTTATACAAAACAATCTAAAGCTTTAGATTAAACAAAGAATGGAAAAAAATATTATATACTAGACTGCCTTTAAAAAAGCATAATGTGCAAAACGGGCACGCTAATTTCTGAAATAATTCAGTTCTTTGCTAAAAAGACAAGCATGTTTACTGTAGCAGGCTTCAGTGCTGACCGCTGGCATGTTACAATATTGCCTCCTGTGCTAAAAAGCCTTTCAGAGGCTGCACTGGTAGCTGGGATGCACAGGTACTTTCTTGCTAAACGACTAACCCGAGGAAAGTTAATTTCGTGCAGCTTCCACCATGCAAGAGGATTGCTTTCACTGTCTGCTGGAGAGCACTGCAAGTAGCTGTTTAGCTCTGCTTCCATTGCGTGTACTCCCTTCTCAGGGACTGCCCTCTTGAAAAAGCTTCCAAGAGTCTTCTTTAGTCTCTTTGCATCACTTGCTGATGCTGAAGCTTGCTGAGGTGTTTCAAAGTCAGAGGTGCCACTCTGCACTGACACATAAGATTCCATCTCCTGAACTGCTCTGGCTTTCATAACCTCAATCTCTTCTGGACCCATGTACTGAGTGCGGAAGCGTGGGTCAAGCATAGTTGCCAAAGCTATCAGTTCATCCACCTCTGGGTCTTCATACTTGCTGTTCAAGTAATCCAGTACTGAGTTTTTTATGGTCTTCGTCAGGTCTGTGTCATTCTCTTTCACTTGAAGAATGTCACTGCTAAACAACTGAAGCACTGGCTTCAAACAAGAGACAGTAACATAGTCCTCAGCAGACAGTGCATTTGTAAATTCTAGAAGAGGACCAAGGGCCTTGTTCACAGAGTCAAGTACCTCTATATCTTGCCACGTAGGGACTAGGTGCCTTGGCTGTCAGCAGCCAAGACCTGAGTGATGGCTTTTTCTTGTTCCAGTAGCCGCTGGATCATCTTCTGCTTAGATCCCCATCTTGTGGGAGTTTCTGTTACAAGTTTGTGTTGAGGTAGGCCCATGTCTCTCTGTACTTCTTGAAGTGCTCGCTGCCTCTTCCAGCTGTGAGAAAAGGCACTCACAATCTTTTTGCCAACACTCACAGCTCTGTCAACCCTGGTGTCTTTCAGACTTCTCTCTGTAAATGAAATAATGGTGAGAACAAACAAAACAAAAACAAATCAGAAAGTTAACTTGGCTAAAAATATATGCTGCAGTTCAATTAATCACTGCTCAGCAGGTTAGATTTCACTGGTTTGACAGTGGTATTGACTTCATAGCAAAATTAGTTATATTCATTTTCAATTGGTTCAACCAAACGAATTAAACGTTCTATCACCATATATTAGTTTGAGAGTTAAATTTAAAGCAGTGTATCATGCATTTCAGACAATGTCTGACTTTAAGAGCACAGTGTGTAACATTTGTTAAAGTAATTAGCCAACTAATTATTAATTAATTATTAATTAGTTTTTTAAGGTTTAAAGTAAAATTTGCTATTAATTAATAAAGGAACTTACCAATGGCAATGTGAAGACGATGGCCAAAACAAGACAGTCTGCTCCAGTTGTTCAGTTTGACTGCTTTAACGACATTTGCCCCGCTGTCCGTTGTCACACACACTTGGTTCTCCTCTTTGAGACGCCATGATTGAAGAAACTCACGCAAGTCGTTTGCTATGTTTTGCCCTGTGTGGTCCTCGGGGAGGTAACTCGTTTCAAGACAAGAGCTGCACAGTTTCCATTCACTGTTAATGTAGTGTACTGTTAGGCTAAGATACGGCTCTGTGGTTCTGCTTGACCATATGTCCGTGGTCGAGGCGTAGAATTCAACACAAGCGAGTGAGGCCGCTAGCTGATCACGGGCTTTTTCATACATGTCCGGGAGTGCGGTCTTTGAGAAATAGTGCCTTGAAGGAATGTTATATCTCCGGTCTAACTTTTTAATAAGCTGGATAAAGCCTTGCTTCTGGACTGTTTGAATTGGCATCATATCTTTAGCCAAACAAAAAGCGATAGATTCGGTAATTTCTTTCCAGCGTTTGCTCTTTCTGTCATATGGAGTGCAGCTCTCCAAAGACGCTGTGATGCTGTGCTGTTTGCCTGGGTTAGCGTTACTCACTTTGGATGCTGGACTCTCTTCGCGGCTTTTCTGACTTTCCTCATACTGACATGGGTGCTTTTTCTTTCGGAGGTGGTGAAACAGATTACTCGTGTTTCCACCTTTTGTTATTATCTGCTTCTTGCATATCTTGCAAATCACCGCAGTTTGTAGTGTATCTGATATTTTGTAACCAAACCACCTCCACACTACTGAACTCGCTCCTCTTTTCATAACGAGCTCCTCCTCCACAGCGCTGCTTTCTGCCATACTTCTTTTTCTGTCCAAATGACTCATGTAATGAACGTACCGGTACTCTATATGCGTAGTTGCGTGGCGTCATCACGTAAACAACGCAGAACACTGCCATTATCGCGATATGGATTTATTTTATCGTTTACAAAATTGTACCGGTATTATCGTCAACAATACGATATAGAACACCCCTACTGTTGATAAAGTTCTTACACATGTCATTAAGAAGGTAAAAGTGGTCCACCACCCAAAAAATATCTAGCCAAGAGCAGCTCTATGAACAGAAACTGACCACTGGAAAAGGGCTAAAGAATGACTTTCCTCCTGGAAATATACCTTCCTGTAGGTTTGACCACCAACCCAAATCTAATACACCTCATTCAGACAATAAGTAGATAGAATAGGGTTGAACTCAACAAATTGAGTTACAAGAGAGAGGCTGTGCTGTCTATCTATACACCAACAAAGTGGAGCTACAAGGTGGGGATTTTAAGGCAGCTTTATTAGAACCAAATCTTACAAATAATTTTCAGTGAGACTTGGAACACTCGAAAGACTGTTATGTGCCATGTCAGTAAGAAATATTGAATTTTTATATGATTAAGCCTAAGATACTTCAGTGGTCCATTGAAAGGTATTGCAGTGGACAAGTTTCCATATCTTATGCTTTATTTGTAATACATAATTTATCATGTTTGCTTTCTGCATTGACACATATTGCTCCAAATATCAAAGTCATATCTGAAGACATGCCATATGTTTTTATTTTCAGGAGACCATAAGCTACTCAGATATGGTATAATGAGATGATGACTGAAGTTTATCTTTTTATGAATTTGGCACTTAACAGTTACTTGGCTCCTTTTAATAAATTATTTATTTATAGGCAGAAAATACACAAGTTGATGAATCACCGTGGGGCTTAATCCAGAAAAATATGACTAGCTTTAAGCAGCCATATTTCATATTATTAATCTTTACTCCTCTTGGACTTATCCTGGATGTTAAAGCTCTTGCCCTCCCTGTCACAGACTCTGACAAACTCTTGTGTTAAACGTGTGCTGAGGCCTGTCTATGTTGGCTCTGGTATATACAGCACTAGCAGTGGATAAACTCACTACAGATTCAAACAAAACATTTCGTAAGCATTAGAAACAAGTAAGAGTAGTGAAAAGATGTGTTGTTGTAGGGCTAAACAGAGCATGCCTTTGTGTTTTTCAGAACCTTTGATGAATCATGGTGCAATTGCTTAGAAGCAGGACATGAAGTTCCAGACAAAAACACATGCAGTATGTGACGTTTATGGAGAAGGCGGAAATATAGCATCAGATTAAGAGGTATTTTTTGTTGTTTTTTGTGCCAGATTACGTGCTGATGTTTTGCTTCACCTCAATAATACCGCGATAGATAGAGTTAGGGTAAGTTCTGCTCATTGTCGTGATGTGAATTTCGGTAAGCTAAACCGTTCTTGAGTATTGAAACATATAGATGACATGCAGACAGTATATGAGCTTCGGGTTCTAGGGGTTAAGACAGTAGGTAATAGAGATAGCAACACTTCTTATTTTCTGATTTTCTCCACTACAATGCACCAGATTAGATTCTTTAGATAATTAACTTATCCATGTTTGGCATTCTTGGCTAGTTTGGCAAGGTTTACATAAGCTTTGTTGGCCTTTTCTTGCTTTCTGTCATTGGGATAATGTCAGTAACCAGCAATAACAGCAAGGAACATTTCTGCAAATCCCTCAGATTAACTACACCACCTACACCACCTAGTAGTGTAGGATTCAACATTAACGTAGCTGAAGCTGGTGAAAAGTGAAAGAATGGGTCGCTCTCAGGAGCTCAGTGAATTCCAGCATGGTACCATGATAGGACGCCACCTGTGCAACAAGTCCAGTCTTGAAATTTCCTCAATACTAAATATTCCACAGTCAACTGTCAGTGATATTATAACAAAGTGGAAGTGATTGGGAACAACAGCAACCCAGCCACGAAGTGGTAGGCCATGTAAAATGACAGAGATTCAGAAGATGCTGAGGCTCATAATGCGCAGAGGTCACCAACTTTCTGCAGAGTAAATCTCCACAGATCTTCAAATTTCATGTGGCCTTCAGATTAGCTCAAGAACCGTGTGTAGAGAGCTTCATGGAACTAGACTCTACAGCAGTGGAGTCTTGTTCCCTGGAGTGACAAATTCTCTGTCTGGGTATCCGGTGGGAAAGTCTGGGTTTGGTGGTTGCTAGAACAGTACTTGTCTGACTGCATTGTGCCAAGTGTAAAGTTTGGTGGAGGGGGGATTATGGTGTGAGGTTGTTTTTTAGGTGTTGGGCTCGGCCCCTTAGTTCCAGTGAAAGGAATTCTAAATGCTTCAGCAGACCAAGAGATTTTGGACAATTTCATGCTCCCAACTTTGTGGGAACAGTTTGGGAATGGCCCCTTCCAACATGACTGCGGACCAGTACGCAAATCAAGGTCCATAAAGACATGGATGAGCGGGTTTGGTGTGGAAGAACTTGACTGGCCTGGACAGAGTCCTGACCTCAATCCAATAGAACACCTTTAGGATGAATTAGAGCGGAGACGTTCTGGAAGAACGGCCAAAAATTCCCATAAACACACTCCTAAACCTTGTGGAAAGCCATACTAGAAGAGCTGAAGCTGTTATAGCTGCAGTGGGTGGGCCAACATTGTATGGATTAAGAATGGGATGTCACTCAAGTTTATATGTGTGTGTGAAGGCAGATGAGCGAATACTTTTGGTAATATAGAGTATCAGTGAAGTAGCTGTAGTGAAGCATTTACTTTAATGTATAGTTATCTTTAAGATGTTCCGTTAATGCATTGTTAGTATGTTACTTCCATTACGCAAAACTTAACCTTACACAACTCTATTCAAATTCTAACCCTCACCCAAAACCTAATCCTAACCCTCACCCTGGCACTAATCCTAACCCTAACCTTAACCTCAACTCAAAACCTAATCCTAATCTTAACCCTGGCACTATTCCTATCCCTAACCTGAACCTCAACTCAAAACCTAATCCTAATCCTCACCTTGACCCTAATCCTAACTCTAACCTTAACCCAAAACCTAACCCTTATATATTTTGTTTCAAAAAGCACCACTGAAAATAAGTGTCACCAATAGATTTCATATGAAATTTATATTGCAGTCATTTTGAGATTGTACTTTATGACATTCACTACGATTTCTCATTGCGTTGAATGAAAGTTTGCTCATCTTAGCAACAGAAATTATAAAAGAATGGCAAGCGTCAATCAGTTTCAAAGTCAAGCAGACTCAGGTTAAAGATGTGCTGTAGGGGTGCCCCCAGCTTAGCAGCACAGGACCTAAGTAGTCTAGGACATACTTTGTGCAGACCAGCTGCATTCCTTTTGTGGAGTTTCCTCAGCTCACCTCTAACCTGATCTGCAGTGATGATGTGCAAAAGGGGAGGGGGAGAGGGGGGGCTTTCTTCTAAGCCCATGTGGTGAAATCTATCACAAGACAATGGTTTTTAATTCAGTGTCATCTAAGGCATTGAAGGTCACGGGTGTTCAGTTGTGGTTTTTGGCCTTACCCTTTACACACAGAGGTTTCTTTAGACTCCCTGAATCCTTTGAGGATTTTATGCACCGTAGAGGGTGAAATATTTAAAATGCTTGCAGTCACTCATCAACTCACTCATGTTCTTAAACTGCTGGAATTTTTCCATTACTCTTGGTTCTATGCCGATGCTATCACCAAAAAACCTACAAAAAAACAACACACACACACACACACAAAAAAATCTGTGCTGCTTCAGCAAACCACAATGATAGTTCTTACTGATTAGCCATGCTATCAGAGAGATCTCGACCCGAATTCTGTGAATTAGCTGTGTATTTGCATGTAAGTCACGGTGTTTTTCCAGCATTTTTATTCATATTAACTAAGATTTAATAAGTCTGGTGGCACTGATGAGGCACAGGCTAGATTTCTTGTACAGTAAGAACAAAGGATGCCAGTTAATCACTCAGATGGATTTGAATGAATTTAATTACAGCTGTAATTTTAATTTCTAGAATTGCACATCATATTAGTGAATTAGCGAGAAATAACAGGTCCTGACATTACTGCATTTCATCCTTATGTGTACTAAGAAATGGTTCTACATCGGCTCCAGACAAGGGTTGTGTCATTTGATGACAACTTGGATAGTTTTTTTTTTTTTTTTTTTTAAGTCAAGAGGCTTTGTCATTCCATCTATGTACAAGTACACAGTGGAGTGAAATTAGGTTCCTCCAGGAACATCACGGTGCAACAAGGAATAAAAAGTACAAAGTGACACAGTGTGCAAACAAAAAAATAAGCTAGAAACAATATAATAAATACAATAAATTAAACGGACATTAGACACAGTAAACAGACAGGACAGCGCAACACCAACACAGCACACATTTCTAGAGATGAGGTAGTGAGAATAAGGTGCAGAGATATGTAACAATATAGATGTTCAGTCCTTGTGAGTTTAAAAACAGTTCAACATTTAGGGAAGAAATACTACTAATATGTTTTACAGTATTAATGACACCACTAGAGATAAGGATGACGCCATAAGTAAAGTTTAGCTGGCATTGTCAGTTGATGTGGAAAACCAGAAAGAACTGGATTGTTTGTTATACATGACATCTTGATGAACCTTTAAGTACTTTTTCAAGTATCTGCGTTTTAATGAATAGTTTCTGTTTTTAAGATTTTCATTTCACATTTTGAAGTAAAATTATAGAGCACCTTTCACCAGCCCTTGCCCTAAAGTGATTAGGCAGAATTTAAGGACATGTTGTAATGTTTTATGACCTCATGGACCCAACTTGATCCATTTTATGAACAGAGAAGAATGAACTTTATATCAATACTAATAATAATCAACATAGACAAGTATCCCAACAAGAAATGTAGTTCCATAGCATATGGTATTGTTGCCAAGCAACCATGGACCACTGAATACGGAAAAGAATGGTTGCCCTTTTACTTTTTCCTTGTATAACAGTGAATATATCATAACATAGCACTGTATCACCATGAGTCTTATATAGCACCAATGCAAACCTCCCCCCTTACCATACTGGTGCTGAATCTTAAATACCTCCCTGCTCCCTACAAAGTGCTCTCCTGCACCCCAATAGTGCATCTTCTTCTTCTTCTTTCTTCTGCTCCCTTTAGGGGTCACCATCTGCCTCCATCTTGCCCTATCCATTTCCTCTTCTACTTTCACACCAGCCATCTCCATGTCCACCTTCACTACATCCATAAACCTTCTCTGAGGTCTACCTCTTCTCCTTCTACTCGGCAGCTCCATCTCCAACATTCTTTGCCCAATATATCCACTATTCCTCCTCAACACATGTCCAAACCATCTCAGCCTGGCCTCTCTGGCTTTATCTCCAAACTGCTCCACCTTCACTGTCCTTCTGATCTGCTAATTTTTAATGTTGTCCAGCCTTGTCACTCCCAACGAAAATCTCAGCATCTTCATCTCCGCCACCTCCAGCTCAGCCTCCTGTCTTTTAGACAGAGCCACAGTCTCCAAACCATACATCATAGCAGGACGCCCTACTGTCTTGTAAACCTTCCCTTTCACTCTTGCTGCTATCCTTCTGTCATCAGCCCTGACATCCGTCTCCACCCACTCTTAACGCAAAAATTGCATCTGTTGTACTCTTTCTGGGCATGAAACCAAACTGCTGCTCACTGATCTGAACCTCTCGCCTTAGCCTTGCTTCAACAACTCTTTCCCATACGTTCATGGTGAAGCTCATCAACTTTATACCTCTGTAGTTACTGCAGCTCTGCACATCACCCTTGTTCTTAAAAATGGGGACCAGTACACTGCTTCTCCACTCATCAGGCATCCTCTCACTCTCCAGGATTTTGTTAAACAACCTGGTTAAAAAGTCCACAGCCTTCTCTCTTAAACATCTCCATACCTCCACAGGTATGTCATCTGGACCAACTGCCTTTCCATTCTTCATCCTTTTTAAAGCTGCCCTCACTTCCACCTTACTAATTCTCTGCACTGCCTGATCCACTATCTCTCCCCCCGTTGTCCTCCTCTCTCTCTCGTTTTCCTCATTGATTAGTTCTTCAAAGTACTCCTTCCATCTACTCAACACTCTCTGTTCACTCACTAGTACATTTCCCTCTCTATCCTTTATCAGCCTAACCTGCTGTGCATCCTTTCCAGCTCTATCTCTCTGTTTAGCCAAACGATACAAGTCCTTTACTCCTTCTTTACTGTCCAGCCTCTCATACAGCTCATCATAGGCCTGAGCCTTTTTCCTTTGCCACCATTCTTTTTGCTATGCGACTAGCCTCACAGTACTCCTGCCTACTTCCTTCCTCTCTGTATATATTGAATGTATTGTTCGAAGTGGTTGAAATATTCTTCATTTTATTCTAAAACTTGGGGCACCCCCGTTCTCTTGGAATGTAAAATGGCGGCTCTCCTTGTACTGGTTGCATGCCACTGTCCCTGGTACCTGCGTTTTGTGCTGTGGAAAGTCTAGCTGCTCCACTTGTTCTTGCAGTCTCTGTAGTTTGTCATCCATGTCTGAGGCAGATTGGGTCCTCCCCACCAACAAGCTAGCTGCTGTTTTCTATTACACACTCACTAAAAACTTATGCTGCTCTGCTCACAAAAAAAAATCCAAATTGTCAGCCAAGTAATAAAATAAGATTGTCCTGTCGACAACGGCAAAATGTGGCAGCCACCTCTCTAAAGTTTAAGCCCAACTACACTACCCCTTGGTTTATTCCTAGAGCAAAGGGGACCTCTGTAACAATTTACACATACAATACCAGTTCTGTATAGAAAAATAGTAAATATTTTATTGATGTCAAATCCAGCTGATAATTTTAATAAATGAATAAAATAATAAATAATAAAATAATAAAAATCTTTGACCGGGCGTATAAAAGGCATGTAAAGAGCAATGAACATGTGAGTGCATGTGCAAGGTTAAGTTGCCTGGGCAGGGTCAGGGTTGAACATGCAATTAATGAAGGTGCTCACATTCAAGTGACAAAACATAATGAAACAGTCAAACAAAACAGGGCCTTCCTAAACCGCCTTATTGATGTGACTTGCTTGGCAGGAGCTATCATTTAGGGGGCACGATAAGAGTAGTGAATCATCCAACAAGAGGAATTAAAGGGAATTTACAAAAACATTATCTAAATATGACTCTGTCCTGGCCACACAATTCCAGTCATCAACTGTGTTTTCTGGTATGTCTCATTCTATCCAAGATTACTTGATCTCTGCTTTTTGCAGCCACTGTTTCTGATGAGATCAGAGATGAAATTCAGGCTGCTCCCTTTTTTGGATGGCAAGTGAATGAAACAGCTGATATTGCGTGCTGTGCCCAACATTCTGTCATTGTTTCCTGTGTTGATAGCACAGGTAAAATTCAGGAGCGCTTTATTTATTTATTTATTTATTTTATTTTTTTATGTTTCAGAGGGGCGAGATGCTCAGTCTGTTTTTGAAGTATTAAATGAAAACATGCAGGGCTACAATTTTAGGGATAAACCTGTGGCACAGACATACGATGCTGTCATGCCCTCAATGGTCTGCAGGCTAAAGTGAAGGCAATTGACCCCAGTGCAATGTTTATGCATTGTTATGCACATAGACTTAATCTGGTGCTGTCACAGGGGGCTGAATGCTTGTCTGAGTGCAGAATATTTTTTACATCATTCTCTGGGTTTGCCACATTTTTCTCTAAATCCACAAAGAGAACATCTTTTCTCGAGTCTGCAGGCTGTTCAAGGTTGCCCAGAAACACTCCTACAAGATAGAATTTCACATCACGGATAGTGAGCATTGTGGCAAACAATTATGATGGCCTCCTGCAGACTTTTTATAACATCATTGCAGACAAGACACTGGATGACGACACATTGGATTGTGCCAAGGGTTTTGTAATGAAACTGGAGGATTTTGATTTTTTGTTCATGTTGTACACATATGAACAAATCTTCTCAGAGACCGATGTGGTCTTTGATATCGTCCAGCAGAGGGCCATGGATGTTCTCTATTGCAAGAAAATAATTGAGTTTCTTCTTGCTTTTGTCAGAGAAGAGTTCAGAGGGGGCTTTCCAAGCTGTTTATGCTATAGCAGCAGGTCTCACATCAGACCCACGATATGAAGATGAAAGTGCTGTCTCTCCCAATTTCAGGATCCCCAGGACTGCTACAGAAATCTGTACATGGCCATCCTTGAAAGTCTCATGGAGCAGATTCCTCTGTGTTTTTCAAATTTGCAAAGTTAGAATTAGAATTAGTCAATCCAGGGAAGTGTGATGACATGAGAAAAGTGTTTCCAGAGAAGGCATTCCAGTGTGTCCTGAAAAGTTATGGCCAATACTTTGATTCAGGGAGACTGCGGTCTGAACTTCAAGTCCTGTATTCAAATCAGGACTTACAGGTTAACAGGGGAAAGCTGTGTGATTTCTTGGTTTTTACTAAAAGTCATGAAGTTGGACAGTGCAATGCCTCAGCTGTACGAACTGTTATTGTTAGTGGCAACAATTGGGGCTACATCTGCGAGTGTAGAAGGGAGCTTCATCTGTTTAGGGTTAAGGCTTAGGTCTTACACCCACAACACAATGGGCCAAGGCCGTCTAAGCAGCCTAGCTCTGCTGGCCATTGAGAAGACACTGGTCAAGTCCCTGGAAAAGACGCCTACTTGGTATGATAGAATCACAGGCCATTTTCTTGAAAAGGAGTGCAGGGCAGAATTTATGTATAAATAAATTGACATTTTATGATGTAAGTTCACAATGAGCTTCCCCTCTTTGAAAGACCAGCAGCCACCACTGGTGCTGGCTCAGCTGTAACCGTGCATCTTAATGCTGGAAATTGGGGAGCTTGATTGTATACAACCTGTGCTCCTTCATATCTGTCTTTCTTTCTTTCTTTATTTATTTATTTTGTTTTTGGTTTTCTTGCAAATAAAACCCAAATAAAGTTCTGTAAACTTATTTGAGGTATCCAATGAAGATCTACATGTTCCGCACATATTCACCTTTAGGTTTTCCACATAGGCAGCAGCATCAAGCTGAACAAAACTTCAGTATTTTTCCAAAGATGAGTTCATCACGGTGATTTTTTTTTTTTTTTTTTTTTTTTTTTTTTTTTTTTTTTCTTCAGGGTGGTGAGCAAATGTCCTGTCTGGTATATATAAAGGCGAGAACAGAGAGCGAGAGATCATTATCACTAGAAGGCATCTCTGTAAAGGGGAACATGAGGACGCAAGTTCTTCTCATTGTGCTGTGTTTTAGCTTGACAAATGCCAGAGACCACAGATACCAAGCTGTGCTCAGACAAATAAGAAGTGATCTTGAGAAAGTTTCTGTAAGTAAACATTATGTTCTTCCATATCAGATGAGGTTGTTGTTTTGTAGTATATTGTATATGTCAGGTATTGTGTCACCAACATGAGACAGTATGAACAGATGCTGTGTAATATAACCTGTTTGTATTAATATCAGATTGAGCCTGCATTCTGAATAGGAAGATCAGAATATCAGTAATATTTCAATTTGCATTAAAGATTAAAAGCATTGTTTATTTCTTCCTTTTAAAGATATCTTTCAACAGCACTCCACCGACAATCCGAATGGCAGTAAGTGATTTATAATATCTTATTTTTAAAATGTAAAAGGACACTGAATCGCTCATTTAAAAAATGCTTTGTACATAAACTAAAAGCAAGTATATTGTTTCTTTTTTTCTTTTCCAGCACTGCAAATGCCACGTGCAAGCAATGAATATTCTGAAAAACCTTCTACAAAACAGAACACAAGATGGAGAATCTGAAGAAGACAAAAACCGTGCAATCAAGATTATGTGGAATATAGAGACCCTTGATCTCCCAACAGTAAGGCCAAACTCCTTCTAATCGAATGTTAGATACTGAAAAGTCTTAAGATTTCAGTGGCTTGGCTCATCATTAAGGTGACTTACCAAAGATGTTTTAGTCCAAAAACTAATTTTTTATGAATAATTTATCTGTAACCTTACTGTAGATAGTGCTACAGTGTCTCATACTAATGAGACACTGAGCTAATAGCAATTTATATGGATATGATAAAGCAATGATGCTCTCCATTTCTCATTTTGTTTCTAGTTTTACTTTGAATCAATTATTCATATTCTTTAACTTTTCTAGGAGGAGTACATAACTTGCTTAGTCGAACGGCGAAAGCGGAAGACAAATCCAGCATCTGGAACAACACTGAAACATTATTTACAACATGTACGAGAGTTTTATGCAAAGAAATGTCCATTGAGAGATATTGCTTAACTGTGATTTTATTAGCTAATTTCTTAGAACGTGTTAGTAATATTTATCTTGTCTACTGATTTGTAGTGCTACCACTGTCTTTTACTGAATGTAAATGAGCAGCAGAGTTTGTACTTCAAGTGAATGTAGTTCAACAGGTGTTCTGTTGTTTACAATGTACTGCAGAAATACAGCACATCAGATGTTTACAGATGCAGAATGGTGAGGCTGGACTTAATTTTGAAGTGTCAGCTCACCTTCATTTGTTCACATTGTAGAGATTAAGTTAACAATGCCAAATGAAGAAAAAGCAGTTTTGTGTATGCTTCCATTGTCTTCCATCATCTTGCTTATGCTTATATTGTCATTTTACAAGCCACATTTTCATTAGATGGAACTTCTTAAAAACACTTCTGGATGTTTATTTTAGCCTGTTTTTGATTGTTTCTCTATATTTCAACCTGTTACAACAACAAAACTGCATGTAAAACAGTAAATGTGCTGTGTGGGGCTTTGAGTCTCCAGTATGGTAGTAGGGCTAATGTTCTCCCTCGTGCACCTGATTCAGGTCATGAAGTATGACAGGTGTGTGAGGACAGGAAACACTCCAAACTCTGCAGTTCTATGGCAAGTTGAAATACAGTAGAAATACACTTTGTGAAATCTTATTACAGTTTACCTGACCACACCACTGAGCTATGACAGAATATATCACAAAATCTTGGCGGACAAGATGGATGTATGGACGTACAGGCATACAAATGAATGGATGCCCTCGTAATCTCAAAGGAAACTGTAGCTTTATAACAGTAACCATAAAATCACTAGAAAAATGTACATATATTAGCAAAAAAATTGAAAGATAAACAATAGATTTAACGTTAAGTTTACAAGTGTGTGCTTCTACCCCTTAAATGAACAGGATCTGCTGGAAGGTTCTAACTTTTAGTAGACACCTCTGTAACTGAGGGAGTTTGCACTGTAGTCTGTGTAGTGACTGAGTAATAATTAGACTGGGACACTAAGGCCTTAAAACATTGTGTCATTCTTAAATTAACCAATCTTTTATTACTATAAAAGTTCCAAAGGTATCAAAGTCAACGTCATTCATAATCATTATTTACTTCAATTCTAGACTCTGTTGGTATTTCCCAAAATGTAACAGGACCTACACATTACTGTAGTCAAACTTTAGATCTACTTTTGAGACTAGGTCTTAACATAGACATGCTTAATATCTTATTGCAAACCTCAGCAATCTCCGACCATTACCTAATTTCATATGAGCTACGTCTTAGCCATAATATATGTACATCCCCTCGCTATTCTACAAAGTGCTCAATAAAACCTTTTACCTGCCTTGCAATTTATAGAAAACCTTCCAGAACCATCAACCCCAGCCTCCACTCCATCAGACCAAATGGAGTTAGATTTACTAACAGATTATTTAGAAAATACCTTTTGATCCACTTTAGAAAATGTGGCGCCACTTAAAATAAAAAAGGATAAGACAAAAAGCTTGCCCCATGGTACAACAATAAAACCTGTACCTTAAATCAAACAGTTCGGAAACTAGAGCGGAAATGGCGACAAACCAAGCTGGAAGTGTTCCACTCTGCCTGGAAGGACAGCCTTATAGAGTAAAGAAATGCTCTCACTAAAGCTCGCTCAGCATATCTGGCCTCGCTGATCGAGAATAATAAATATAATCCTAGAGCACTGTTTAGTGTGATTTCCAGAATCAGAAAAAATCAGGCAGGTACTGAACCACAAATTCCGGCAACTCTCACCAGTGAAGTTTTTATGGATTTAATAATAAAATGGAAAATTTTAGACAACAAATTCAACCCACAGTATTAAATCCAGCTTGGCTGTCATCTGACGTGGCTGATATAAAACAAAACACAGTTGTAAAAGAAAGGCTGGAAACTTTTTACCCCCTCCCACAGCTGGAGCTAGAGAAGATTATCTCCTCTGCAAATTGCACAACCTGCTAACTAGATGCAATTCCCTCAAAATTACTCAAAGAAGTACTACCAGTCATTATAAACCCTCTTTTAACTATGTACCCAAAGCTTTTAAACTAGCAGTTATCAAACCTCTGATCAAGATACCATTTATATCTAAGATCTTAGAAAAAAAGCTTTGGCCCAACAACTTAGTTCATATCTACATAAGAACCACATATATGAAAAATTCCAATCTGGATTCAGGCCATTTCACAGCACTGAGGCAGCTCTAGTTAAGATAACTAATGATCTTTTCGCCTCTGATCAAGGCTACGTATGCCTGTTAGTGCTACTTGACCTCAGTGCAGCTTTCGATATGATAGACCACGATATTCTCCTAGAAAGGTTAGAAAACATGGTTAGAATAACTGTGACAGCCCTATTGTGGTTTAAATCTTACTAAACAGAACATTATCAGTTTGTCAGTGTAAACAATTTATCTTACAATTATTCAAAAGTAAGATTTGGAATTCTGCAAGGCTCTGTTTTAGGACCGTTATTATTTACATTATACATGTTACCGTTAGGCACAGTTATAAGTAACCATGGCATTAACTTTCATTGTTACTCAGATGATACACAATTGTACATATCAGCCAAGCCTGATGACAAATACAGATCAAAGAAAATAGAGGACTGTGTAAAACACGTGAAAGGCTGGATGTTGCGTATCTTCCTCCTTCTAAACAGTAACAAAACAGGTTCTCCTTCAGGGTCCAAAATTGGCAAGAAATAAATGATCAGATTTAATTTTAAATTTTGTTGACTTTCCAGTTACATCTGGTTCAGCAGCAAAAAATCTTGTCGTCATAATTAATTCAGATTTATCATTCAATCACACAGGCAGCACACAGGCAGCATCACTAGGACAGCTTTTTTACATCTTTGCAACATAGCCAAGATAAGAAATGCCCTTTCCCTGTGTGACGCAGAAACATTAGTACATGCCTTTATTACTTCCAGGCTAGACTACTGTAATGCACTACTGTCAGGATGCACGAGCAGGAATCTAAGCAACTAGTCCAAAATGCTGCAGCCAGGGTCCTCACTAAAACTAGAAAATTTGATCATATCAGTCCAGTGCTATCATCACTTTATTGGCTACCTGTTAAATTCCGTATTGATTATACATTTTTTTTTTTTTTACGTATAAGCCCTACATGGGCTCGCTCCTGAGTACCTGCAAGACCATATTTCCTATTACGAACCATCACAAATACTCACAGAGTATTGTCATCACAGAGTGCTGACTTATTAATAGTTCCTAGAATTCTTAAGGCTGCAGCTGGGGGAAGAGCCTTTTCTTATCAAGCCCCCAAACTCTGGAATGATCTTTCAGAAAATGTGCAGGACTCAGACACAGTCTCAGTCTTCAAATCTAGACTGAAAACTCACTTGTTCAGTTTAGCTTTTGGTAGTTAATGTCCCCCCCTTAGATAAAGGCGGCAGATCCAGGGGTCCATGGACAAAAGGAATTATAGTAAACTGAGACGCTGGTGCTGTCGTCCTGCTGCTCGCACGCGGTCAATCAGGTTTGTGGACGGTGGAGCGGAGGGATGCCAAACTGTTTCAGAGTGCTGCCGTGTCTGTGTGTCCTTCTGGTTCTCTTCTTTTAGTTAAGCATTAGCCACACTCTGGAAATGTTCACATTCTGTGTTTTACGTACAAACAAACAGAATAAAACTAGTTCCATCTCCCTGCCTTTTTTCCAGTAAACGACCGTCCACTTGTCCGGCCGGACACTGAAGGACGGCTGACTGTCAATCTCTCCTGCTACCCGCTTCAGACCAGCTGCCCACGCCCCAGCTGCCGCCACCTGTCTTGGGCTAGCTACCCACCCTACGTTGAGGTTTTCATAGACTCCTAGCTATTACTACTACTAATACTACTGCTATTGATGTTAGCAGTATAATCACTTGTAGGTAGTTTGACCAGAGGAGGATGGGTCCCCCTTATTGAACCTTGGTTCTTCCCAAGGTTTCTTCCTCAGCTCTGAGGGAGTTTTCCTTGTCACTGTCGCCCCTGCCTTGCTCGTCTAGGGGGTTTTACATTGATGTTAAAACTTTGTCTTAGAATTCTGTGAAGCTGCTTTGTGAGAAAATGAGTTGTAAAAAGCGCTATACAAATAAATTTGATTTGATAACACATTTTCCTTTTGTACTGTGACACATAACTGAGTAATTGAGGGTCTCAGTGTCTGAGCTAGCTGACAGTTTTATCGTGATAATAGGTGGTCGAAGTGAAACATGACATTTAACCATGCAAACGTTTTTTTTGAGTGTTTGTGTTTTTTTTAAAGAACAATTTCTTTACGAAAGAGCCGTTGAAGAACCATCCTTTTTTTTTTTTTTTAAGAGTGTGGTCATCTGTGTATGATGCATTTTGTTGGAAAGATTAAAAAAAATTTATGAGAAATTAATATATAGCCATACACTACCAACACGCTGTCATTAAAAGGCTATAGTACTATTACCTTTATTCAGTGTTATGGCTTTGAATTAGCTGAAGAAATCAGACTGACTTTGGAGCTCGAAGATTAGGACTACTGACCTGGGACTCGACTTGAGACTTCTTCTGTACTGGACTGTGAGGTTGCTTGTGTGTCTACTATCATCTAGCAATGTGTGGTGATTGCTGACCTACCCTGCTTCCGCTGCTGCCGGTTCAATAAAGGAGCTTTTCCTGAAAGCGCTATGTTTCTCCCATCTCCTTCTTTACCAGCTGTCACATTACCAATTTAGGGTACACACATAGCAGTAGACAAAGCAGATGGTTCAGCAGAAACTCAACCTGCCTTGTCTTGTCTTATCTCCTCTAACATAAAAAATAACAGTGTGGGCACTCTATGGTATGTGAATGCTTGCTGTGTGTGTACATGCACATGCTCTGTCTGGGAAGAGTTACAGATATCTGGGTTGAGATGTAATTGATTACACGTCAACAAGAACTTCTATGAAACTAACCCTTACCACAAGCTGTGGTTTGTGATAGAGACAGATCATCTCTAACAAGAGGTAAATGATCATTCCTGTCGGAAGACTATAAAAGGTGCTTTTTGCAGAACTGATTAGTTACATTTGATTCAATTGAGCAATGAAGAAAAAATGCTTTTCAGAAAATAATCACTGCCATTGCCGTAACTACCTGTAATGACACTGAGGCCCGCAGTAGTTTCAGGAGGGTTTTTTCCCACACTGACAGGGACCCTAAAATATTATTGAATTTTTGACCTATCATTATTAACAGAATATTTTATTTATTCCCCATCCTCATACCCCTACCAGTGAACTAGCCCTGTCTCCCCATGCCCCTGCCATTGAACCGGCCCTGTCTCCTTATCACCATGTCCCTACCAATAAACCAGCCCTGTTTCCTCATCCCCTTATCCCTACCAATGAACCAGCCGTGTCTCATTACCATGTCCCTACCAGTGAACCGGCCCTGTTTCCTTATCACCATGTCCCTACCAATGAACCAGCTCTGTCTCCCCCTCCCCATATCCCTACCAGGGAACCAGTCCTGTTTCCCCATCCCCATATCTCTATCAATGAACCTTGTCTTTCCATGGCTATACCAATGAACCAGCCCTGTCTCCCCATGGCCATAACAATGAACCAGCCCTGTCTCCTCATGGCCATACCAATGAACCAGCCCTGTCTCCTCATGGCCATACTAATGAACCAGCCCTGTCTCCTTATCACCATACTCCTACCAATAAACCAGCCCTGTCTCTCCATCCCCATACTCCTACCAGAGAACCAGCCCTGTATCCCCATCCCCATATCCCTACCAATGAACCAGTATTGTCTCCCCATGTCCATACCAATGAACCAGCCCTGTCTCCCTATCCCCATACTCCTACCAAAGAACCAGCCTTCTCTCCATCCCACATCCCTGCCAATTAAACAGCCCTATCTTCCCATCCCTAACCCCCTACCAATAAACCAGCCCTGTCTCCCCATCCCCATATCTCTACCAGTGAACCAGCCCTGTCTTCCCATCTCTATACCCTTCCCAATGGACCAGCCTTGTCTTCCCATCCTTATACCCCTTCCAATGAACCAGCCTTTCAGGCTTGGTGTGGCCTGAAATGATTGGGCCCAATTTGACATATTTTCATTGGGCCCAAAATCCCTGGCATTACCCTGCTTCTGATAATGAAGCAACCTTTTCAGGCCTATTCAATCAAATGGGAACATATTATTTATTAAACCACTTTTTTCTACACTATGCACCACTGTTAATTTTCCCAGCCTAATATTTATTTTTGGGATCTAAAATGCTTATGTGCTGATGCTTGTAATCAATCTGTCAACAGAAACCTAAACCTGCGGGAGAGAAATGCTTCAGTCTAATGATCCTATTTATAGCCCACACAAATTATTCTCACTAATAAAGTCAGTTAATTTAAGCATTTTAATTGTATTTATACTGAGAGTCAGATACAGGTATAAACCATAAAGCAATGCCATTATACAGCATCATCTAATGTAGAAATCTGTTTTTTAAACCAGCGCCATAACACTCTTTCTAATTTCACCATATTAGCTAGATACATAGTGTCAAGCTAGTGTGCATTAGCTCTGTGCTACTGTGAGAAAACAATTCTTTAAATAATCATCACTGGGACCCCTATCACCCCTGGGGACCCCTATTGCATCTGTGTAGACAGAGCTATCAAAGGCTCCTGGTGCTGGAGCATCACGTTTCTGACAGTGATGGTTTTTAGCCTCTGAGGCAGTGTGGAGAAAGCAGTTGTGGAATAAATGTGGAAGGGCATAAGGAGCTGCACTAAAGCACAGGACCCCTGCCAGGACTCGGGTAACACCGCCCTCAGTTTCCCATCCTCACACAGCCACCACAAGTCAGCACATGCAGTGGTGTGGCTGTTGAACCACTTGGGCTGATAACCATCAGCATTTGTGATCATATCAGTGGTACATGTGCACCAGGGAAGTGTTGAGACATTCTTCCTACCAGAGGACCTAGAGAAGCAGGTTTAGTTCCCAGATAGGACCAGAACACAGGGTTGATAACCTTGGTGGTTTTAGCTGTACACATCCATATGAACCATTCATTTCTACAAGTGTAGCCTGTTTCTATGGATAGTTTTTCGGAAGAAAAGAACTGTGTTAGAGTTAACACCAGAGGAGGAGTTCCTAGTTTCTGGGGTGCTGGGTGTAGAATTGGAGGTAGTTAGTGGGTTAGTTTTATGGTTTATTTTTATTCGAATATGACCCAAAGGGTCTTGTCTGGAGACATAAAGGCCAGCACCTGAGGGTTTCGGATGAGGGTGAGGTACATTGGATTACAACTATCTGTAGAACAGTTTATAGGTGTTTGACCTTCATAGGTAGTTATATGTTAAATGTTTAGGGCCTTGTGAGGCTCTGGTGGGGCTGTGGCCTCATCTAAGCCCCAGAATTACAAATAACATCATGCCAACTACACATTAAGAGTCCAAACGTTTCTATGAAGGGCGTTTCACAGACATATTTTCTGCCCAGATGTAGCCGGTTCTCTGTTCAGCACATTTAATTACTTGGCACAGGTCAAATTTGACCGTGCCAGTGAAACCTTCCTGGTAGTCCATTGTTAGGGCCACAATTTTTTCTCGGGGGCCCCCACCACTAGGTTGCCCTGATAAATGGGAGTATGCATACCTTTTGCAACGTAGAGCCTATATGCAGTAATAATTAGGCAGTACAATGTCAGTCTGGTCATGGTCGAGCCTGCTCACTACTGTCTCTGGACCTTTGTAATTTATTCACCAGTGTTGAGAAACGTGACCCTATTGGTTTCATTCCCCTTTCTAGCTGGACTAGTCTTTAAGAGGCAGGTTTGTTTTGACCGTGTTCAGAGAGTTCTCGTACCTTCTTATGGTGAGAGAGAGGAATCCAGGAGGGATGTTCAGCTATTTTTACCGCTTTGCTTGTAAGAATGTTAGCAGTGGTTGTTCGCAGCACTTGGAATGGTCCCTCCCACCGTGGGTCTGCCCAGGACTTCTTTTTTATGACCTTTATGAACTTATGAACCAGGTTGAACTTCTGTGATGCCAGTTCCCCTTCAGCCTGTATGGGAGGATTACTAATAGAGAGAACATTTAGTTTGTCCAGAGTGTTTCTCATAATCAGCTAAATTCTCTTCTGCTTTTTTGCTTCCTTTTGAGAAAGATTTAAGTTGAGAAATGATGTATGGTCTCCCATCCGTCATTTCAGAAGGAGTTAACCCGTTTTCTCCCAGCATTATGTTCATGGTAAGTGTGACTAGTGGGAGACAGTAGACCCAATTGTTTCCTGTTTCTACCATTGTTTTCTGCAGTTTAGCCTTTATAATGCCATTATGTCTTTCTACCAATCCTGCTGATTGGGGGTGGAAAGCGCAGTGATTTTTTAGTTCTATGTTTAATATTTTACCCACATGCATGATAAGGTTATAGACAAAATGCATGCCATTATCACTATGTATTCTTTGAGGTATCCCATACCTGGGGATTATTTCTTGTACTAATGCTTTTGCCACAGTTAATGCATCTGAATTAGCACAGGGAAATATTTTGACCAATTTGGTGAGTGTGTCTATAATTACTAGGGAATACTTCTGCCCTTCGCATTTATTTAACTCTATGAAATCCATACATATGTGTTGAAAGGGCCATTTCGGTTTTGGAAACTTGCCTCTTTTAGGTCTAAAATTCCCTTGTGGGTTATGTTTTGCACATATTTCTCATGCTAGGCAATTTTTTTTCAAGTAATTTGTGAACCAATAAGCTGTGAATACTTGATTTATGGTATGCACCATCCCTCGTGTTGAGACATGGCAAGGGCCATGGCTCAAAAGAGCAGCATACCTAAATAGGTTTTTTGATAGGATAGGCTTACCCTGGGTTCAGTAGTGGATGTTAGAGGCATTTACCTTTGCCCCATCCTTCAGCCACTGCTGTTTTTCAGTGTCTGGAGAATCATGTTGCATATCCATGAGGACTTCCTCATCTAAGTGTGTGTCTGTGTGTGTGTGTGTCAGAGCTCAGAGATAAGATGTGAATCACACAAAGAGTTTCGCTTCCTCATTGTAATTGTCTTTGCTGACTTTGTGGCCATTTTCTACCAGGAAGTGGAGAAGGACAACTGTGTCAGTCCAACACGAGTCCTCATCAGGACTCATCAGGAGAATATGTCCTCTACATACAGCAAAATTTTACTTGAGCGTGGAGGTGTAAATTTAGCTAAATTAGCAGACATGGCTTGTGAGAAAATAGTAGGACATTCGCAATAGCCTTGTGGGATACGAGTTTAAGTGTACCTTTTGTGTTTGAAGGTAAAAGCAAACCGAACTTCACTCTCCTCATGCACAGGGATAGAGAAAAAAGCATTGCTCATGTCAACAACAGTGAAAAACTTGTTTTCAGTAAGCAGATCATTAAGCAGGGTATGGGAGTCAAGCACGGTTGGTGCTCGAAGAATTAATGCCTTATTTACTGCTTGTCTTGGAGGATGGTGGTGCCTTTTTAACAGGAAACAATAGGGTGTTACATGGAGAATCAGGTCACTGAATTAGTACTCCAGCTTTTAGCAGATCTGCAATGATGGGTTCTATACCAGCCTCAGCTTCATGTTTAAGTATGATTTCATTCTTTTGAAACAGAAATGTGGGGCACTGTGCACCTGCATTGGAGTTTTTGCATATGGGTTCATAATTTGTACTAAATCAGTTTGTGTAATGTAAGCGCAGCAGTGATAAATGATAGGATCAAATGCATGTTGTCACTGTCACAGCAAAATCTCTTATCTACAAAATGTGTAGCTGTGTAGGAGAAGAAAAACCTTTCTGAAGCGTGAATTAAAGTACAAGACTTTACAAGATTTGTGACCATTTCTGTTCCATTCATCATGATAATGCAATGTCAAATAGTGGATATAAATGAATGAATTTCTGAGGTTTTAATATGACAGCAACAATACGTAATAATAAATAATTAGATTAATAAATGCAATAATTTGATTATTTGAATGCTTAACAGTAATATTCATGTGTTTTATGTAAATTTCATGATAAATAGACTAAAAGAAATGACCCAAATTACTTGTACTTGTAATATACATATATAAGGGGCGGGAATCTCTAGGCAGCTCACGATTGAGAGAGCTGTGATGCGATTTTATATATATATATATATATATATATATATACCAAATGGGAGTGATGTGGCACGTGAACTAGAATGCTCTTATTTACTGCTATTGCTTGGAGCACATGAGACGCTGCTGCCACTTTTCTGCGATAAAATGCGCAGTTGTGGTGAAACGAGACCCAGCGGTGGCGGATGTCCACACAGCACGTTACAGCCATCCTACCCGTTTTCTTTAGTGATTTTATAGCTTGGGTTTTGGTCTCATTGGGAGGGGGTAGGGTGAGGCGTATCTTCGAAATGGGACTTGTGCAACACGACGCGAAAGCCCTGTTTCACAATGACTGAGAACTTGTGTGCAGACTGTAGGTCACACAGCAACGATGCATTATTATGCATTTATATTCTGCGCCTCAGTCACAGTTTGAGGTGGAACGGTTAAATTCGAACAAGAAGCTGGAGACCAGAAGCAATTTCAGCCTCGTAAAACAGTCCAAAGTTGAGAGACTTTTTTACGAGAAACTGATTAGAGCAAAGCGGCTCTAGCTAAAGCTTACAGCAGAGTGAAGTAAGAGCCCAGGTTTCGTGTATATAATTAACATAACTTATACTAGGACTCCTGCCCTAAAGTAGCTTTTAACGCAGAGGGTCCTGGTCAGATTTCTCGCTCCTCCAGTTGTGTTTTTTTTGTTGTGCGCACCTCACAGAGTGTCCGGGCGCTGCAGTTCCTCACGTCCAAGTTCTGCCTTTTGCCTTCCGTCAACATTACATTATAAAAATATAAAATATTTAGAAAATCAATTTTTGACATTTGTGAATCGATTCAGATCGATATACAAAAATGTGTATGTATACATGTATATGGCTAGAGAGGTATAAGGCATAAGGGTGTAAGGTATACTTATGACTGTGGCACTTTTACCCCACCCTCCACTGACAGACTCTGCCTATTGGAATATATGTTGGTAACAATCTGTAGAACATAATGTCCATTTTTTCAATGAACAATCTGAAAGTTATCAGACCACAATACATATTTCCACTGAGCATCAGTTCATTTCAGAAGGGCTCAGGCCCAGAGAAGTCTGTGGCATTTCTGGAAGTTGTTGATGTATCAGTTTTGCTGTGCATAGAATTGTCTTCACTGCCATGTGTGAATTCGGTGGTGAACAGTGTTTATGGTTTATCAGTGTATTTCCAAGCCCCTGTGGTGAAATCTATCATGTGGTGAAATCTATCACAGGACAATGGCAGGTTTTAATTCAGATTCATCTGAGACATTGAAAGTCACAGGTGCTTAATTGTGGTTTTTGGCCTTGCCCTTTACACACAGAGGTTTCTTCCATGTGACTCCATGAATCTTCTAATGATTTCATGCACCATAGAGGGTGAGATACTGTATCTAAAATGCTTGCAGTCACTCATCAACTCGCTCATGTTCTTAAACTACTGGAACCTTTCTGTTACTGTTGGTTCTATGCTGATGCTATTACCACAAAACCCTATCTGTGCTGCTTCAGCAAGCCACGATGATAGTTCTCACTGATTAGCCATGCTATCAGAGAGATCTCAATTGCTGTGAAACTAGTGTGGTTCATATTTATTCATATTAACTAATAACACCACCAGACATAAGGAATGTCTGATGTAGCTTAAATGCTTACATGAGTAAAGTTTAACTGGCATTGACAGCTGATATGAAAAACTGGAAAGACCTGGATTATTTGTTATACATGACATGTTGATGAACCTTTAAATACTTTTCAAGTATCTGCATTTTAATGAATGGGTTCTATTTTTAAGATTTTCATTTCACATTTTAAAGTAAAATTATAGAGCACCTTTCACCAGCCCTTGTCTTAAAGTGATTAGAATTTAAGGACATATTGTAATGTTGTGTGACCTCATTGACCCAACTTTGAGCTCACTAACTCACTAACTTGATCCATTTTATGAACAGAGAAGAAGTAATGTGGAGAAGTAAAATAGAAGGAAATAGAAATGACTAATAAAGCAGTAAGCCATGAGAGGATGTGCATTACTGCAATTTTATCAAGGCAAGGTATGTTTCTAAATCAGTTTGCTCAAAAGCCTCAATTGGCATATTGGCTTATTTAAGTTACTATTAATAATCAACATAGACAAGTATTCCAACAAGAATTATACAGTCAAAAGTCACAGGATGCCATTTTATTTTATTTTATTTTTTATGCTTTCACAAGCCTCCACGATGCAGTGCTGAAGGTGGTGTTTGTTGCGGATTTTCTCAGCATACACAATTTGTTTGAGATGACCCCAGAGATAAAAGTCGATACTGAAATAAAAAACAAAATAAAATAAAACGGTGTCCTGTGACTTTTTACTCACCCTGTAGTTCCTTTAGTGTATGGTATCATTGCCAAGCTACCATGGACCGCTGAATAAGGAGAAGAATGTCTGGCTGCCCATCTTTTTTTCACTTAATGTTGTATAACAATGAATATATCGTAACATAGCACTGTATCACCACGAGTCTCATATAGCCAGAGGTGGAAAGGGTGCTTGGTTGGGAAGACGCGCATTCATTAAACTTATTTTTCCTCGAGTCTCCACTCCTGTTTTTCTACAAGAAATAAACGCTTGCCAGAAGAAGTCAACAGATTTTTTTAGATCTGCAAGGTTTTCCGGCTTTTTTAGACGTCCGATGCTGTAAACATCTGCTGCAGTTGAACGGAATACAAGAATCCGGTGACCGTCTGCTGGTGGCTGATTCTGTGCTGTAAAGATGCTGAACCTTCACTTCATACACTAACGGTGGGTGAAAGAAAACTCACAACACAGCACACACAGCCAGAGTAGGAGTGTTGTCTGTCCATATGTGTATGGAGAGGTTGCAGAACTTATTCCTGTTTGTCGGCCGTATATCCGGTAGAAAGGTGTTTCTTACGGAGGGACAGCATTAGAGATTCTGTTCTATTGTACATTTTCTTTTCCTTTATCTAGGAAAGGTGCAGAAATATCTAGAAATATTTTCTGGTCTTTAGACAAGCAATGGTATTTGCTTTGAATTAGGTGTGTCCTAGTTCCTTAGTTCCCAATCAGAGTACAAGGTGGCGTACTGTCTCGGAGAGGAGTTCAGATCTACTTTATTGTTTTGGGTTTGTTTTGTTTGTAATTGAGTAAGTTTAAAGTATTAGCACTTAAAATGCAGAAAGGAAGCAGAGTTTGGTTTTCAGCGGATGCAGCGGATTGGAGCTGTGGCCGCAAGGTGCCTGTTTGGCAGCAATCCCCGAACCTGCTGGTGGACACCTTGGGTAAAGGAAGCCATCAAGCTGAAGAAAGAGTCCTATTGGGCCTGGTTGGCTTGTGGGTACCGAAAGGCTGTGGCTTCAGTAGTTGCTGAGGCAAAAACTCGGGTGTGGGAGGAGTTTGGTGAGGCCATGGAGAAAGACTGTCAACAGGCACAGAATAGTTTCTGGCAAACCGTCAGGCGCCTCAGGACAGGAAAGCGGTTCCCGACCAACACTGTATACAGTGGGGTTGGGGGGCTGCTGACTTCAACTGGGGACGTCATTGGACGGTGGAAGGAATACTTCAAGGATCTTCTCAATCCCACCAACGAACCTTCCCCAGAGGAGGCAGAGCTTGGAGATTCAAGCGAGGGTCCATCCATCACTCTGGCTGAGGTAGGCAAGGTGGTTGGAAAACTCCTTGGTGGCAGAGCACCGGGGGTGGATGAGATTCGCCCAGAATTCCTGAGGGCTCTGGATGTTGTAGGGCTGTCTTGGCTGACACGCCTCTGCAACATCGCATGGACATCTGAGGGGGTCCCCCTGGAATGGCAGAAAGGGGTTGTGATCCTGCTTTTTAAGAAAGGGGACCAGAAGGTGTGTTCCAACTACCAGGGGATCACACTTCTCAGCCTACCCAGTAAGGTCTATGCAGGGGTACTGGAGAAGAGAGTCCGACCGATACTTGAATCTCAGCTACAAGAGGAACAATGCGGGTTTTGCCCAGGTCATGGAACACTGGACCAGCTTTTTACCCTCACCAGGTTCCTGGAGGGTGCGTCCCCAACCAGTCCACATGTGTTTTGTGGATATGGAGAAGGCATTCGACCGCATCCCTTGGGGGATCCTGTGGGGAGTGCTCTGGGAGTACAGGGTGAGGGGCTCATTGTTACGGGCCATTCAGTCCCTGTACAAATGGAGCAGGAGCTTGGTTCGTATAGCTGGCAGTAAGTCGGATTGGTTTCCAGTCAGGGCTGTCCCTTGTCACCAATTCTGTTCATAACTTTTATGGACAGAATTTCTCAGAACAGCCAAGTGGCGGAGGGTGTCCAGTATGGTGGCCTCAGGATTTCACGTCTGCTTTTTGCGGATGATGTGGGCCTGTTAGCGTCATCAAGCCGGGACCTCCAGCTGTCTCTGGACCAGTTTGCAGCCGAGTATGAAGCAACTGGGATGAAAATGAGCACCTCTAAATCTGAGACCATGGTCCTCAGTCGGAAAAGGGTGGAATGCTCTGTCCAGGTCAGGAGTGAATTCTTGCTCCGAGTCGAGGAGTTTAAATATCTTGGCATTTTGTTCACGAGTGAAGGAAGGATGGAGCGAGAGGTTGACAGGTAGATTGGTGTGGCATCTGCAGTAATGCGGACCCTATACTGGTCCGTCATGGTGAAGAGTCAATTTACCGGTCAATCTACGTTCCGACTCTCACCTATGGTCACAAGCTGGGTATTGGCCGAAAGAACGAGATCCCAGATACAAGTGGCTGAAATGAGCTTTCTCCGCAGGGTCGCCAGGCTCTCCCTTAGAGATAGGGTGAGAAGATTGACAATTCGGGAAATGCTTGGAGTAGAGCCGCTGCTCCTCCATGTTGAAAGAAGCCAGTTGAGGTTATTGGGCATCTGGCAAGGATGGCCTCTGGACGCCTCCCTAGGGAGGTGTTCCAGACATGTCCGATGGGGAGGAGACCCCGAGGAAGACCCAGGACACGTTGAAGGGATTATATCACTCGACTGTTTGGGGGCAGGCATGTGGGTGTTTTTGACAATTTGAGGTCCTTTTACACAATTTAAGTTGCCAATATTTTGTTGCTACTTCCACTTAATGTTAGCTATTAGCTAAACTAACATTTACACTTCATACAGATGAAGTTTAAAAAAAATGGATAAGCACTACCAGCATGATACAAAAAAGTTAACAATATTAAGCTTGACTAGGAAATTATTCTTATAATTTATGACCCCAATTCCAATGAATTTGGGACGTTGTGTGAAACAAAATAAAAACAGAATACGATGATTTGCAAATCCTTTTTAACCTACAGTCAATTGAATACACTACAAAGACAAGATATTTAAACAGATAAACCTTATTGTGTTTTTCAAATATTCACTCATTTTGAATTTGATGCCTGCGACACGTTTGAAAGAAGTTGGGACAGGGGCAACAAAAGTTGAGGAATGCTCCAAAACACCTGTTTGGAACATTCCACAGGTGAACAGGTTAATTGGAAACAGGTGAGTATCATGACTGGGTATAAAGGGAGCATCCCTGAAAGGCTCCAGTCGTTCACAAGCAAGGATGGGGCGAGGTTCACCGCTTTGTGAACAACTGCGTGAGCAAAGTCCAATAGTTTAAGAACAACGTTTCTCAACGTGCAAGGAATTTAGGAATTTCATCATCTACAGTCCATAATATCAAAAGATTCAGAGAATCTGGAGAAATCTCTGCAAGTAAGCGGCAAGGCAGAAAACCAACATTGAATGCCCGTGACCTTCGATCCCTCAGGCAGCACTGCATTAAAAACCGACATCATTCTGTAATGGATATTACCACATGGGCTCAGGAACACTTCAGAAAACCATTGTCAGTGAACACAGTTCGTCGCTCCATCTACACGTGCAAGTTGAAACTCTGCCATGCAAAGTGAAAGTCATATATCAATAACACCCAGAAACACCGCCGGCTTCTCTGGGCCCTAGCTCATCTGAGATGGACTGACGCAAAGTGGAAAAGTGTCCTGTGGTCTAACGAGTCCACATTTCAAATTGTTTTTGGAAATCATGGACGTCGTGTCCTCCAGGCCAAAGAGGAAAAGGACTGTCCGGATTGTTATTAGCGCAAAGTTCAAAAGCCAGCATCTCTGATGGTATGGGGGTGTGTTAGTGCCCATGGCATGGGTAACTTGCATATCTGTGAAGGCACCATTAATGCTGAAAGGTGCATACAGGTTTTGGAGCAACATATGCTCCCATGCAAGCAACGTCTTTATCAGGGACGTCCCTGCTTATTTCAGCAAGACAATGCCAAGCCACATTCTACACGTTACAACAGCGTGGCTTCGTAGTAAAATAGTGCGGGTACTAGACTGGCATGCCTGCAGTCCAGACCTGTCTCCCATTGAAAATGTGTGGCGCATTATGAAGCGCAAAATACGACAACGGAGAACCCGGACTGTTGAGCAACTGAAGTTGTACATCAAGCAAGAATGGGAAAGAATTCCATCTACAAAGTTTCAATTAGTGTGCTCAGTTCCCAAATGCTTATTGAGCGTTGTTTAAAAGGAAAGGTGATGTAACACAGTGCTAAACATGCCCCTGTCCCAACTTCTTTGGAACGTGTTGCAGGCATCAAATTCAAAATGAGTGAATATTTGCAAAACACAATAAAGTTTATCTGTTTGAACATTAAATATCTTGTGTATTCAATTGAATATAGGTTGAAAAGGATTTGCAAATCATCATATTTTGTTTTTATCTGTTTTACACAATGTCCCAACTTCATTGGAATTGGGGTTGTAGATGAACCAGAGTTCAGTGGCTTTAACCTTACTGACCTGCCGACGTTCATCTTCGTCCGCCATGTTTGTGCTTTTCATACTGTGCGGTCACCCACACCCCCAGGAACCAACAGAATAGCATTTGCTGACAGGAGCGGCCATGAGCCTGCCCCCAAACTGTCAAAACTACCCACATGCCCACCCCCAAACTGTCAATGCCCCCAAACTGTCAAAAGCACCCACCTGCCCACCCCCAAACTGTCAAAACACCCACATGCCCTCCCACCCCCACATTGTAAAAAACCACCCACATACCCGCCCCCAAACTGTCAAAGCCCACAAACTGTCAAAACCACCCACATGTCCATCACCACACTGTCAAAAGCACCCACATGCCCACCCCCACACTGTCAAAAGCACCCACATGCCCATCCCCAAACTGTCAAAACACCCGCATGGCCACCCCCACATTGTCAAAACCAATCACATGCCCACCCCCCCAAACTCAAAACCACCCAGATGCCCACCCACCCCCAAACTCTCAAAACTAGCCACATGCCCACCTACCCCCTCACTGTTAAAACCACCCACATGCCCACCTCCAAACTATCAAAACCACCTATATGCCCACCCACCCCCAAACTGTCAAAAATACCCACATGCCCACCCAGAGCGGCGTGTGTGCGCAGAGAGGGGTTGGGTGCTGACTCAGCTGTAACTGAGCATCTTGACGCTGGAAATTGAGGAGCTTGATTGTGTACAACCTGCACTCCTTCATATCTGTCTTTCTTTCTTTCTTTCTTTCTTTCTTTCTTTCTTTCTTTCTTTTTTCTTTCTTTATTTTGATTTTGATTTTCTTGCAAATAAAACCCAAATAAAGTTCTGTAAAATTATTTGAGGTACCTAATGAAGATCTACATGTTCTGCACATATTCACCTTTAGGTTTTCCATGTATGCAGCAGCATCAAGCTGAACTTCAGTATTTTCCCGAGGAGTTCGTCACTGGTGATTTTTTTTAGTCTTCAGGGTGGTGAGCAAACTTCCTGTCTGGTATATATAAAGGCGAGAACAGAGAGAGAGATCATTATCACTAGAAAGCATCTCTATAAAGGGGAACATGAGGACGCTAATTTTTCTCATCGTGCTGTGTTTCAGCTTGACAAATGCCAGAGACCACAGATACCAAGCTGTGCTCAGACAAATCATAAGTGATCTTGAGAAAGTTTCTGTAAGTAAACATTATGTTCTTCCATATCAGATGAGGTTGTTGTTTTGTAGTATATTGTATATGTCAGGTATTGTGTCACCAACATGAGACAGTATGAACAGATGCTGTGTAATATAACCTGTTTGTATTAATATCAGATTGAGCCTGCATTCTGAATAGGAAGATCAGAATTTTAGTAATATTTCAATTTGCATTAAAGATTAAAAGCATTGTTTATTTCTTCCTTTTAAAGATATCTTTCAACAGCACTCCACCGACAATCCGATTGGCAGTAAGTGATTTATAATATCTTATTTTTAAAATGTAAAAGGACACTGAATCGCTCATTTAAAAAAATGCCTTGTACATAAACTAAAAGCAAGTATATTGTTTCTTTTTTCTTTTCCAGCACTGCAAATGCCACGTGCAAGCAATGAATATTCTGAAAAACCTTCTACAAAACAGAACACAAGACGGAGAATCTGAAGAAGACAAAAACCGTGCAATCAGGATTCTATTTCTTCTAGAGACCCTTGATCTCCCAAAGGTAAGACCAAACATCTTTCTTAAGATTTCAGTGGCTTGGTTCATCATCAAGGTAACTTACCAAAGATGTTTTAGTCCAAAAACTAATTTTTTATGAATAATTTATCTGTAACCTTCCTTTAACCGTGTCTCGTACTTTTAACCTCTTAGCAATTTGTATGGTTATGATAAAGTAATGATGCTCTCAATACAGTAACAAAGGAATTGTGTTTTGCTAAACACTCCTTATGTCCTCTTAACCTAAGAAATCTGTGAGTTGGTAATAAATATATTTTCTCATTTTCTTTCTGGTTATTATTTATATTCTTCTTTAACTTTTCTAGGAGGAGTACAAAACTTGCTTAATGGAACGGCGAAAGCGGAAGACAAATCCAGCATCTGGACCAATGCTGAAGCATTACATACAACATACACGAGAGGTTTATAAGAAGAAATGTCCATTGAGAGATACTGCTTAACTGTGATTTCTTTAGCTAATTTCTTAGAACGTGTTAGTAATATTTATCTTGTCTACTGATTTGTAGTGCTACCACTGTTTTTTACTGAAAGTTGTACTTGTAGTTCAACAGGTGTTCTGTTGTTTAAATTGTATTGCAGAAATACAGCACATCAGATGTTTACAGATGCAGAATGGTGAGGCTGGACTTAATTTTGAAGTGTCAGCTCGCCTTCATTTGTTCACATTGTAGAGATTAAGTTAACAATGCCAAACCAGTATTTTGTAGATTCTGACTTGTTTTAATAAAAAATTCTGAACAATTGTGAAGAAGAAGCAGTTTTGTGTATGCTTCCATTGTCTTCCATCATCTTGTTCATGCTTCTGTTGTCTTTTTACAAGCCACATTTTCATTAGACAGAACTTTTCTATAATTCAGGGAGTTTGCACTGTAGTCTATGTAGTTACTGAGTAATAATTAGACTGGGACATTAAGGGGTTAAAGCATTGTGTTGTTCTTAAATAAACCAATCTTTTATTCCTGTAAAAGTTCCAAAGGTATCAAAGTCAACATGATTCGGAAATCATAACACAGTTTGCTTTTGTCCTGTGACACATAACTGAGTAAAACACAGTATCCGGAATGTTCTTGGTGTCTAAGCTAGCTGAGAGTTTTGTCTTGATGAAGGCTGATGAGGTAAAACATGACATTTAACCATGCAAACGGTTCTTTGACTGTTCGTGGTTCTTTTCAGAACCATTTTCTGTACTGAAGAACCTTTGAAGAACCATCTTTTTTAAGACTGTGGTCATCTGTGTACGATAGATTTTGTTAGGAAGGGTAAAAAATGTTATGAAAAAAGAATATACAGCCGTACACTATTAACATGCTGTCATTAAAAGGCTGTTACCTTTATTCAGTGTTATGGCTTTAAATTAGCTGAAGAAAGCAGACTGACTTGTTTGGGACTTGAAGATTAGGACTACTGACCTGGGACTTGACTTGAGACTCGCCTGCACTGACTCGGGACTTGAAGAGAGACTTGACTATCTTCCTTGCTGGACTGTGGGGTTGCTTGTGTGTCTACTATCATCCAGCAGTGTGTGGTGATTGCTGACCTACCCTGCTTCTTAGCCGTTCAGCCAGTGCTGTGCAGCACTGCTCCACTGCTGCCGGTTCAATAAAGGAGCTTTTCCTGAAAGCGCTGTTTCTCGTATTTTCTTTCTTTACCAGCTGTCACATTACCAATTTAGGGTACACACATAGCAGTAGACAAAGCGGATGGTTCAGCAGAAACTCAACCTGCCTTGTCTTGTCTTATCTCCTCTAACATAAAAAATAACAGCGTGGGCACTCTATGGTGTGTGAATGCTTGCTGTGTGTGTACATGCACATGCTCTGTCTGGGAAGAGTTACAGATATCTTGGTTGAGATGTAATTGATTACACGTCAACAAGAACTTCTATGAAACTAACCCTTACCACAAGCTGTGGTTTCTGATAGAGACAGATCATCTCTGACAAGAGGTAAATGATCATTCCTGTCGGAAGACTATAAAAGGTGCTTTTTGCAGAACTGATTAGTTACATTTGATTCATTTGAGCAATGAAGAAAAAATGCTTTTCAGAAAATAATCACTGCCATTGCCGTAACTACCAGTAATGACACTGAGGTCCGTAGTAGTTTCAGAAGGGTTTTTTCCCACACTGACAGGGACCCTAAAATATTATTGAATTGTTGACCTATCATTATTAACAGAATATTTTATTTATTCCCCATCCTCATACTCCTACCAATGAACCAGCTCTGTCTCCCCATCCCCATATCCCTACTAGTGAACTAGCCCTGTCTCCCCATGCCCCTGCCATTGAACCGGCCCTGTCTCCTTGTCCCCAAACCAGTGTACCAACCCTGTCTCCCCCTCTCCGTATCCCTACAAATAAACCAGCCCTGTCTCCTTTTCACCATATTCCTACCAATAAACCAGCCCTGTCTCCCCATAGTCAAACCAGTGAATCAGCCCTGTCTCCCCATGCCCCTACCAGTGAACCAGTCCTGTCTCCCCATAGTCAAACCAGTGAATCAGCCCTGTCTCCCCATGCCCCTACCAGTGAACCAGTCCTGTCTCCCCATAGTCAAACCAGTGAATCAGCCCTGTCTCCACATTTCAATACCCCAGCCAATGAACCAGCCCTACTCCCAAATGAAGAAGGAAGTGAGCATCACTGTGTTGAACGACATGTCAGTTAGTGTAATTGCAGGGCTCAGTGGGAATTTCTTTTTTAAGCTGTAAAAGATGGCTTTAAGCACAATTCTGACAGGGGATATCAGTATTGCATTAAAAAGTGAATTCCACTGTATGCAGAATTTTGCATGCATGTTTTCATTGTTATATTTTCAGGGTTGGTGTGGCCTGAAATGGCAGGGTCCAGTTTGACATTTTCATTGGGCTCAAAATCCCTGACATTACCCCTGCTTCTGATAATGAAGCAAACAACTCAGGCTTATCCAATTAAATGGGAACATAATATTTATTAAGCCACTTTTTTCTACACCATGCACTGCCCTAATTTTCCCAGTGGTCCAATCACTGCTTAGCAAACATCGCCTCAAGCCAGTATTCTATCAGCGCTTGTCCTGTTTCACCTTATTCCTGCACCCCATGATGATTTAAGTGTCTTGTTGATAAAACCTTTAGCGGAGCATAAACAGACAATGTTAAATGCTTGTGAAATCCTAACAGGACAGAAATGTGGAAACAATTTTTAAAGAATAAATAATATTTATTGTTGGGATCTTAAATGCTTGTGTGCTGATGCTTGTAATCAATTTGTCAGCAGAAACCCGAACCTGCGGGAGAGAAATGCTTCAGTCTAATGATCCTATTTATAGCCCACACAAATTATTCTCACTAATAAAGTCAGTTAATTTAAGCATTTTAATTGTATTTATACTGAGAGTCAGGTACAAGCAGAAAACCATAAAGCAATGCCATTATACAGCATTGTCTAATGTAGAAATCTGTTTTTTAAACCAGCGCCATAACACTCTTTGTAATTTCACCATATTAGCTAGATACATAGTGTCAAGCAAGTGTGCGTTAGCTCTGCGCTATTGTGAGAAAACAATTCTTTAAATAATCATCACTGGGACCCCTATCACCCCTGGGGACCCCTATTGCATCTGTGTAGACAGAGTTATCAAAGGCTCCTGGTGCTGGAGCATCACGTTTCTGACAGTGATGGTTTTTAGCCTCTGAGGCAGTGTGGAGAAAGCAGTTGTGAAATAAATGTGGAAGGGCATAAGGAGCTGCATCAAAGCACAGGACCCCTGCCAGGACTCGGGTAACACCGCCCTCAGTTTCCTGTCCCCACACAGCCACCACAAGTCAGCACATGCAGTGGTGTGGCTGTTGAACCACTTGGGCTGATAACCATCAGCATTTGTGATGATATCAGTGGTACATGTGCACCAGGGAAGTGTTGAGACATTCTTCCTACCAGAGGACCTAGAGAAGCAGGTTTAGTTCCCAGGTAGGACCAGAACACAGGGTGGCACAGTGAGCCTAGTGGCTGGAAATAGATAAGAAAGAAGTTGGCATGTACGATTAGATAATCTGTCTTGTGTGAACAGCTGCAGGGCACACCTTTGTCCTTCATCTGCATTGGTTTGTGTTAATCTGAAAGGGGCTGTTCCTAGTTGAGGTCTACTGGCCAAACATGCTATGCAATTGCTAACCTTGTTGGTTTTAACTGTACACATCATCCAGTTCAACCACTCATTTCTACCAGTGTAGCCTGTTTCTATGGATAGTTTTTCGGAAGAAAAGAACGGTGTTAGAGTTAACACCAGAGGAGGAGTTCCTAGTTTCTGGGGTGAAGTTTTAGTGTTAGTGTTAGTTTTACGGTTTATTTTTATTCAAATATGAGGGTCTTGTCTGGAGACAAACACCGAGCACATAAAGGCCAGCATCTGAGGTTTTGGCCTTGATAGATAGTTATATGTTAAAGGTTCAGGACCTTGTGAGGCTCTGGTGGGGCTGTAGCCCTACCTAGAAACCCCAGAATTACAAATAACATCATACCAACTACCCATGAAGAGTTCAGAAGTTTCTATCAAGGGTGTTTCACAGACATATTTTCTGCCCAGATGTAGCTGGTTCTCTGTTCAGCACATGTAGCTTCTTGGCACAGGTCACATTTGACCGTGCCAGTGACACCTTTCTGGTAGTCCATTGTTAGGGCCTCAATTTTTTCTTAGGGGCCTCCACCACTGGGTTGCCCTGATAAAGGGGAGTATGCATACCTTTCGCAGCATAGAGCCTATAGGCAGTAATAATTAGTCAGTACAACATCAGCCTGGTCATGGTCGAGCCTGCTCACTACTGTCTCTGGACATTTGTAATTTATTCACCAGTGTTGAGACGAGTGGCCCTATTGGTTTCCCTTTGTAGCTGGACTAGTCCTTAAAGAGACTCTAAGCAGGTTTGTTTCGACCATGGTCAGATAGTTCTCGTACCTTCTTACGGTGAGAGAGATTAATCCAGAAGGGACGTTCAGCTATTTTTTTACCGCTTTGCCTGTAAAAATGTTAGCAGCGGTTGTTAGCAGCACTTGGAATGGTCCCTCCCACCGTGGGTCTGACCAGGACTACTTTTCTATGACCTTTATGAAGAAACAGTCTCCAAGGTTGAACTTCTGTGTCTGATTTCAGTTCCCCTTCGGCCTGTATGGGAGGATTACTAATAGAGAGAACATTTAGTTTGTCCAGAGTGTTTCTCATAATCAGCTAAATTCTCTTCTGTTTTTTGCTTCCTTTTGAGAAAGATTTAAGTTGAGAAATGATGAATGGTCTCCTGTACATCATTTCAGAAGGAGTTAACCCGTTTTCTCCTGGCATTATGTGCATGTTAAGTGTGACTAGTGGGAGACAGTAGACCCAATTATTTCCTGTTTTCTGCAGTTTAGACTTTATAATGCCATTATGTCTTTCTACCAATCCTGCTGATTGGGGGTGGAAAGCGCAGTGATTTTTTAGTTCTATGTTTAATATTTTACCCACATGCATGATAAGGTTATAGACAAAATGCATGCCATTATCACTATGTATTCTCTGAGGTATCCCATACCTGGGGATTATTTCTTGTACTAATGCTTTTGCCACAGTTAATGCATCTGAATTAGCACAGGAAAATATTTTGACCAATTTGGTGAGTGTGTCTATAATTACTAGGGAATACTTCTGCCCTTCGCATTTATTTAACTATGAAACTTGCCTCTTTTAGGTCTAAAATTCCCTTGTGGGTTATGTTTTGCACATATTTCTCATGCTAGGCAAATTTTGCGCTGGTAATTGGTGAACCCAATAAGCTGTGAATACTTGATTTATGGTATGCACCATCCCTCCTGTTGAGACATGGCAACAGTCATGGCTCAAAAGAGCAGCATACCTAAATAGGTTTTTTGGAAGGATAGGCTTACCCTGGGTTCAGTGGTGGATGTTAGAGGCATTTACCTTTGCACCATCCTTCAGCCACTGCTGTGAATCACTGCGTGTGAATCACACCAAGAGTGGCCTGTTTCGCTTCCTCATCAGCTCTGTGGTTCCACTGAGGGACAGGATAAGTGTGACGTGTGTAGAACACACAGATGAGCTCTGTCAATGGGGCTGTAATTTAGCAATCCAACTATGGCAATAATTTACCATGCCTAGAAAAGACATCATTTGTCATTTAGTGTTTGGCTTAGGCACCTGAAGATGTGCTTTTACAAACCTCATCTATGTGTCTGCCTCTCCATGGATCACTACCGTATCATGGTGGAGGGGTTTGCATGCTTGAATGATCCTAGGAGCGATGTTGTCTGGAGCAAAGCTCCTGGTAGGGTCTCCCATGGCAAACTGGTCCTAGGTGACAGGTTAGACAAAGTGTGATCCATAATAACCCTTATGAAAAGACAAAAACAGGACTTGTGTGCCCTGCCTGGAACAGGGTTACTGGGGCCCCACCCTGGAGCCAGGCCAGGGGGAGGGGCTCACCAGCGAGCGTCTGGTGGCCGGGCATTTACTCATGGACTCATGGATTTTAAGTCGGCTCTGAAAAGATTCTGGCAAACTGTCAGGCGACTCAGAAGCAGTGTGCCACTAACACTGTATATAGTGGAGATGGTGTGCTGCTGACTTCCAACTACAGGGGAATCACACTCCTCAGCCTCCCTGGTAAGGTCTATGCAGGGGTACTGGAGAAGAGAGTCCGGCTTATAGTCGAACCTCGGATCCAGGAGGAGCAGGGCGGGTTCCGCCCTGGTCATGGAACACTGGACCAACTCTTCACCCTCTCCAGGATTCTGAAGGGTTCATGGGAGTTTGCCCAACCACTCCACATGTGCTTTGTGGATCTGGAGAAGGCATTCGACATTCTTCAGGAGTATAGGGTACTTTGCTACGAGCCAGTCAGGCCCTGTACAAACAAAGCTGGAGTTTGGTTCGCATGGCCGGCAGTAAGTCAGACTCGTTCCCAGTGAGAGTTGGACTACGTCAGGGCTGCCCTTTGTCACCGATTCTATTCATAATTTTTATGGATAGAATTTCTAGGTGCAGTCAGGAAATGGAGGGTGTCCGGATTGGTGACCTCAGGGTCACATCGCTGTTGTTTGCAGATGATGTGGTCCTATTGGGGACATCAGGCCGCGAACTTCAGCTTTCGCTGCATCGGTTTGAAGCGGCCGGGATGAGAATCAGTACGTCTAAATCCGAGACCATGGTTCTCAGGCGGAAAAGGGTGGAGAACCCTCTCTGGGTTGGGGATAGGCACTTGCCTCAAGTAGAGGAGTTCAAGTATCTCGGGGTCTTGTTCACAAGTGATGGTACAAGGGAGCAGGAGATTGACAGGCGGGGATTGGTGCTGGGTCAGCAGTGATGCGGGCTCTTTACCGGTCTGTTGTGGTAAAGAAAGGCTCTCGATTTACCGGTCGATCTACGTTCCCACCCTCACTTATGGTCATGAGCTTTGGGTAATGACCGAAAGAATAAGATTGCAAAATACAAGCGGCCATAATGAGGGGTGTCTGGACTCTCCCTTAGAGATAGGGTGAGAAGTTCGGTCATCCGGGAGGGACTCGGAGTAGAGCCGCTGCTTCTTCACGTTGAGAGGAGCCAGCTGAGGTGGTTCAGGCATCTGGTTAGGATGCCTCCTGGACGCCTCCCTCGGGAGGTGTCACAGGCAAGTCCACCTGGGAGGAGACCCCGGGGAAGACTCAGGATACGCTGGCATGACTATATCACCCAGCTGGCCTGGGAGCGCCTCGGAATCCCCCTTGGAGAGCTAGTGGAAGTGGCTGGGGAAAGGGAGGTCTGGGCTTCATTGCTTAGGATGCTGCCCCCGATAATGGATGGATGGATGGATGGATCTATGTATCTGCCCTCATAGGAGAGAATGTGGCCTAGATACTTCACCTGTGTTTTGCAGAGTTGTAATTTGTATTTGCTGACTTTGTGGCCGTTCTCCACTAGGAAGTGGAGATCTGCAATGATGGGTTTTGTACCAGCCTCAGCTTCAGGTTTAAGAGTGATTTCATTCTTTTGATACAGAAAAGTGGGGCACCGTGCACAATGCAGTTTTTGCATATCAGTTTGTAATTTGCATACAGAGCCACACATTCCTCGGCCAGACCAGTACAGCATAGTTAATGTGATAGTAGTACATTGTGTTTTAAAGAATCGTTCTTCATTTTTAGGGTCTCAGCCGCTAGTGTATTTAAATAACATTGTACAATGTAAATCATTTGGGTTCATGTACTCTGCCCCTGCGTAGCCCACTTCGTGGGCCTTGTCAATGAAGGTGACTGAATTTGGGCCCATGTTGAAAAAATCTAAAGAGTACCAGTAATGGGGAGATGAGTCATCCACTAATACCAAAACGAGGTCTGCACATCAGTGGGCTCGCAGTCCATCACGAACAGAGATTCGCAGATTCACCAACGTATCTCTCCCCTAAAGATTTACTGGAACGTCAAGCGAGAGTACGTACTACGGCCGCCAGTTCGGGGATCAAATAAGCAAACAAGCGTAGATAGTTGCAGTTTGTTTACAGTACCATTTGCAGTTTTGACATAGATCGAATCATCAGCAATTTGAACATCTGGGACATTTGAACAACTGATTTCCCAGTATCACACATTTCTAAAATTATTTCGGGCTTTACTTTTGAACTGAGCAGAAACATGTCAACATGCTTTAAACAAACAGGCTTATCCTCAACTCCCCCACCCATTCTGTTATCAACATTTGAAGTTAAAGAGTCAGTCTGACCTGTTCCTGTCTCTAGTCATGCAATCCAATCATTGGTGGATTTATGAGTCGACTTGCGGTCACCCATGCGTTTGGCCCTACAGTCGCGAGTTCGATGTCCCGCCTGTCCACAATCCCAGCACGCATCCCCATTCAGAGCAGGAGGGGCGAATCCTCCCTGTCCTCTGTTGAGCCGCGTTCTCTCCTGTGACCTCTTCCACCACCCTCAGAAACATAATGTGAGCGTAACTGTTTGCCACCTGTTGGAAATTCTGGATATAAGCCTAGTTTGATTTTTTACACTCTGGAACACTTAATTTCTCATTAAACCCATATTTGTTCTACCAACTTTTATACCACTTTGCATTTTCCATATTTTAAAAACACATCAACTTCACATCACCTGGCAGCCCGGGCTCCTTTTTAGGGTGACAACAAAAACTGCAGCAATTACCCATGATGTTAAATTGTTGCGACTCTTACCACTTGAGCTATCCAGAGATCGTCAGACTCTAGTCTTAGGGTCTTTTAGCCCCGTATCTTAGGCTTACTTGGGTCCCAGACCCAGGAGAGAAAAGCGCTAATTTCTAATATTTCCTAGATATGCTGACCTAGTGCCAAGATCTACCACCTGGCCTTCTACAGCTGGGGTCTACCACCCAGTCTTTTTGTATTTTGGTCTTTAATTAGCACTAGGCGGGGCTATGGGGTACATTTTAGGACAGCCCCAGCCATCTGCGTCAGAATTGCCATCATTCCTCAAGATAAAAGACTTAGAGTCTCCAGAAAAAACACTGTCATGACTCAGATCTGGTGAAACTGAACATCAGACCAAATGACGTCAGAGCAAACGGCCTCAGAGAAAAGGTATCAGACCAAATTGCTTCAGAGGAAAGTTATCAGACCAAACACAAGCCAGGTCAAGCACAGACTGGTTCGTATGACTTAGAAAACTATGGTGTATCTCTTTTGTGCAGATGTTTGGAAAAAGAAATGGCAAAAAGAGGTTTGCATTTACATTTTATTGTTTTCATTTTCATTTCCTTTTTTCCCGGATTTGCCTCCTATAGGCCTGCAGACACATAGATTTCCTACACTCCATCCAGCAGCTCCTAACTTTGGTTTATCTAGTAATGACGTGGCATAGTTGGTGAGAAATGGTGGTGATATAAGTGGATATACTGTAGTGCCGAAAATTAGGTTTAATAGTTTTACACATGAGTTACATGTGGTTAGCACACAATGCAGCCGGTTTTGACATTATTTTTCTAAGACCCTGAGATTTGGTGCTTCTAAATTCTCTGAGAAGTCATTCTACACAGTCAGATCCCTCTGCTGTGAATTCTCTACTGTCAAATGTGATTGTGCAGACAAGGTTAGCTTCATGCTCACCGTTTTCATATTTTGTCAAAGAAGATGTACAACTCACTTAATTATTTTAAGTTGTTTGGCTGTATGTAATATTCATGTGTTGTATCTGATATTAATTCTTCACAGCAGTGAACACAATGTCCTGACATACACTTGTGGGGTTTTGGCTTAGTTAAACTAACATGATAACGTCGACCACATGATCTAGAGTATTTAGTCAAATCGCATGAGGATGCCATCTCCCCAGTAATAGGCTGTTGTTTTTTTTTCTTGAGTTGATCATAACAATAGTCAGATTTACAGTAGCGTGAACAGTCATCACAATATTTGATACGTTTGGGTTTCTGACTGCATTCTGTGTCCTGGCACACATCACAATGATATTTACAATTATGATCCCTTGCGTTAGTGTACCCCTTATAACAAAACCTTCAAACATATGCTTCACCCATGAATGCTTTCATATTTTTTACCAAGTAATAATGGCCATCATGGAGATACAGAAACACACTCCTGGCATGTGGTTTGTCTTTCATTTGGTACTTCTCTAAACCACCCGAACCACTCTTGTGGAATACACTGAACTTGTAATCGAAATGACCATTGTCATTGACCCCGACCTTATGATTTTGCTTGTAACCAGCCTTTACCTGTATCTGATCGCCTATAGTTTCTAACGTGTTATGTGGTGCATGTGGGTTCAGAAAAATTGTAAGACAGATTGCAAAACACAGATTATACAAATCACAGATATACAAAACACAGATATACAAAAGAGGTTCATTCTGTTCCTATCAATCACCTGATTGTGTGCAAGGTCATGCACTTTGACTCCTTCCAATCTGTGGCAGGTCCCCAGGACTGCTTTTTGAACAGGGCTTAAACGCCGTCAAAGTGCTGGGTTTGCAAGCCGTGGAGGTACTGGGTACTGCGACAAATCCTGGCAGTGTTAAGAGACCTGTTGATCCAACCAAATGAGTCTACTACAGAAAAATTATGAGTTAGCATCACACACCAACAACTAAAACAGAAAAAAATTATACTATAAACCATCAACTCACCCAATGGATTCTCATAATCTGTTGTATTCACAGATTCTGTAACAACAGAAATGTAAGAATTATTTTGACAAACATCAGCAACTACAAATGAATGAAATAATAATAAAAAGTCGTGACATATCTTCACAAAGTTGAGACAATCCTTCAATACTTCTAAGAGCAAGGATTGTTTCTAACTCAGATGCACCTAGATCAAGAAAAACCTGTTATATAAAGAAACTTGTGATGCTGTTTTACTTACAACAGAAAATGAGGTAAAAGTCTACAGCATGCTGCATGCTCACCAAAAATGTTGGTGTCCATGGCTTCGATCAGTTTTCTCAACAGCAAAAGTTGGAGTTGAAAGTATGTGACACCACAATTTTGCAGCTCTATATTCCATTTCTCATTTGCCACACCTCTTCTTGTCCATATGTGTATTGATCTGAGTTTTGATTGATTAGACATTACATACTTATATCCATGCACACACCCCCCTCAATCCCTCGCACACACAGGCATACTTGAATTTTACATTTGTTTCCAAAGCTCATTTCTGAAAAGGGTATTTCTTTTTTTAATTTCTTCTAAACCCCTGATCAAATCATCAGTCTTATGGAAGAACCTTGTAGCATCATCCACTGACAAAACCCACAATAAAATTTAGAATCTCTCCACTTGGGTCTGTGTGTGATTTGTTGTGTTTGTATGTGTAAGTAACTGAAAACCTTACTGTAGCCTTTATTATAGCCTTTAAAAGCACAAATGCTGTTTTATTCTATACATACAAGAGTGACTCCAGTGTCCAGTGTGGATGTTGTTGTGTGACCAAAAGTCACTCATTCGTGTTTCCAGCCAATTTCGTCGGGTGTGAGAATGAATAGTGTAACAGTCTTTTTTTGATTGTTAAAACTGAAATCGACAACACGATCTTTGGACAAATACATTGGACAACCTGTTTACAGTCCGGAATCTTTTTTCTAGAAATTATTGTACACACAGCCATCATTAACAAAAAGAAAATATAAGAAGAAACTTTCTCTGGAGCAAATAGTTTCAATACGACTAAATAAATGTTTTAAAGTCTAGACTTTCTGGCACCTTTAACACATTTTTGAGACACACTGATAACAAACGATTTTACCCCACACACCTCTATACTGTTTTTGAGATAATCTGAAGGGCACGCGAAGTCTGTAGCAATTGACTTTGCAGAAAGTTGGTGACCTCTGTGCACTATGCACCTCAGCATCCGCTGACCCCGTCATTTTACATGGCCTACCACATTGTGCAGTTACTGTCGTTCCCAATCGCTTCCACTTTGTTATAATACAACTGACAGTTATGGAATATTTAGTAGTGAGGAAATTTCATGACTGAACTTGTTGAGCAGGTGGCATCATATCACGGTACCACGCTGGACTTCACGGATTCTTTCACAAATATTTGAGTCTGCAAGCCTAGGTGCTTGGTTTTATACACATGTGGCCATGGAAGTGATTGGAACACCTGAACTGAATGATTTGGATGGGTGAGTGAATACTTTTGGCAATATAGTATATCATGCAGTTAGGTTAGTCACTGTGTGATGTAGATCATTTTGCTGCAGAATAGACCTAATATTTTTATTCTAGTTACAGCCCTGACCATTTCTAGTTATAGCCGTGTCCATAGCTAGTGGCCATAGAAGTGAAGTGGCCTCATTAATGTGTGTGACAATTTTAAAGTTCCTTAAAAATACCTCTTTCTGCTACTGCAATACAAAAATGTGGAAACAGGATGGAAGTTGATTTAGTTTTTAAGGATTTAATCAATGTAAAATGTCTCTTTTGTACAACACAGTTGGGATGCTGTGTAAAATGTAAATAAAAATAAAATACAATAATATGCAAATCACGTAAACCATATTTTAAAAGGAAAGTACTACAAAGACAACATATCAAATGTTGAAACTGAGAAACTTTGTTGTTTTCTGAAAAATATTTGTCTATTTTGAATTTGATGCCAACAGCACGTTCCAAAAAAGTTGGGACATGGTCTTGTTTACCACTGTGTTTCATCACCTCTTCTTTTAACAACACTCTGTAAGTGTTTGGCAACGGAGGAGGCACTGCTGTAGTTTTGAAAGTGTTTTCCTGTTTTTGTTTTATTCAGGATTTTAGCTGTTCAACAGATCAGGAGCTCATTTATTGTGTTTTTCATTCCTTAACCCTCCAAATGTTTCCAGCAAGTGACAGGTCTGGACTGCAGGCAAGTCAGTTTAGCACCCAGACTCTTTTAATATGGAGCCATGCTGTTGTAATACATGCATGTGGTTTGACATTGGTCTGCTGAAATAATCATGGCCTTCCCTGAAACAGAGATTGTCTGAATGGCAGTAGATGTTGCCAAAGTGTATATATATATATATATATATATATATATATATATATATATATATATATATATATATACATACATACATATATATTGTGGTGAAACAGAGAAGTTGCTCATTTCGGTGATTTATTGAACTCGCTCTCCAACACACACATTCTTTTAAACAGAACAGCAGCACTGGGAGAGTATCCCACAGCAAAACAGCACACCGACCCCATAGTCTTAGCCACGAAACACCATAACAGTGGCTAGACTGCAACCCGGGAGCATTCTGGTGAACATGAATGCTCCGCCCCCTAATTACCAGCACCAGCCGCTATAGGCACGACGCCACATTACCCTCCCCTTAAAGGGCTAACCGTCCCGGTTGCTCACCTTTATGAGCCCACTAAGTCACAAAGTCCTCGAGGCGGCGTGGCCGGCCCTGCTTCCTTTTGGGCCACCCTGAATTTCCTACGCAGTCTGGCCCTGCACTGTTCCTAACCTCTGGGACTGGACGTCTTGAGCTGGGTATCTCTCCACTGGTCTCGGTAACCCGGTGCACCACCACAAAACGCCATCCAGTTTTAATCCGGTACACCACATCACTGAGCTGATTTGCAACTGTGTGGGGTCCTTCCCCGTCACTCTGCAGCTTTGGGCACTTCCCTTTACGTCGCTTGGGGTTAAAAAGCCAAACCACTGTTCCCGGAGCGATTGGCCCCCCAGCACGCACATCATAAGTACATTTCTGCTGCTCACTGCCAGTTGATGGGCCGCCTCCATTCATTGCAGTAGATCCCTCACATACTCAGGTGCACTGATACAGTCCCGCTGCTCCCTAGGTGGCACACCGAACACCAATTCGACGGGTGTTCTTAACTCACGGCCAAGCATGAGCAGGGCTGGTGTAAATCCACTGGACTCCTGGGCTGTGGTACGACATGCCCACAACACCAGCGGCAGCTGCAGGTCCCAGTCACTCTGGTCACCCTCTACCACCATGGCCAGCTGGGTGGCCAGAGTGCGGTTGAAATGCTCCACCAGTCCATCACTCTGTGGATGCAGTGGTGTTGTCCGTGTCTTGGTGATCCCCAGCCGTGCGCAAACCTCTCGCATTAACTCTGATTCAAAGTTCCGCCCCTGATCGCTGTGGCACATCCACAC